>NC_060280.1:61399489-61718750 GCF_021613505.1 Equus quagga
CTGTGAATATACTAAAAAGTCATTGAATTGTACACTTTAAATGGGTTAATTGTATGGTATGTGAATTATATTTCGATGAAGCTGATATACACATACAGCTGGTATTTGCTGTCAATTGGAGAGAAATAAGCAAACCAGAGATTTTTTTCCTAGTAGAATCTATGAAAGCCAAAATAAAATTACCAAAGACTTAAAATTTGTCTTTTTATTGAAATTAATTTTGGAAAGTGAAACAAAAGATGGTAAAAAATATAGACCTGTGAAACTAAACATCACCCAACACATTTGTTGGTGACATACCATGAGATCCCATGGTATACAAGCATGAACATTGCTTTATTCTTTCATAAACTTCCAGTTGCCCAACTAGGATGGAACTCTTTATTTTTCAAAGATATAGACTCCCTTAAAGATAACTATGTGAAGGGAAGGAGTTGTAAGTTGAGTAGGGTCATATGGAAGGTTCAAGGGGCTAATAATATTCTGTTTCTTGAACTAGGTGGCAGTTACTTGGGTTTCCTTTTTATATGAATTCATTAGCCATATATTTTCATGTTATGTGTTATTCTATATGTGTTATATTCCATAATTCAAAGGATTTAAATTAGAAAGATACACTCTCTATCCTTGAGACATTTGCAGTCAAATGAAATGTCAAACTTGGTATTTAGTAGTATTTTGATGATCAATAGCACATATTTACACTAGAATTTTATTACACTAAATAGATGAAGCTTTCTTTGGATAACTCACTGTAGTCTATTTGGTCTTGAAATTGTATGCCAATGAAGTTTTGTTTTTAGACTCTCTTGAGCTTCTATTCAATGTAGGCTTGGTTGATGGCAGGGTGTGTGGACTGAAGGAGGCCAAAGTGGGTTTATTCTTTTGAACAGTTCAGAATCGTGGTAATTTTTGTCCTCTTGGTGCATAGAGGGTGCTGTGGGAGACCTGAGAGTGTCCAGAAAGGCTTGAACAGTTTCTTCCAGCAAGAGTGGGCACAGGAAGAGAAAGAAAGGGCAGAGCTGACATGTGCAGAGGCACAACCGTCTGGAAATCACACGGATTCGCTGTGGTTAGAGCATAGGAGAGGCAGGAGGTGAGATAGGAAAGGGAGGCAAGGGGCCAGACCATGGGCCATCTTCCATGGGCCAAGGCTTTTGCATGTTCGCTAGAGATGAGTGATTCCCAAGGGAGAGAGTCCATGTGGGGGATGGGGAAGCAGCATATCAGGGTCTTGAAGTAGGTGTGAGATTTTTATATTTATCAAAAGAGAAGTTTCTCAAAAGGCTAAACATGGAATTACCGTACCGCCCAGCATTTCTATGACTAGGCATATACGCAAAAGAGTTGAAAACAGGAATTCAAACAATGCCAACATTCATAGCAACAGTATTCACAATAGCCAAAAAGTAGGAACAACCCAGTGTCTATCAACAGGTGAATGGATAAACAAAATGTGGTATATACATACAGTGGAATATTAGCCATAAAAGGAAGTGATACATGCTACAACAGGGATGAATCTCGAAGACATTTTGCTGAATGAAATAAACCAGATACAAGACGAAAAATATTGTATGATTCCACTTGTATGAGATTTCTAGAATAGGCAAAAAACTGGCCATGAAAACCCTATGAATAGCACAGAGCGTTGTCCGATACAGCGCTGGGAGGTGAGAGGATGGCGCAGAAAGACGGGGCAGGGTTCTGCTCTGCTGTACACAGGGTTGCTAGGAGTTAGAAATGACTCCTGCACTGACAACAAAAAATAGGCAATTTCTTAGAGACAGACAATAGTCCCTGTCTAATCTAATCAGAAAGCAGATTAAAGAGGCCGAAGGTAGGGGGAGTTATTGCCTAAGGACTACAGAGTTTCTGTTTTGGGTGATGAAAAAATTTGGAAATAGATAGTGGTGATGGTTGCACAACAGTAAGTGTATAATTAATGCCGCTGAATTGTACGCTTAGAATGGTTAAAATGACAAATTTTATGTTATATAGTTATTACAACAAAAAAAGGGAAAGAAAAACGGGGCACGGGCTAAGGAAGGTGGCATTGAGAAGCCCTTGAAGGAGTTTAAGCCAGGAATGGCCTTGTAGGGGTTGGCTCAGAGGCTGCAGGCTGGTGACCGTGCGTGGTGCAGGTGGAGGTGATGAAAGCTGGGAGGGAGGCGCTGGCAGAGGGGCTGGAGGGGAGGAGACAGATTTGATTTTTCAGAGAGAATTGATAAGTTTTGGCAGATAGACTGCGCTTGTCTTATAGCTCACAGCCCTTATGCCCCATTTTGGTAAAGAGTATAAGGAAGAGAAAAGCCATTAGGAATAAACACAGACGCTGCAAGAGCATGTAGGAAGGGCACCCAATGCAGTCTCAGGCTTTCTGGAAGAGTGAAGTTAAGGCTGAGACCTGCAGCATGAGGAGGAAGTGGCCAGGCACAGGGGGAGGTGGTGGAATACGAGCCAGAGCGAGCGGGATGGGCAAGGCCCTGCCGTGAGAGAAGGATGGAATGCTGCTGCGGGAGCAGAGCTGGAAGCTGTGCCATTTAGTGCGGCCATCGGTGTGTGTTGGGTTATTAATTTGAGTAAGCAGCATCACATTACACATTTTATCCCCAAGGTAAGGATGTAAATAAAGGAGAGAGAACGTGATTTGTTTCTTTAAATACTAATCTATACTTGAAACATATTTTATGAAAACAACCCTCACCCCCATTCCACAGGATAAATAAAGAATAACAAAGCCACTGTCTAATATAATAACTATCATATCCTCATTGGTGAAAATAGTAGCCTCCTTCTATTTGTGCTCGTTGTTCATCTGTTTGTTCATTCACTCAGTCATCATTCAACAAATATGAGGGCTTAATCTAGTCAAAGTATTCTGCTATAAGAGCAAAATAATTATGACAGCTACCAGTTGTTGTGTGCTTCCTTAAGGACCAGATTACACTCTTTATGTATATTTTCTCATTGGCTGCTCCAGGAACCACGTGTGAAGGAAGTATTATTATTCCATCTCACAGATAAGGAAGCTTGCCCCTTGTGTCAGTGCATGGGCATCTTCTACACGATTTCTAGACAAATTCCTCTTATTTCCCATAACTCACCAATCAACAATTCTTGGTAATCCTTCTTCCATAATATCTCTGTAATCCGTATCTTCATCTCCATCCCTCCTGCCACTGTCTCACTGGTTCGGTCACCATCGTCTCTCATGTGGATCAGTGACTCACTCTCCTGGAACGTTTCCCAGCTGTCAGCTTTGTCCCACTCTGATATGGGCCATATCTAGACTCTGAACATTTTCCCACCGCCTCCCCTCCCCTCACTCTCAGCCGATGACCTTTTCTCTCATTTGACAGAGGAGGTAGAAACCCTCAGAAAAAATTCTCTCCCCAAACCTACAAATAGACCTGTACGCACACCCATCTTTGCCTTCGTTGTGCTGTGACGGTGGCTGAGGTGATCTGGTTTTGTCCAGAGCTGATCCCATGGACCTGTTTACTAGGTCACATCCCTTCTTCCTCCTTAGAGAGCTCATTCTGTCGATTATTCCCTCCACTGGCTCCTTTCACTATCGTTTAAACACGACCAAGTCTTCCTCAACTTAAAAATACCCTCCCTTTATGTCTTGGCCTCTTCCAGCTACTGTGCCATCTCTTACCTCTCCACAGTCTGGCTTCAAGCCCCACCACTCCACTAAGACTGTTCTTGGCAAAGTCACTGATGACCTTCTCGGTGCTAAATCTGAGAGGTGCTTTTCAGTCTTCATCTTACCTGACTTCTCAAAAGACTTGACCCTATTAGTGCCTTCCTTTGTATTCCATAGCCCTATATTCTCCTGCCTTTGCTCTTAAAGTCTGGCTGCTCCCTCTCAAGCTTATTTTTCCTGGCTCTTCTTCCCCTGCTCATCTCTTAAACATTGGTGTTCCCCTGGGCTCTCCTAGGCCCTCTTCTCTTATCCCTTACACTTTCTCTGGGTAGTATCGTAACTCTCCATAGAGAGTTACCATCTCTATACTAACCAGCATCAAATTTCATCCACATACCTCTTCTAACCTTCTAATATGGCCATATATCCAGCCTGTCTACTGGAATTCCCCCATGGATGTCCAACTTGAACCTCACATGCTAATGCTGAACCCATTATCCTCAGCTCAAATCTAGGACTCCTGTGCTTCCTATGTCAGTAAATATCACCATCGTCCACCGTTTGCCCAAGCCAGAAACATGGCAGTACTTCTTGACTTCTGTCTCTCTCACTTAATATATCCAGTCATGTACCAAACTCTAGCTATACTAGTGCCTAAATATCTCTCATATACTTCTATTTTTTTCCATCCCCACTGCCATTTTGTAGTTAGGAGGCTACAATCATCCTTTGCTTAGCTTACAAATCACCCTCCTATTTTTTTTCCTCCCAGTCTCCAGTAACCCCCTTCCTCTAATGCAGTGTTTCTCAAAATTTAGTCAGAATCACCTGGAAGGCTTATTAAAACATGGATGCTGGGCTCCACCCCCAGAGTGTCTGATTCTGTAGGTCTGGAGTGAGACCCAAGAATTTATATCTCTAACATGTTCCCAAGCGTTCCTGAGGCTGCTGATCGGGGCACCATGCTTTGAGAACCACTGTTCTAATCCAGTCACCATGTTACAGCTAGAGCGATCTGATGGAGCGACCTCTCCCACCCAGGCCTCAGAAACAGTAGCTGCTTCCCGCTCTCAGGATAAAATCCTACCTCCCTAGTGTAGCACACAAGCTCCTTCAGAATCAGACTTGTGTTTATCTCTTCACTGTCAACTCTCACCAGTCCCCAGCCCTCACCTCCAACCCCTGCTCCCGTGGGCTGCATGTAGCCTATGGCCACGCTTCTTCTTACTTCCATGCCGTGACTCTGGGCTGTACCTCTGTAGATCTTCACTTTCCATTTGCCCAGCAAATTTTTATTAAGCTCTTTGGCCCTCTGTTTATAAATCACTTCCTCTAGGAAAGTATCTTCTGACCTATCCAGTCTGGGTTAGGTGCTGCCTCCTCCATGGGCTTCCATGGCGCCCCTATACTCCTCCTGTCATATTTAGCATAGTATTTATCAATTGTGGTATAGCTTCTTGTTTGCTTAATTGTTAGTCTCACCCACCAAATTGTTCTGTCATGGTAGATATCACACAAGTCTTGGTCATCCATCATTATATTCCCCAGAGTAGCACAGTGCCCTATTCATAGTAGGTGCTCAATAAATGTTTGTTGAATGAACGCACGAATGAATGGTGATTGGGAATGTTTTCAACTAAAAAGACTAAATTGGATCAACTGCATGACCAGTGACTTGGAAATCAGATGACAGCCAGTTAAAAGAACAAAAAAACCCTCCTCAGTTCTAACAGAAAACAGTTGATAGTGAACGTTATAACTTACTCATGTTTACTTATTAGCAAAGTACTTCTAACGTTTGTAAAGAGGTTCATAGGAGGTTGGGTCATGTGATGTTTTAAAATGATTAGAGCACAATTCTGTAATATTTATTTAAATAGTGGCATATATAATACTTTTATGACTTAATTCTTCTATGATATTTCATAGATTTGTTACTGTTTTGTTCATTAAGAAGAAAATTAGGTTGTTTGTTTATTCTACTAAATCCAGTCACCATGCTAGCAAATGGGGATCCAACATGAAGGAGAGAGGGAGCTCCTCAGGGAGCTCACAGTCTGATGGAGGAGTCAGCTGTTTCCATCTCTTTATTATTTCTTTCTCTTTTATTATTTTTCGTTGGTCTATAAGATATTAAGCTAAAAATAAAGAAGTTCATCATGGTTATTGATACTTCAGTGTGAAAATTCTGCTTTTTAGTCCTGTAAGATCCTTAATTGCATTAGTCATTGCTCCTTTGTAACCATGAAGCTTGACTTTAATCCTAGTAAATCCTAGTATTTGTTAATATTTATCTTTCATTCTTGTTAACTTTTAGGTTGTGTGCATTACTTCCTCATGAGAATAGTTAAAATAATTTTATTTGGATATTCTTGAAAGAACTGTTTAGTTTGAGCATGCTAGGATTACCTCCGGCACAAAGGAAAACACTTAGCACCTGAAAGCATCTTCCAGGAGAAGGGAAGCTTTCATGTCTTCTATTTCTGTCATCTTTGTTCTGGGGTAAACATTCCTTTTGTTTTCTGGAGCTGTTACTCAGGATGGCAGAAGATAGAGGAGAATCACTCCTCCCACATCCCTGAGACCTTCATAGTGGTATTATGCTACTGTCTTATGCTATGTGCATCAATTGTTGATCTCAACACCGCCCTCCCGCCCCCCGCCATTTTGATAGGTTAAAGTTTTATCATCCATTCTTTGTGTATGGAGAAAAATGGGATGATATGTTTTCCAGGATTTTATAATCTTTCATTTATGAATTGCAGAAGAAAGGTGTTTGTTTTTAGTCCTGTTAATTATAAAGCAGTACGTAATACATATCGTTGCATTTTAAAGCCAGGCTAAGATGGATTTAAGATGTATTTCCTGGCATATAATACTTCCTCAGTGATCTTAAATAAAATATTAATTAGAGAATGCTGTGGTGATTAATATGAAAATGGTTAAATAATTCTTAGATGGCATTCATCGTGCTTGGCAAACACAGCATTGCTTTTCTAGAACACTGGTAGGAAATCTCTGATAGGATAGCTCTTTTCACTAAAAGAAGAAGAAATCTTTACTACTGGTCTTGACTAATTGGAACTGCTCTAGATAGCTTGTGGATTTTCCTCCAGGATGCTTTGTAAAGAGATGTATTTGGCTCTGCCATTCCCGTAATCGTGTAGAGGAGCCATGTGAGATAGTTAACCCCTGGGGAATTAAGGCATTTAGAGGACTTCTGAAAGTTCATCTTATTTAAATTATTTTCTTTAAAGCAAAATTCACAAACATCTCAGATAAGAATCTGTCTTTAAAAATAAGACATCTGAGACATACGGATGGAGGTTAAGGATCAAAGGTTATTTGAATTGTAATGAAATTAGTTGACTCCCATTAGGTAGCTCTCGTTTTTTAGAGTGAGTTTAATATTTATTAAAGAAAACAGTCACGTTGTGATGTGCCTTTTGAGACATACTTATTTTATGATACAGCCTGCGCCCAGCCTACAATAGGATTTTTTCCCCCAAGAGGTCTGTAACTTACTTTGATTGGAAATTAGGATGCATTTTTCTATAAAATGTTTGAATATGATGCAAACCGTCATATCCTCGACAGTGGGTAGCAAAATGTCTTGCAAAAGGTGCCCTGTAAGCTCCCAATTGACTCAGTTTCATTCGAAGCCCTTTATGGGTAGCACTCATTCATTCCTGCATTCTGCGTGTATTTTATGCCTTTGACTGAGAGGTAAGATTTCAAGAATTTAAAGATTTAAATAGATGTCACTGAATTGAATTGTAGAAAGCATTCCAACTGGAAATATGTGTGCAAAGGTTTGGTGGCAGTGAGTGAACAAGGATGGACGGTCTTGAAGGTTCAACTGTGGGTGGCCGTGTTCATCAGATGGGGAAGTTGGGGGGTCATTGGATGCGCTGGAGCCTGGGAATGTGATGTTTTAGAGAGACGGATCTGTGGCCCTTCTCTCGGAAGTTGAGAGAGATTACACTGGTCAGGGCGAGGCTGTATGAGGTGATAGGAGGTTGAATTTGAGTTTTGATTGTGAGAATTAAAGGCAGGGATTATGCAAGAGACACTACAGAGGAAAGATGGATGAACTTGACTGACTTGGATATGGATGAGAGGGAAGAGCGGCAATGATTTGGGTTTCAGTCTAGGGTGACAGGAAGAATGAATGACACTAACAGCAGAACTGGGATTGGGGAAGAGGGGGACTTTTTGTTTTTTCAGAAGGTGATACGTTTGGCTTCGGGCAAGTTGACCCTGAGGTTAAAGTGGACTTTCTAGAAAGAAAAGCCGAGTAGACAGCTGGAAATAGAAGCCTAAAGTTCTTAGGAGAGATCAGGTTGGTGACATAGATTTTGCATAGCCTGCAAATAACTTTTGATCTTTAAATAGTCTATGGGTCTCGGGGGTGAGTCCATTTAGAGAGACAAGTGGAGAGGACCAAGGGCACGGTCTAGCCAAACATCCACACCCTGGGGATGGGCAGTTTTTATTTGTAATGTTTAGTAGAAACAGTTACTGAGTCATTTAAGCAGATTGCTGTTTTGCATATTTCCAAAAAAGTAAAACCACAGAACTGCCGTTTTTACACCATGCTCCTGCCTTCAATTCTTACTCTCTTCTTTCTCCGCTCACTTTGGATCCCCTGTAATGAAGAATTTTGTTTTCAGTCCATACGGATTTCTTGTTGGGATTTTTATTGTTTAGTGCTGGTGGTGAATAACATAGCTGATAAATGAGAGATTATATAGCTCTCACTGATATCAACCACCCTGGCATTCATGGAATTATATTCCAGGATTCTGGGAGATGAGAGAATGACCTTGAGAAATCATGAAAATGAACAAAAATTCTGATTTTCTTTTCAAGTGGGAAGAACGTGGATTCTATTTACAGCTTCACACTGGTGGGCTTATTGTCCGTCCTAGACAAGTTTTAGGAATATTTTAAGAATTAAGAAAATTTTCAGAATTAAGCATCTGTTATATGAGCCCAGAGGAGAGGGCCAGCATCTCATATAGGTTTGCTATAAACAAGTTATGTCAGACCTCAGTTCTTTCTTTGACAAGATTTCTGCATTTTGCAGGACTTACCTGTACTTTCATATTCAACTTTTTAATCTATATTTTAGGTGGAAATAGATGGCTTAGATTGTAGGTGGCATAGATTGTAGGTGGCATAGATTGTAGGTGGCATAGGTTGTAGGTGGCATAGATTGTAGGTGGCATAGATTGTAGGTGGCATAGATTGGGGTTGGGAGTTAAATCGTGGTTTAATAGCACCAGTATTCAGTATCTCAATAGGCTGGATTAAAGAGCTAAATTTAACATGATGAAATCTAACAGGAATGAAAAAGCAAAATCCACACTTGGATCCTTAAAGATGTCCCCTAATGCTCTTCTCCCCTTGCCTGTCCTCTTTTCACAACCTTGAGCAGAGTTAATTATTCTCTGTGTTCCATTTGCACCGTAGACTTCATTCTGCCAGAGCACTTTTCACTTTGCACTGTTCTTGTTTACTGGCCGCTTTCCCCCTCTACGCTGTGAACAGTTTGAGTTTGGGGACTGTCCTTTGGTCTTTCCGCAGTACACATCAAGTGACAATTGAATAAACAAACTAGAACTTAGTGGCAGCACTTTGAAAAAGCCTTGGTAACCTCACTCAGGGTCAACAGTATTCTGCCAGCTACAGAAATGTGATATTTCATGACAGACTATGACAAATGGTCAGACTCTTACCATATCCGGATGTGAATTGTTATGAATTGGTTGCATCCACTAATTGATCCTTTGCTATTAAATTTTCACTAGTAAATGGCTTGAAAGGTAAAACAAAAAAATGACTGAAGCTGGTAGAGATCTTAGAGGTTATTGAGTTTGTCTAATTTATTTTATAGAGGAAGAAATGAGATGAAGAAAGAGGGGATAGGAAACCCAGCCCAGTTAGCACAGCTCATGGTACCAGGATAGGCTGGGACTCTCCTGACTCTTAATTTTACTCTCATGTGAGTGTTTTTTTTTTACTTTATGTTTGTATGAAAAAATATTTCTGGTAGTAATTTTAGACGTATTTTGTAGTATCATCAGTTAGTAATTATGCATAATTATGATTCACAATAGTCTGTAAAAGCTGATAAAATAATTTGAAGTTTCCACTTGTTTTAAGGATGAGTAATATAACAGTTTACATCTGTTTGTTGCCTCGTTGATGAAAATTTTAAGGGAGAAATATTCATTTTGGTTAACTTTTCTTAAGTCTTTAACACATTAAATATATTTCTGGATTATTTTCAATGTTAGAGCATCTTCTGTTGGAAATCATATTGTTATTATGAATTCCTCTCTGGAGGACTAGGGACGAGGAAGCCAAGGAAAAAGTGGGAGAGGAGGATTGTGGAGGGTGATTCGTTATATGTAGTCTTATGTGGCAACTACCTCCTCCTAAAGGCATGTTTTCTTAAAGATAAAACTTTTTCTCCATCTGAGGTTTTTTGTTTGTTGTTTTTATGCATTTAATTTTTTAATGAAAATTGATATGCACAAATTTTTGTTAAAAAGTATTTTGCAGGTGGATTTATAACGAAAAGCACTAGTTTCCTGGTTACTAAACGCCGTCTGTAGAAGGAACCACTTTTACGTCTTTTAATTGGTGTGGTTGCCTCCATATTGCTAAATAATATTTTTTATGTTTTAAATGTTAACACATTTAATTGTTTGAAAAGGCAATTCACTTGACATCGTTCAAAAATGAAAAGTATAAAATGTGTATGGTGAAAAATCTTACCTCTTTGTCCTATACCTGAGGATCTCCCCAGTGAGAAAAATCAGAAAAATCAGTTAACTCTTGTTTCCTCTAGAAAATTCTTCATATTGATATACAAACAAATGCAAAAATGTATTTCCTTTTTATATAAATTTTTATTGTCTTTACTTGATTGATGAGTTTTAGTCATTATTTGTTGACTTCCTGCTATGATAAAAGAAGTAATCATCGCCCTGCCATCCCCCTAGCTCACCTAACGCCCATCTTCCAGAACAGGTCCATCACTATTTATAATTCTTGGTTGGTTAAGTTCCTAACTTTAGTCAATCAACTGACACTTTGCTTTTCATGTCGTCAACTATGGATGGGGGTTATTAGAACCCGTACACTCCCTTCAGCTCTCCCCATTATCTTTCTTCTCCCAACCTTTAACATCTGTCCTTTTCCTTTTATGTTATCAGTGTGGATAACATTTACATTCTTTTCTTTACCCATAACTAAGTCTCCAGCGATTTCTTTATAGCTTAAATTTTAAAAGTTGAAAAATCAATAAAAAGTTTTTACATTAGGATGACCAAGTAAATATTGTTCACTGAGGAGCAGATGGAATATTATGATTATATTTCGTTTCCTAGAAGGATTTCTTAAAGTTTCTATTTGTTTTTGGTTGGCTGTTATCACCTTGCTAAGTTTACCGGTTGTCTCCGGGTCTCAAGGATAGTGTCCAGTCTGTGGAATCCTTTGTGAAGAGAAACCTCTGATTCCTCTGTCTGGGTTGATTGACTGGGTTGGCTGCACAGCTGTCACCCCAAGATGACCCTTCCTTGCTCTTCTTGACTGAATCCAGTATTTGGAATTTGATGCCTTTTTGTTCCTGCCTTGTTCACCATTTAGCTTTATTTGAGCAATTTCCAAATAATTTCCTGAGAAACGGTGAATGGAAGGTAAACTTTATGCATTGTTTGTCCACGTATTTCTAATAATGTCTATTTTGCCCACGCATTTCTGGTTTGCCGTGCATCTTTATTCTGTCCTATTGGTTACAAGGTTGACTAGATATGATTTCCAGACTGAAAATAATTTCCCTGTGAGAACTAGAAGGCATTTCTTGTCATCTTTTAGCCTCTATGATTCTAATGAGAAGTCTGATGCCAGTCTGATTTTTCGTTTTCTGTAGGGGTCTTCATTTTTCTCTCTGGAAGCTTATAGGATCTTCTCTTCATCCTTGGTGTTCTGAACATTCTAACACAATGTATCTAAGTGTGGGCCTTCAGAATTCATTTTCCTGATGACTTGATGGGTCATTGTAAGGAAAAAACTTAGAGCTTTCATTTTTGAGAATCCTCTTCTATTAGCCCAAGGTCCAGAAGCCTGATAATTTAGCCCTTAGAAATAGGATGGTGGGGAAGAGGAGAAAGCAAGTGCCTTCTCCAGAGTGTCTAGGGATACTGCACCCTGAGTCTGTCTGGGTGTCTGCAGGGAAGGTCAGCGCCTTCCTGGGTGGTGGGTCCCCCAAAGGGATACTTTCTGCTGGCACCCTTTTCTCCCTGCTTTTGTAGAGATCTGTTACAGTGCTTGTTTGTCGATGGCCCCCTCCCAGTCTCTGCTCTTGTGCTTTCATGCTCCCTTCATTATAACTCTGCCCATTTATTATAAGGAGTATTATAATATCCCTTTATTATCATGAAGACGTGAGTGGGAGGAGAAGTAAACTTGTGTGTTCTGTCATCTCAAAGGTGGAAGGGTTCAGTTGGATCACAAGCTTGCTGGGTCGTCCTGTGAGCCTGCCTCAGTCACTGAAGTTGGGGACCTTGTCTTCCGTCTTCCTCATCTTTTTATGCATGCGGGAGCTTGGCACATAGTCAACACTGAATAAATGTCTGCTGAATTACAGTAGATGTGAAAATTGAATTGTTGTATTTAGGAAAGATAAAGTAACCTCTTTATATTCAACTTTGATCAGACTTTAATAGAATGAATACTAAATTTTCTCTCTGGCCCCCCCACCCCGAATCCAAAAGCGTTTAAAGGACATGTGAAAAATAATGAGATATTATGGTGAATTTGGTACCCATCCACCTTGCTTTAGATTGAGAGAATTGCTAGCTTTAGTGATTTCGTTTTCCATGTCATAACTGTCTGAGAAGTACCTCCTCTAAGTATCTATCTTTTAATTGCCTGGTTTTTCCTTGCAATTAGAAAGCTGCTAGAACTTGACACTTCATTTTAACGTAAGCTAAGCTGAATTTTGACTAACGAGGATCTTGTAGTGGGATAAACTAATGTTTACAACAACATTTTATAAACTGTAAAGCGCTCTCCACGTTTGAGTTTTTGTTGATATGATAATGTGGGAACTGCCACAATTGTTTTTTAAGCTGTGCTATTTTGAACAAGGATTAAGCCGCTAATTAGCATGCTACTGTCATCTATTTTTGTACTTTAAATGGAGAAGGAATGATTTTGTAATGCGTAGTTTGTGAACCTTAAACAGCAATAGGAGCGAAGGAGCAAGTCTGCCTAGCATATGATTATTTTCAGATTTATTTGGTTAGTGTAGACATAGCTTTAGGGAAATGGAGAGGATGGATGCCTGCTGTGAAGATCTTTGAACATATCTCAAATATAAATGTAATATGGCCCCAGTGGTAAAAACCTACTGACCCCTATCTGGTTCTATTTGGCTAGTTCTACTGAGGTAATCAATCAACCCAGACTGATGGGGTGGGAGCGTGGTGGAGCCTGACTGCCAGAAGGGCCCAGACATTGAGTTGTCATTGAACATGAGAACCAGGCTTTCTTTGTGTAAGTCAAAACTCCTGGTGGCTTATGTACTTGGGGACATGTCCTCTTCCTCTTTGGCCACCATTTTGAGTTTTTAAAACATGTCGTTATACACTGAATCAGTTTGGTAGACCAAAAGGGAATATAATTAATTGAAATCTCTGTTTATCACTTTAAAGTTACTTCCAATTTTTGTCTGTGTGTGTTTGTACACTTTGCAAAGTTGTAAGCAGTGAGCAACAATGCTCTATTCTTCCTACTGAACATTGTTTTATATATAATTTATAAACTGTGTGCTTCCATATGTACTGTTTTTTTTACTGTGGTAAAAACGCTTAACATGAGATCTACCCTCTTAACAAATTAAGTGTACAATATGGGATGGTTAAGAATAGGCACAATGTTGTACAACAGATCTCTAGAATTTGTTCATCTTGCGTACTGAAACTTCATACATCCCGTTTTTAACAAGGATGAAGTATCCATAACATTGATGTGCCATGATATACTTAACCTTTCTCTTATTGTTGTGAGTTGGTGTGTTTCTAATTGTTTATTATCATAAACAGTATTAATATAGGCATCTTCATAGAAAAGACTATTTTGCTTTCAGATTATTTTCTTAGACTATATCCTCTATAAAGGGGGATTATTAGGTTTTATGTTTTTACCTTTTAGTTATGCAGACATTTTGGTCTCCAGAAAGATAGGACTGTGCAATTGTTTTACTCCACATTTCTTTATTAGGGAGGCTGGACATTTGTTCCTGTAGCGATTTCCCATTTGTGTGTACCTATGGAATAGAGAGCTCATAGTTCTGTACTTGTAGCGGAATCTGTTAATTGTATGGAAAAAGTTTGAATGTGGGTTAGTCTGTTTATCTTTTTTTTAATGGCATGTATTTAAGGTGTACACCTTGATGATTTGATATATGCAGACGTTGTGAAATAATCACCACAATCAAGCTAATTAACATATCCATCAGGTCTCCTGGTTGTCTTTTTCTTTTTGGTGGTGAAGAACACTTAGGGTTTACCCTCTTAGCAAATTTCAGTTATACGGTATCTTTTAAGGCCGCCCCATCTTCTCTAGCCCTGCTCGTAACACAGGGCTTTTCTAGAGCAGATTCCTCCAACTAAATTGCAGATATTGCTGATAAGGGTAACACAGGTCAAGTTTTTAGCAGAGAACCCTGTGTGAGGATTATGTTATCAGTCTGATTTCCAATCATAGCAGCACAGGAACAGTCCTGCAGAGGAGTGGGCATGAGAAGCATGGTCAGATGTCGGAAGGGGAGCTGGGGGCAGCAAGGATGAACCAGGCACTTTTCTGGCCCTTTCCTGGGCCTCCTCCTGTTTATGCAAAAGTTAATCAGAAAAACGGTAATTACCATCCTGGGCTGTGGGTGTTAAAGAACACTGACTGGGTCACAGAAACAATTATTTTGAGAAAATAACTATTCAGAATTAAAAGGCTATTTTATTTCCACCAAAGTCAAACGTAAAAACTAGGAATAATTAAAATGAAGGAACATTAATTAATTGTGTAGTGTATTAATTCACCACAAAAAGATTTATAGGTGTTGTCAGGTCTTCTTGGTTTTTAGTGGGTGCATTTTCAAAAGAGAGGTTAATGAGGCCACGTAAAATGGCCATATGAATAATGTTTTTGCATTCTTTGCTAAACTGCTTTTGGGACATTGCCCATTATTTTCAATTTTCCTTCTATAAAGATCCAAGTGATAAAGTCATCAGAGTTCAGGGCTAGGAAAAAGTTGAATTTTTTCCTGAAACATATGATTTATTTTATTAGCCACTAAGATATACGTAAACGTATATAAGCCGCCTTATCTCTCTCTCTCTCTCTCTCTCTCTCTCTTTGTGGCTGGAGGATAAATGGCAAGTAAATGAGTGAGTCAAAAGGGAGTTAAGACATAAAAGAATTATTTAGGGCTGCTCATTCCTGGAATATCTCTCACAAGAACTATAATTAAATTAAGTAATAAAGAAGTTATCTCATTAAAGATTATTTTCAAGTCTAAAGCAGTATATTTTGGTTGTAGCTAAATGATGATTCAGATTTGAATAGAATAGCTTTGTGGATATTTGGTTCTGTTCTTATGAAGACCTAAAACATGACTCTTTTTCCTTTGAAGACTCCTTGCTTTTTCTAGATCCTTTCTAACCTTTCCATAAGAGGTGGGTTGGCTTGCCTAACCTTAGTCTGCAACGTCACAGAGAAGGAAGTGCCAGAGTGGGTGCTCAGCAGAGGGCAGAGCTGGGGTTAGATTTCATTAAGTCCTGGAGTCGTTAAGTGTTGGAGTTGGAAGGGCTCAATGAGGAGCCTGAGGCTTAGAGAGGAAAAGCGTTCATATCAGTCTACACAGCTTATTAGTGGCACAACTGGAACCTTTGCCATCTGATTCAACATCCCAGCTCTTTTCATGGTGCCACGTGATGTTTTCATCATAAAAGTGGTTGAGATTGCAGGGTAATTTCTTCTGAGCCTTGGCTAATTCACCAAGGCACAGGCTGTAGGACTAGAAACTGATGTGAGATGGGGTCTAAGAGCCTTGTAGGCGTTTAGACTTCTTTAAGAATGGATGGGAAGGAAATAGGGATTCCTATTCAGTTGATCTGATTTTTATATTCTTTCATTATTGACTTAATAGAATAAATATTTAACCTTTATGTTCTAGTAATAAATTGTGTTGAGTCCTAGTTAAGAAAAGGAAAAAAAAAATCCCAGATACAAATGTAGAACTTGGTCTCTAATTCTCCGAAGATTTCCTCCACCTCCTTCCCCAGCCTCAGCTTCTGGACCCGTCTCTTCTATGCTTGTAATCACCACCACTTAGAACACCGGCCTTGACTGCTTTCCAAGTGACTCTCTACGCTAAGATGCTTTTATTTTCTCCCAGCTTAAGTTACCACACTTTAGGCAAAAGCCCAAAACTGATGTCTACTCTGTTCTTGCAGTTGATTCTGACTGCCTTCGGTGCACACATAATAAGGGTGCCCAGGTCTCTGCTTTACTTTCTTGTCTAGAACTTCGCTCTCTGAGCAGTGACCCCATGTTAGTAAAAATGCCTTTGAATATTTGGAATCTGCCAAATAAAATAGCATGTTTTAAAAACTGAGTTAAACAGGTTTCCCTCCAATACATAGCATCATAATTTCATTCCTGGTGGACTGAGCCAAAACTAAAGATAAAAATAAACTCCCTCACTTCAGGTCCTAACTGAACTACAGATCGGGTCAGATTCAAAGGGGTAACTATATTTTGGGGTAACCGTCAGGTTGAAATGAAACAAATATTTAAAATTGGAACAAGGATTAAAAAATATGTAGTGTGATTAATTGACCTCTGCCTGATATTTTATGGAATACTGATTATGTTGTACTAGTAATTGTATCAAAAAAGATCTATCAAAAAGCCCTACGTCTTCTAAGTAAAAAATGTACTGGTGTAAATAAAACTTAGGATCTCTTCATTTTGTAGCCGGGTCGGGCGCATATTGGTAATTTTTATTACATATTGTTCAAAAGGAAAAAAAGTACCACCAAAAAGGTAACAGTAAAGTTTTAAAAATGGACCACGTTTTCCGGAATATTTACATTCTCTATTCCTTATTTATTTCTAGAGAATCTGAAAAAAATCCCATCTAAAATAACGTTCTTTCTTCTTTCCTCTTTTCTTTATAACTCTGTAGGTATAGATTTTTTAATTACTGAAACCTTGACTTTGCATTTCATGTTCTGCAGGAGAGTTTTTTTTTAATTAAAAAAATTACAAGAAAGTGGATAATGCAGATAACCCCAATTAAGAGCAACCAGGTCCCATATGGATATTGTCTGATTCATTATAAATTACAGGTTTGGAATTTAGAAAATGGTGTCATAAATCATGATGTCATTTCCAGGTAATCACATTCAGGCAATGTTTCCCCTGGGAGAACGTGCCCATCACAAACAGCTGTGTCGTCTGTCAGACTGTAGGAGAGGTCTGGGTGGTTCTGAATTGTAGCATGAGGTGTGTGCTTATTGCATACGTCTCACCTTTGTCACTGTTGTTCACTGTAAGGAGTAAACAAAGCCGATTGAAATTAAAACACTGTTCGTCACTATAGCAGTTACTTGGTACACTCTCTATTATAAAATAAATTCAAATTACTGGAGACTGAGATAAATAGGAAGCATAGTTACGCAGAAGAAAGACTTGGACACTGTAGGTTGACCTGGCCTGACATTCTGCCACTAATTAAATAGCTGTGTGACCTCGTCTCTTTTACTTTACTTTTTAGGCTTAGTGTCACTATCTGCACACTCCTTTTTTTATTCATTCAGCAGATACTCCTGGAGTCTCTGCTGTGTGCCAGGCACTTTGTTAGGTGCTGAGACTAAAGTGATGAGTGAAAAAGAAACTGGTCTTGATCTCTTGGAGCTTATGGTTTAGTGGGAGAGCCCGGCATTAAACAGATAATTACATAAATGATACAGCTCTCCTTGTGCTAAGTGCTAGGAACAGGAAGACTATGGAGCTATGTGTAAAACTGGGGTAATACTGGATCCTTTTTTAGGTTCTGGCACATAGGAAGCACGTGAATGGCAGTAGCATTGCTGGAAGTGTCGTTGGTCTTATGACGATGTCATGGCAAACCAAACCGTGATCAAGTGAGGACAGGCAGTGTAGACAAGTAGTTGCAGGTTGTATGACGAGGTCATGAAATGTGGTGAATACGGTTGAGGAGGTTTAAAGCGTGACTCCAGGAATTAAAATACAGCCTTCCCAAGGTACAGTTTTGTCTTCTTCTAGGTGTGAGAGTGGGTGTTACCTTGATGGATGTTTGAGTGTTGCCTGGTTAACGCTCTGCTCCTGGAAGGTGGATGGGGCAAAGCTGCCGCAGGAAGGCTGCCTTCTAGTGGTTAAATTTTAAAACTACTTTTATTTTAAGCTCTTAGATGTTTGGGGGCCAACCCTACAGAATTCCATGTACAGACATAAACATATCTGTAGACACATACACACATGCGTATTTATGTCTACATATTTTATGCAGGTATGGGTATATGTATGTGTATATCTCTATGTATATAGTTGTGCCTTCCTCTGTAGGATCTAGACACTTAGCTTGCAATTATGAGAAAGAAGGAATCTTCCCAGGTCTGCAACCTGAAGTTTGAAAGCAGGTTGCCCTAAATCTGAAAATAGAAATTCTCTAAAGAGGTCGCATAGAGGTGAGAGAATTTGTGAGTCCTCGGCTTGCTTTTTACAGCAGCCATTCTGTGTGTGTGTGTGTGTGTGTGTGTGTGTGTGCGCGCGCGTATGCCTGCACATTCTTTGTGCAGCAGGGTGATAGGAGGAAACACCCCCTTGGTGTTCTCCTAGCTCTAGGGTGATAACCTCATTATGCTGGTGTTCACCCCACACAACTCTGTGGATGGTGAGCACGGAGACGCTTGGCTGATGAACAGCAGCGTCCCCTAGAGCCTAGACATTATTCTGGGAATGTTTGCCCTGGAGTAAGGGAGCACTGCACGGAAGAGAACTCACTACTCTGCACAACTGACATGGAATGGCGGGCGTAGGATTCAGTCATGCTTCCCTTACTAATAATGGTCATGTTATCTGGCATTATCGTATGTGCTAGTAACTGAGCTAAGTGATTTCCATCTGGAATCTCATGGAATTCTTAAGATAAGCCTTAAGAGGTAGGTCTGGGTAAGCCCATTTTATGGATGGGGACAATCCAAGGTCATGCATCCAGTAAAGAGCACAGCGAGGCTCTGGACTTGGGAACATCCGCTTGTGAAGCCTGCTCTCTTAGCTGGCCTCTCTGCTGTCCCTGTTTATTCTCGGGCTGTCGAGGCCTCACAGATACCTACTAACTTGTCTCATTTGCTGTTACAGCCCCGCAGTCGGGCTTGGTGCCTGGCCCTGCATTAGGCGTCTTAGCACCCCTTTGGTTGCAAGTGACGGAAACGTGACTCAAACTGGTGTGAGCATAAAGCCGACTTTATTGGCTCGTACAATAAAAACTCCAGTGGTGAGGTGCAGCCCTGCAGACGTGGCTGGATACAGGTGGACAGATGACGCCATCACCACTTCCTTTCTTTCCGTCTTTGGGCTGTGCTTCCCTCTGTGTTGGCTTCTTTCCCAGGCAGACTCTCCATGGGGAGGCAATTAGAGCAGCCAGCAACTCCAGACTCTTGAGCCCAGAAATAAGAGGTTGTCCCCTTCCAACTATCCTAACAAAAGCCCTAGGGGTGACTCTCATTAGCTTGGTTTGGGTCAAATGGCCATTTCTGAAACAATTACTGGGCCAAGGAGATGGCGTCCCTAACACAGGGCCTGGAAGTTGGAGGTGTCGACCACCCGCGAACCCTGTGAACTGACAATGGTTCCCTCAGAGATACTGGGCAGGCAGAAACCCGTGTTCATTGCAAAAAGTATTCAATCAATATTTGTTGAATAAACGAATGAAAGAAGGAAGGAATTTGCCTGCTCTGTTCTAGGGAAACTTCAGAGAGGACAAGAGTATCTACAAATAAGATGTCACAATTTGGGGCACATATTAAGCCTGCAGTTCATTTTAATTTAATGAATATGGGAACGAATGAATAACTTTGTGAGGGAAGATATAGTCTGTGTTCTACAGAGGAAAAAAGTTAAATGCTCCTTTTTTGAACAATGAGGGTTTGAAGGAGCTTCCATCAAGTTCTTTCTGTGTCACTTTCCCCTTGCCCCTCATATACTGGGGTACATATTGGGGTAATGGAGGAAGAGGAAGGTAAGTAATGAGGGAATTGCATTTTCCAAGCCTCCTTCCAGCTGAGTCCCCTGTGGCAGAGAGGAGTAGACACCGCGAGGGCTCCTGAGGGAGGGAGTCAAGTGGAATTTCTTTGAAGTCTTGTGTTTCATCTGAAAGCTTTATGCAAATTTTGGATTATGCTTTGTGATATTTACATGATCCTTTGATTAATAAATTAATATTTAAAGTTAATTACCACGGAGAAAAAAACAAAACCAAAAAATGCTTCTTGCTGGTCTTAAACAGAAAGATGCTGTTTCATTGAATCTTACCAATTTTGGAAGATTGGCTTGAGTTGAGGTGAGCTGATATCACAAATCGGTTTCATGGTCCACGCATTTCCTTTAGTCTTGGTTTCTTGGTTTATCCACATAAATAGAAGCTTCAAAATCACTTAGAAGAAAAGCTTAAACTATTGCTGAAGGGGCTGGCAGGATGCAGTGTTGAGGATGTGTCTCTTCTTGTTAAGGGAGTAAGTCATTCCCAGGATCTCTGGTCCATCACAGCTCCCCGCCTCTCTCTGTTATCAAGAAACATGGTCAAAGGACTCTCAGTGTCAAGAGGTTATTGATGATCATATTTTTAATTTTATCACTGATGTTTTCATTTTAATCACCTGTAAATGAACTAAATGTCCAAAATAATTCATCATCCTCGTGATCAGAAATTTTCATCCAACTTTCAAACTTCGTTTTTATTGCGGCTGTCTTGTCTTGTGTGGCAAAAACAGTCAGCTTTGCTGTTGTCCTTTTTTACGTTTCAGTTGTGGCATGCGTCTAAGTCTGTCAAAGTAGCCAGCTCTGTGAACCACTGCATCCTTAAGGTGAGGAGTATATTCACTCAGCTTATCCAGAGTTTTATTAGTATGGGGTGTTTTTCCCTATGAGGAAAAATAAGCATTAAACTTGCATTCAAAAATTCTGACTAGTGCCTTTCTGCTCAGCCAACATAAAAGCCACTTACGTGTGCATTACCGATTTGCTGTAGAAGTATTCAATTTATAATACACATATATTAAAAATAATTATAACGGTCCCTTTGAACATGCTGAGCTAGTTGGATGTCACACTCGTTGAGGAGTGTTCCCCGTGGATGCTGAAGTAAGCGGTAGTCATAAAAAGTTTTTCTTTTCATAAATTTGTCCAAATTTGTTTACATGTTGATATATGTCAGTATCAGCCTTGCTAAAAACTCATACATTTTATTTAAGATTTCTTCACCTGAGGGTTTTACCTCAAGAATTTTGACGACAAATGTTTTCAGAGACCTCTTCATTGTAAATACACCAAAGAGGTAATAAATGTTTTTTGTGTATATTCTTTCTGTCTTTTCCTTTTTATTTTCCCATGTGTACTTACATACATATATATATACTTTTCTTTCTTTTTTTTTTTTTTTTGCTAAAATGAGGGTCATTTGAAAATTCTAGATTGAAAATTTTCACTTGCAATTTTGGAGGTATTTCTTTTTTTTTTTTTTTTTGACATTGGCACCTGTGCTAACATCTGCTGCCAATCTTTTTTTTTTCTTCTTCTTCTCCCCAAAGCCCCCCAGTACCTAGTTGTATGTTTTTACACTATTGCTGTCAACAAGTCCAGTGGCTGTCTGATTCCTGCTGTTCTCTGTGTGCCCAGTTCTCCATTTTGAGGGGGTTTTAATATCTTGTTTCTATTCCTGGTATTATTCTGAAATTCCACAGTTCTGTGGCTCGCTGGCTTCTTTGCATTTATTGTTTTGGACTCTTAGTGAAGCCCTTTATAGTCTGAAACTCAAGACTTCAATTCTGTGAATTTTTCTTGTGCTATTTCTTGGATAACTTTTTCTTGTTTTTTTCTCTCTCCTCCCTGTCTCTTTCTGTCTCTCTGTGTATTTTTTATTTTTTTATTCTTCTTATTCAGATTTTGGGCCTTATGGATAGAGCCTCTAATTTTCTTATTTCTTGTTTATCTTTTTGTCATTCTCTTCTACATTTAAAGAGATTTCTTCCAAGCCCACTGTTGGTTTGTCTTAATTTTTACTATCGTGGTTTTTAATTTCCAAGAGCCCTTTCTTGGTGTTGGCCGCCCCCTCCAGTTCTTATTTTATGAATGTACTATCTTCCCCTATTCCTATGGGTTCTAATTATTGTTTATTTTCCATTTTCTTCTGCTCCCTACAAGTCTCCATTGATCAGACATAGTTTCTTCTATTAGTAGGTTTGGTGTATCTCTTTCATGTGAGAGGCTTTCTCCAAGCTTCTGGTGACCGTTGGCTATCTGTTCATAAGCATATGAGGTACCGAAAAGCTGTAGGACCCTGTGTGGATGCTTGAGACTTGCTGAATGATGAGCTTCGCTGTAGGGTTATGAGTTGCCAGCTGGACTTCTCATGTCTGTAGATCTTTTCTCTGGAGTGGTTCAGTCTCTCCTGGAGAGGATCTTCCAGTCTTCTGCCTGGAGAAAATGGGAGATGGACGCTTCGCTCTGGCATTCTGGACCTTGGGGGAGGAAGGGGGTGAGAGGAGAGGAGCCTCCTTGTTCAGCTGCAGACATTCCCTTAATCTCCTGGCATGTTTCTCGATTCCCACTTGTACCTTTTCTGTGCCTGGTGTCTGCAATGCAGTTTCTCCTGAGTCTAGTCTCATGTCTTCTGTAGGGGCTGGAGGAGGAGTGGTTGCTTCACTACAGTGTTGGGATGGGGACCTGCAGGCCTGACTGCTCATTTCAGTCTTTCGTCTTGAGTATGGAAGTTAAGTACATCATTCAAACATGTCCTTTAGCAGCGTCATTCAACAATGGTGCCTTTTTTCAAGTTGGTTATTCTTTTTTTTTCCTATTTTTTTCCTGAAACTGTTTTGACCATATCTCCAGTCTAGAGCTTCAACAGATTTTCTCTCAATATGTGAATTTTTCCTTCTGAAGAGATTCTGTAAGCGATCTTGAAGGCAGTGTTGAGCAATCTTTTTGTTTATTTACTTGATTGGGCTTTATATCATATTGTGCCTGGCCAATACATGTCCCTTTTTGATTTCAAAGAATTCTGGCAGTTTTCCTTCTGACTGTGCAGGATTGGTTTATAAGATGTCATTCTAAAATGAATGGCTATGTGCACTTCTTGCGCATGTTGTCGCACACAGGAGTTATCGAAGTGAGCCTCATTTGCATCTCCACATAATAAAACACATATTTTACAGAAACAGTCTATGCTATCTTGATTGACTCCCTAAATTGTGGTCAAGGGAATCCTGTCACTATCAACTCATTGTGGGGACCCTCAAGGACGTGAATTCTATGCCTGTCTCAAGCCTCAATACTTTCAGGTGGTTATTAATTTTCATCATTGTCTTGCACATTTGCATGGTTTTAAAACCTCTATTTCTCATTTCCTGTTTTAAACCCACAGTTGGCATTCCCAATTGCAAATATAATTTTTAAATCACTGTACTTTAAACAAGTAAATAAGTAATTATCACAAAGGAACAAACATGATGATGTTTGTTACTTTTGTACTATGATGAATTGGATTTGAGAGTAGTTGTGTTTGTAAACAGAAGTTTTAATCAACTGCAATTATGGTAGAAAGTTGAACCAGTGGATTTTTGTGTAATCAAAAGTGAAACAAACAAAAAACAGATAAAATGCTTCTTAAGGTGATAAGACAAACATAATTTTCAAAAGCTTGGCCCTCTGGGGCTCCAGGGAGTTCCGAGCTGTCACAGGTTCTTGCCCTGAGACAGCTGGTGCAGCAGCACTGGCTTTGGTGATTTCTTGCATAATATAATCTTACGAAAGGAGTGTACCATTTTCACTTTAAGGAGATGATAGCTGTGGTATTTAGAGGGTGCTAAGTTTTCCAATCTTTATGACTTTCATGAAAAAACAAAAAGACCCCAAACAAATGAGCTGCTATGAGAGGAAGAATTCATTTTATCTTCAGGAGCATGACCAACATTTTGAAGAGTACAGAAATTCAAAGCCTGCTCCCCTCTCCTCTAGTCATCGAGTAGGAAGCAAAGCATTAATCAAGGCAACTTTCCAAATGATTGTACTTTCGGTTAGGACCTAGGATTTAGGGAAGACTCTATCAGGATTCATGCCATTGAGGGAAACATTTATTGAGTCTACTTTATGCCAGATGCTGTGCCAGGTGTGTATTCCTTGCAATAAGCTGAGGCAGGAACTATCGTCTCTATTTAGGTAGAAGGACTTTGAGAACGTCACGGAGACATTTCATAATTGTCTGAACTCACAGAGCTGGTCAGTGGTAGACCTGTGACTTGAACCAAACTAGGTTACGAAACATGCTTTTCCTCCTACTAAACAATTTCTCATGGGCACTGGTGCCTTTCTCTTTCCCCTCTAGGTGCAGTACTTTCTTAAAAACCAAGTAAGTAAATATCCTTAAGCAAAAATCTGTGCAGTGCAGCTAGGCTTGGGTAAAAGCATCTAGAAGTAATCCGTAGGTCTTATCAGGTGGGGCCAAATGAAGAGAGCAAGAGAGTTTTAGGTCGCTCTGTATTCTCCATTTGTTATCAAATAGTCTAAAAGCCTCATGTGATTGTTTGGAACATGTCTGCCTAAAGAAAACAGTGCAAATAAAGTTTTAGAATGTTAAAACCCTGGGAGCCTTTCCTGCTTATCTAGGATACTCCTTTCAGTTAGCAGATGAAATCCACACTAAGGGACTGGACCACATTTTATTGATTCTAAGATGCACGTATTTCTGTTTTAACAATTCCGAAATCAGGATTGCTTATTTTAGTCCGTGGTGTCCTACAGCTGGTTTCAGCCATGCAGCCGTGGGGATGTAGCTGTGATTGCCTGTGCAAAGGACCAGCGGCACAATTTGCACATGAGTGTCAGCGTCTTGGAAGGAAATTCCAGAGACAGTAGTGGAGCAGTCTTACAGAATGCTGAATCACCAGTGCTCTTGATGGCACAGAGGTTGTATTGTGTGGAAAAACATGGATTTGAATGGTTTGGAGTTAAAACATAATTCAAAGGTGGCTTCTGAGGAAGTGTTAGGGATACTTATTTTTCTGATATTTTCCTTTTTACTTAAGTGCAAAGGTGGTATATAATAAAAATGGTGTATAAAAGAGCTCCCTTAATCGGTGCCAAATAAAAATTTGAAGGGATAAGGCATTGTATCATAATTTAATAGACAATTTTTATTTCTTTCTTAGTACATAAAATAATGGCTCATCTTATAATACATGAAGATTTACAGCTCGTGAATTATGGTAATTAAGAGTTGCTGAAAGTGTGTCTTCTTCATACTCTTAGTCCAGTGTGCTTTCATCACCATGGATTCTGAATGTAAATAATGAAATTTTTCAGTGGAGGAGCAGTACATTTATCCTCAAAGTTAGGCCTTCGTATGGTCATGCACTAATACTGGCTTTAAAAGTAATCTCAGGTATGGAGTAAGTTTTACGTGGCCATTTCTTATAGCTTCGCTTGGTATAAGCTGAGGGGATTTCTCCAAAGCAGACCTCAATAAAAGCAATTTCTTAGGGGTGGGAATACACGGCTATGATGGATTTTGCCAGGACAGACTCAGACCAGGATTAATGACCCAACTTCAACCGTTGAAACATTTTATCGGTTCACATGTCTAATTTTATTTCCTGCAAAACCCTTCCCATAAATTAGTTGCAAAATGTACCCCTAAATGAGCTGCTGATTATAAGGCATTTAATATTGGAGAACTACTTCCAAAAATTGTGATTTTGAGTTTACGGTGTTCAAATTGAAGCCATTTTCCCCAATAGGAGTTCCATGGAGATGCCAACTGTCTGTCCAAATCGTGAAACTAAAAACATTGGAGATTACTTCTCTTTCTGGTTTTAAATCAGTAAGTTAAAGGTTAAGAAGACAGAGAACCAGAAGACATGCTGACTTCACACACTGAAATGTTTTCTCATCCGTTGTGATGATTTTCCTTAAACTGTGTTATTAGGCTGCAGACTCGATATAAACAGCAGTTGCTGGGGTCCGTGTGGGACTACTGAGCCTGAAGCATAGCTGCGTCCTGTGCACAGGAAAGGTCAGCACAAGCTGCAGACTGTCTTACATTGTCCTGACAGGCCTCTTATGGGTGACTTAGGGGTGTCACAGTGAAAGAGTTACAATAACCTAGTCTAAAGGCTATTCATGACGAACCTGAGCTGGCCTGAGACACTGAACTTTGGACTTGAGAAAGGAGGAAACTGGTAGACATTATGTTTGACATGCTAGGCATCTCGATTTGTTTCTTCTTTCCAAAATAAAGTGGACTCATGCAAGACCGTGGCCATAGAATTATTAATACACTGGCAAACATTTCACCTGCTCAGTCAGACTAGACCTTAAAATTTGTGGTAGCAGGAAGTCTTCACTGGGCTTCTTTAATTGGAAGGTTTTAAACAACTGTCGTTGTATGTGAGAGTAAGCAGAACTGGCCACCTAATGAGGATGAGTCTCAATAAATGTGCAACTGCATGTGATTTAGTGTTTATTCCTCTGTAGGACTCATTACTAACATCCATTCACAGATCAGAACGAACTTTTTCATAGACCGTATATGCAAGTTTTGAGTTTGAAAAACAAGATCAGGGTCTTAGAGATGCTTTGGGATTGTAGAAGATGGAGAGATTAATACCAGCTTGGAAGATTCAGTTATTTGCGATAATTCAAAAAGCCTGGAGTGATGCTTCCTTTGGTACATGGATGAAAAGGGGGCTGAGGTGGGAATAAAGTAAACAAGAGCAGAAGGGGGACAAGATGCCTCATCTTCAAGCACGGCGAAACTCTTGTTTATGCACAGAGCCTGCAATTTCCAGCATTAGCAGAGGTCAGCGTATGGGCTAAAAAGATGCCAAAGCTTTCTTCGACTTAGGAAGTTGAATCACATTTTGAACCAAAATTGCACTGTTAATTCAGTTTAAAAAGGAAAAGCAAAACCATCTAATGAACCAATTTCTTATTTTCTGGAAGTATGAAACCACAAGAAAACTACGGTGTCAAAGCATTCTCAGATTTGATCCTGAACTAAATTAGTTTTCTATTTGATTCATATCTCTGGTGGTGATACACTAATTACAGACCCTTCTTATGTATTTATTAAAGTAGGATCTCATCTGAGCAATTTGTTATGAATTGCTTTAAAAAAAAACGACTCTCTATACTTGAAGGAATTAAACTGCATTTCCTCAGAAATGTTCTATAAATCAGACTTCTCTATTTTAGTCAGATGGACTGTCAATAATGTAAGTATGAATTAGTGAGGCTTGATTCTAATTGCTTCATTTTCCTTATTCTGATGCATAACAGGATCATCTAGCTTTTCAATACAATGGCTGATAATAAAACCGGCTTACCTGTAATTTATGAGTCATGTTCTATTCTCTGGAGTGCATCTCTTAATGAGCAAACATCAGCTGTAATCCTGAAAGAATAATTGTTCTTATGGAAATAATTACTGATTTATAACTACTGGTTTTTCTGAGATGGAAAGATCTGCTCCTTATTACTTTCTTTTGTGCTGTACCCAAGTCAAGCAGTAAGTCAGTTGGTGAGAGTACCAAGGATTTAATTGTATATTAATTATTGAAAATATTAATTTACTTAAATTCAGGTGGTACACATATTGAGTACATAATACTAGCTCTAAGGGGCATTTTGGTAAGATACGATGCGTATGTCTGAAAAGTTGAATGACGGTAAAGTCAGGTTATCATTAGGTGTCAAATGAACGCTTGAGAGAGTAACTATTATAAAATTCCAGACAAGGGGGGAATAATACGATTGGGAGTGGGTAAAGGATTCTTGGTAGGGGTAGGCCTTAATCTGGGCCTTTAATTAGGGGTAGGATTTTCCAGGTGGTGAGGAGGAGGGTGGATAAACAGAGAGGTTGCTGGTAGTGGTACCATGCATAGCATGAGCAATGGTAAGATGGGGATGATGTTAAAGATGATGGAGATCTTAAGCAATCTACTTTGGTCTACCAGCAACTGGCCTGTACTCATCAGAAATGTCAGGGTGTTGCAGGACAGTGAAACCCTGAAGAACGGATTGAGTTCGAAAGAGACTAAGGAGGCATGACAGCTAAATGTAATGTGTGATCCTGGATTGCAGCCTGGTTTGGGGGAAAAAAATTCTGTAAAGGACATTATTGGGAAAATTGATGAAATTTGAATATAGGCTGTGTGTTGGATACTAGCATGGTATCAATGTTAAATTTCTTGAACTTCATAAATGCGTTGTAGTTATGTATTAGTTCCCTAGGGCTGCTGTACCACAAACTGGGTGGCGTGAAACAACAGAAATATATCCTCTCACAAGTCTGGAGGCTGGAAGTCTGAAATCAAGGTGTCGGGAGGGCCATGTTCCCTCTGAAGGCTCTAGAGGAGCATCTTCCCTTGTTTCTTACCAGCTTCTGGCGGGTGCTGACAATCCTTGTCATTGCTTGGCTTGCAGCTCTGTCACTGCACATGGTCATCACAGGGCCTTTTCGTGTGTGTCTGTGTCTTCACATGGCCTTATAAGGACACTAGTCATTGGGTTTAGGCCCCACTCTAATCCCATGTGACCTCATCTTAATTTAACTAATTGCATTTGCAGAGATCTTATTTCCAAATAAGGTCACTTTCTGAAGTTTAGGTGGAGGTGAATTTGTGGGGAGACGCTGTTCACCCCAGTACAAATTATATATGAGAATTTCCCAGTTTTTAGGAGATAGATGCTGAAATATTTAGGGGGAAAGGATCATGATATCTGCAACATTCTCTCAAATGGTTCAGCAATAATAATAAAATTATGTGTAAGTATATTTATATGAAGAGGGAGACGACAACGTGAAATAATGTTAACAATGGGTGAGTTTCAGAGAAGGATATATGGGTTGTGTAAGTTTTGTAGCTTTTCTGTTAGGTTTGAGGTTTTTCAGAATAAAAACTTATCTGAGAAGCAAAAGAAAAATCCACAAAAAAAGATCATGTACCTTTTTCCTTTGGACATTGTCATGTCTGAAATTTTGCCTGAAACCGCTAAATCTCCATTGCTGGAAATCTAAAGATGCAGCGCGGGTCGAGAATGGTGGAATCGAGAGAGGGCTTTTTGCTGTTACGATTACCAGCCTGTCCTGAAATCTACTCTACCTCTGTTCTTCTCATTATGGGAATTTTTTTTTAATGGCTTAAGCAGATTTGAGTCAGGATTTTAGTTTCTTTCAGCTGAAAACATGCTGCCTCAATGAATACACTATTGCAAAGCTCTGTTATGTTAGCCAGGTTAATGTCTACTTCATTTATTTAAAACAGAAGAAAAAATCTACTGTCATACTTCCATGCTTTATCCATATTTATAAAAATAGTTTAAAAAATTTATCAGAATTCCAAGCTGTTGTTCAAGTTAAATGCTTGGCATTTTGCCCAAGATTTTAGTACGTAAGAGCTGACCTAATTGTCCCTTTGAATGTCCCACATTAAACTGTTTCTTAAAGACAAATAAAAGTCTAGATTTTCCCTCATGATTTTTTGTTCCTGAAAGAAATAGCACTCAGCAAAATATATACATACATATATATATAAAACTATGTGTTATATGTATATATTACTATATATGTACACACACACACACACACATATATATACCTTTTGCACATCTCTAATTTTTAGAACTTTGTGTATTTATACTATTGCATATAAGTGCTATACTATGCAGGCTGGGGAACAAGTTTGAAATATGTTTTGTTTTTTAGTTGATAATACTTTTAGACTATAAAATGCAATGTACTTGGCATTTCCTGAAATAAACAAAACAGAGCTGTGCAAAATGTAATATGATGCAGCTTTTGGATTGAGAGACATCCTAGCTCAGGGCAGGCCATTAGATGGAAATAGCATGCTTTCCAAGCAGATAGCTCTGTCTCCATGTCGTGCTGGAGGGGACCAGGGGGACTTGTTTGTGCGCAGAGCCTTGGTCTAACGGTGGGAGAGCCAGCTTGTAAAGTTATTCCCATGGGGCTCATTTTTGAATGCCCAGGGTCACCCCTGACACGGAACAAAACAGGCATGTGGCTCCTTCATTTCTTTAAGATGGACGAATGCTGCCGTAAAGAAGGACTTTTATGGGGCAGTGTGATGTGATGCAGAAAGAATGTTGTAATGAAACACAAAACTATATGTTATAAAAGTAGGTCATTGAAGTAGTTCAGGGTACATTTTCTAATGTACCCCTTACTAAAAGACGTTCTGAGCAGTAAGTTGTAGCAGTAAAAGACTGAGTCTCCATAGCATTGGAAATACCCACCGGATTCTCGAGACTCTCTTGGTTGTAAGGACAGAAATGCATTCATGTAAGCACGCACATGAGGCGTTAAGTGAAACATAAGCCCATGGAAATCTGAGAGCGGGAACCCGGGGCTGGGCCTCACAGAGTTGGGAGCTTGAGGGGTTATTCTGAATCCAGAGCTGCTGGTCTGGGGCCCATGGCAGCAGGTGTTTCTGGATCTTCACTCCAAGGCTGTGAGTGAATGTAACTGAGCAACCCTCTGCTTGGTGTGCCTCTGCCAGCTGGCTTCCTGCCTTCTACTCTCCGTTTCACTACCTTGCAGTCTCTGCCACCTCCTAATTTCTTGTTTCTCTTCACATTCCCTGTGCATCTCTGGTTCATCATGGCCCCTCTAGCCACTCTCTCTCATCCTTACAGTTTTTCTTCTTGCACTTTCCCCTCTCACTCTTTCAGTATCTTCTATTTCAGATCTCTAAAGAGATAGGTTTATGGCCCCATGTCCCAGGCCATGTCATTGCAGTGCCCACCCCTGCTCCAAGTAGCAGCAGCTGGTCGGCAGTGGGGGTTAGGTGAAACAGACTATAGTCACCTGAGCTGCTTCCTTCTGCAAGAGCTGCATGTGTGGAAGACACTGTGATTGACATATCTGGTACATCCAGATATTGGAAAGCATTTTCATTGTGACCCTCTGGTGTCATAGGCACTTGAAGGTAGATGGCTTGGGTCACTCTTAATTTAATAGATCTAGACAGGTAACCAGGAATAAGCATTACACTTAAACTTTTAATGTCAGAGTTGGTCCCTCTGTCTTTGGGTGTTTGTCATAAATGGAGGACATAGGGAAGAACATTTTCTTTGAGACAAGGTGGTCGTATGAGAGAACTTTGCTCCAGCAGCCTGAAGTTATCAGGTGCCGAGCGGGCTTCCTGTGAGAAGAGCCAGACCAGGGTGATAGTGCTCTGCCAAGTTTTAAATGTTTGGTTAACATTGATTGGAAACTGATAACAGCTTTAATGGGAGGAACTCAAGGAGATGTCCATAAATGGTTCAGTTTATTAAGCCCCTTCATGGATCGATTTAGGAGGTTGAGTTCGTACAAACAATGACAATAAGTATTGGGCCTTTATTGTGATCAATCTACTGAGCCAAAAACTTTCACATGCTGACCTGTGTAATCCTCAGGACAACCTTTAGAGGACACCTGTACTTAGTGTCTCTATTTTACAGCTGAAGAAATTAGGCCTTAGAGAGATTAAGCAACTTTCACAGGTCACAAAGATAGTGACCCAGCTGGACACTGGGACCTTCTCTTCTAGTGCGGTCACCACTGCCACCTCCCTCAATCCAAGCAGCTTTTACTAAGTAGTGATGATTCGCCGTGTAGCCTTCAGGGTTCCATACAGTGGTTTAGGGCAGGAATACATACCGCGGTGCAGAGCTTGTTGGAAGAGCTTCCAACGGGAAAGAAGCAGATGCTGGGGGGCAGACACCAGAGCTTTTTAGAGTGTGCTTATTGCTTGTTGTATTGTTACCAGCTGAGCTTCCTCCCAACCTCGGAGGGTCCTTTCTCTGTTCAGTGTTGCAAGTTTGAAACCAGACTGAAGCTGAACGTTCATCAGCACAAGCTGTATTCAATGGCCAAGGAATGGAGAAGTGGGAACACAGTTCGCAAATCAACTTCTAGCTCTTGGGGCGAGCAGGCAGCTGTTAGAAGGGGTCAAGGTAATGAAGGGAAGGAATATTTATAGTTATTTGGGGAACTGGGCAGCTTTTTGTAGGAATAGGGGGCCACTTCTTTTCTTTCCTTATTTGCTCTAGTGTTTCCCGTCATGGCAGTGGGTGGTGTGTGATTAGTATGGTAATGTATTACAATGAATGTATAATAAGCTGTGGGGTCTATGTCAGGTCAAGTGGGACTGCCATGTTGCCTTCAACCAGTTTTAACTAGTTTTGGCCCATGTCTCAACCATCTTTTCCTTCCTTTCTTTGTGATTTCCTGTGAGCTAAAGGTAATATGTTAGGCTTGTTCTAAGCAGATTATGGTGAATATCTTATGGGACCAGGAGCTGGGGTAACAGTATGATATCTCCTAAGAGCCTTTGCTGATGGCCCTGCAGGTAACAAACAGTCCCCAGCAGCAACAGGGAGATGGTGAGTGGGAGCGTTGTCTTCTTTCTGACTGTTCTGGAGGATGTGTGCTAGTGTACTCTGAGAGAAAGGGCAGGTCAACATTAAACTTTATAAGTCACTTGGAGGAATAAAAGGATAGGTCAGAAAGAAGACAGGGGTCATGTGTGAAAGCAAGCATTTCTAAATTACAGATTATTTTGCCATGTACCAGGCAAACTGTTGGTGCCCAGACAAACCTACTTCTTTGTTGCTTATTTTTCAGGATGAGTGTTGGTGGGCAGAGGGTGCTTCCAGTGAATTGTTGTATTAAAGGGAGTTAGTTAGGGCTAAGAAGAGACCTGACCCAGGTGTATCTTGGTTTGGAGTGTTAAGCCTTCTCTAATTCAGAGTGTCGTCGGGCTGTTTCAATCACCATGAGTTTGGACCATTTGTTACCTTCCTTGCATCTTGTGCAGTCTGGACAGAGGTAAAAGAAATCGCTCCGCCTTCTCTCAGAGGACTTGAGAGAAGTTCTTCTCTTACTACAGCTTGAGAGGGTTTGCTGTTTGGTCCCTCAGAGCTGGAAGAGGTGAATGAGGCAGCCTGGAAAACAAAAGCAATGATAATAATAGATAATGAACTGGAATAGAAGTAATTGTGTTTAGATATGTACAAAGTTCTTTTTTTTTTTAAAAGCAGACGTAAAGTTATGCTTTTCAAATCTTTGGAATTTATTTTCCAAGATTCTCCTTCTCTTCAACCTTTAAGTAAGAACAAGTAGAAATAGTGTCAATTTCCATGACTCCTGGAAAAAACAATGCTTTGTATTCCCCTGATGTCACAGCAAGCTTATTTAGCTAGTGAGTAATTCCCAGGGCTATGGTGACTTCATCAATGGATCTCATGCACAAACAAAAACATCCTTCACTTGTGTCGAAAAAAATAAAAGATGACTGTTGGACTTATTGTTGATAGTCAAATGAGCCATGAGTAATGTATGTGTGTGCGTCTAGAACTTGAGGACACCTTGATATATGAGTGAACTCTTAGCAGAAGCTTTGGACTTGAAGAGAAGGAATATACACAAGGTAAATGCAAGGCTTTTTCCCCCTTTTGATTTATGGCAATGATATACTGTATATGTTGTAGTTGTAGCAGGTATTTTTATCATATTGTGCCAACATCCCTATTTGTCTCAATAAATTAAAATTTCCCAATATCACACAATTTGAAAAAACAGTGGTCTTGACATTTCTAATGCAAGTAGTAAGAGTGAAATTAAGTTAAACAGGGTTTCTCTGTTCCCTTCCATCCAATAGACGTAACATATGGAAGACAAAAAAGAGAAATCAAACAAACCAAAAAATTCTCTATTTGCCTGTGTGCTGCCATTTGTACCAATTATATTTGGAATAAATTTCCGTTGGACAAAGTGTATAAATCTAAATGTTCCTGGGACGTAGATCTTACATCTCTTCTGCTGTCCCATTGGCCTTTCCCTCTTTTTCTTTTTTGCATTTCATTAAGATTTTTTTTAATCATAGTAAAAAACTCACGTAACATAAAAGTTACCATCTTAATCATTTTGAAGTGCACAGTTCAATAGTGTTCAGTTTATTCACAATATTGTGCAATAGCCATGCCATTCTCTTACTTTTACATTAAAAATTTTATTTTTGCCAGAAAAAAGTAAAGAATGAAAAGGAGATTTTTGTGGGGAAGGCATCTGCTTTTTCAGGAGAACTTATTCCTCAACAGTGAACCAGTTGGGCCACGTAGACGAACCTATTCATCTGCTCTTCCCTTAGGACAGTGTTGTTGTTCATGTGCACCGTGCTCTTAGTGGGCGTCGCTGATTCTGTCTCTGATGACTCTCAAGTCTTGGATGGGGCTTCTTAGAATTGTCAGATAGTTCACCTGATTTTAGCCGTGTAGACTCAGCCATGTCCGTTTAGTATACCTAAATCAGCCACTGCAGAATAAACTTGAAATATTTGTCTCTATTAATGATCGATCACACGGATGGTGGGCCTAGATTCAAGCAACCATCCAAAACAACCATCCAGAAACAATAAAATGTATGAGCTTTGGTTGTGCTTAGTTTTTACTTTTTTTAAAAGTCACTTAAAACAGTCATAGTCTTAAATGCTTTATCCTGAAAGACCTGTTTTAATAAAGTCATTATAAAATTGCTAAGTGGTCTTGTTTTATTGGACTATTATTTTTGGTGGGGACTTTTCACTACAAACATTACTATTTTTCCATGTTGGACTCTTTATAAGGAATAGAGGGTGACGCTTCTATAGATTTATATGACGAAGAAAGGTGGGAGAATATGTGTCAGAAGAAGGTGTTTACCCTTCTGTGCTCTGGCCATAAGATGAGAGAGGAGCCCTTCTATTTGGAATGCCCTGAGTAAAGCATGGTATTGGTCATGCCTGGGGAGAGGAGACATTAAACTGACAACTGACTGTCAGCACACCCTTAGACTGTTTGGCAGGTTGTGGTCCCTCTATGCCCAATTAACCTACCAAGAACAAACCCTAGCCCAGGTGTGTTAATAAGTCCACAGGTATTAAGGGGCTCTGCTCTGCTGTCAACAGTCGTCTGAGGAGTTCTTAGTTCTAATGTTTGCCTGATTTTGATAGCTGGGGATCAACTCTGTCCAGATGCTGTCTCCTTTTTGAAGACTTGCTCATTTCCACTTTTATCCTTATTACCAAGACATTGTCTCTTGAATAGCTTCTATTTTTCTGTTACTTCTTGGTTTCCTCCCCTGCCTCCTTTTCTCTGTCCATCCCTTAAATGTTGGTCTATTTTGGTGTCTCTCTTTTTACACTCTCTTAGGCCATCTCTGCCACTCCCATGGTGTCAAATACCACTAATAACTTCCAAATCTATCTATCTATCTATCTATCTATCTGTCTATCTACACTTGAACAGATAACCTCATCTGAGTTCTAGGCCCCATATATTCAACTCCCTCTTGGATGGAACAATTTGAAGTCCCCACAGACACTTACAATTTCATATGTCCAATACAGAATTCATCCATCTGCTTTTCTCTTCCTTCTCCTCAACTGTAATACACTGAGTTCCTTTCTGTGTTCCTGATCTCTGTGAGGCCAGAATTCTGGAAGCCGCCCTTGACTTTTCCATCTCTGTTATTCCCTATCTATTTGGTTGTTGTTATAGACTGATTTATGTCCCTCAAAATTGGTATGTAGAAGCCCTAACCTCCATGTGATTGCATTTGGCCTTTAAGTGGGTAATTAATGTTAAATGAGGTCCTAAGGGTTGGGCCCTAATCCAATAGAACTGGAGTCCTTAGAAGAGAAAGAGACACCAGAGCACCCTGTGAAGACACAGTGGGAAGGCTGTCTGCAAGCTAGGAAGAGAGGCCCCAGGAGAAACCAAAGCTGCCCACACCTTAATCCTGGACATCCAGCCTCCAGAACTGTGAGACAATAAATTTCCATTGTTTAAGCCCCTAGTTTGTGTTATTTTGTTCTGGCAGCCCAAACAGACCAAGCCATCATTGTTGATGCTCCTCTGATATTTCTGAAATAGAGTAATAACATGATATGATGTTCTTTGCTTCACATTTCACTTTCCACTCCACAATTCTAAAGAGGCTCATTTCGGCAACAATCTTCAGGGCACCATCAGTTTCCCAAGGGCCCCTCTAAATCCTGTGGGAGTTAGATCCTTCTTTTTGGAAGCCACCATCCTGTCATTGTCCTAGTCAATTTCAACCCCTTCAGTTGTGAGCTGGTCCCACTCTTGTCAACAGCTTTGCTGTGGTTCAAACTGGTTCTCGGCACTGCTTTCATTGCCTTTATGAAATACTCCATCTTTGTGAGATTTGTGGTTATTTTCATGCATTTGCATTGTACCTTTGGATATTTACCTCATCTGATGGTCAGGAAGAGACTGATTATGGCCCTGAGCTGATGAGTAGGGAGAGGCACGAGCAGAGGCAGGGCTGTTTCAGTGGGAAGTATTCCTATCAGTGCTCACTTCTCCAGGCAATATTGTGCTAAGGCAGCTTGTGCTTTCCCACTTGCCCTCTTCACTGTGGGATTGGTTGGTGACAAAGATCCTGTGCACCTTGCCTCTGAACCATCCCTTAGACTTTTTTTTTTTTGAGGAAGATTAGCCCTGAGCTAACATCTACTGCCAATCCGACTCTTTTTGCTGAGGAAGACTGGCCCTGAGCTAACATCTGTGCCCATCTTCCTCTATTTTATGTGGGACGCCTGCCACAGCATGGCGTGACAAGCAGTGCATAGGTCCACACCCAGGATCCGAACTGGCAAACCCCACGCCGCCAAAGCAGGACGTTCAAACTTAACTGCTGCACCACTGGCCAGGCCCCCATCCCTTAGACTTTTTAGTTTCATTTTTATTTTAGAGGCTGTAGAGATGTTTTAATTGGAAAGGACGTGGAGACCTGTGGAGGTAGTTACACAAAGTCCAGCACAACTTAGTTTGCTCCAGACGGAGGTATATGGACCTGTCTTTGCCCATGAAATGACTTAGGATTTTAAAAGCATTTTATATCCATCATTTTATTGGATTCGTTATTTCATATCAGGTAGTTGGTGATGTATTGCTGGTTATTATTTTCTTAGTTGATGGCTCCTACGAGCTAGTAACTACTAACTTACAGGATAAGAAATTAGTAGTAATAATAGCAATAACACTAATAAAATTGAGTGCTTCCCACATGCCGGGTACTATGCGAAGTGCTTTACTCATGTTTGAGTGTATGAATTGACTGAATGAATCAGGCCATTGCTCCAGAGGGTCAAGAGTTAGCATGCTGTGGTCCTTTCTCTGTCCATCCAGATGCACAGAGCGCCCTTATGGAATGTGCGGTGAATGGCATCACTTGTTAGGATGGCGTTATGGAAATGTCTGGTCAGGAGTCCAGGAAGTTAACCATGAACAGACAAGACATTCTGTACATGTGTCTAGGGGCACATCTGGAAGCCTTATTCTAACAGGAAACAGACCGAAGCTGCCATAACGTCCTTTGCTTATTTGTTTGGGTTTAAGTCAGACAGTCGTTGGTGTGGGAAAGTGATCTTAAGAGACAAATTGGAGTATGTTTTCATCTTTCCTAAACCTCAATCATCTTTAGGAATTTCTGTGAATTTCTCTTATGCTTAAGGATGTGAGAAAAATGTTTTCTGTTCATCCATTATCTCAGTTAAATCCCTGAAGAATTATCTCTTTTATACAAAATGCAACTAATAATGTCATGGTGATTTTCTAATTGTCACGTTACTGAATAAGTTGGTGGCTTATGCAGGTTTACAGATTGTCACTTTGCATGGTTGTAGTATTACAAAAAATCTTTGTGGGTTTTAAAAACCTGCTGTAGGCCATTCGGCTTTGCTCGGCTAACCTTCAGGATGATAGCATCATTTACTGGACTGCACTAAACCTCTGGAATAGCACAGGTAAAGAATTAAGTTCAGCCACAGCTATAGCTGTGGTTATATATATATATATATATATAGCAGTGGTTGTTTCTGTGCAATGGGAGAAATAGGCAGGCTGGTAATGTGTTGAAGCAGAACCAGCTTATCACTGAAGTGCGGAGAGTGATCTGCAAAAATATTTTCTAATAGGAATCATATAATCAATCCAATGAAATTAACAGAAACTCATAATGGGTGAGTGTGGTGTTAGTCCACTAGCTTGGGACTTGAGTTTAAAAAAGATGCATTGAGACTAAGTGTATATTGCAAAACTAAGCGTATATTGGAAGACTAAGACATTGGAAGAAAAAGACATTGAGACTAAGCGTTTAAGCCCACAGGCCTCTGACTGACTGACGTCATTTAAGATAATGCTCTCAATGCAAACACATTGGCTTGGGACAGTGAGTCTAATTCTCTGGCTCATAGTTTAGGAAACCAGACGTGTATAGTTCTCAGAGGTAAATATTTCACTGGTTTTGTGAGGCGAGTGAAGAGGATAGCACATTTTGGAACACCACCGTGAATCTCTACCTTTGTTGTTTCCAAACTGGACAGGATAAATTCTTCTGGGATTGCATAGATGATCTCCAATATCATTCTAAGATAATACTGTGCTTGCCACTTGGACTTGTGGCATGAAGGAATTTACCTAATACTTCATATAAATCTGCTTGGTAGAATTTGTAGACCCTATATTTTAGAACTGGACATAAATGGGTTTGAGAATAGAATTTGGTAGAGAAATTGCCCAACAAAGCACAAGTAGAATGCTATATCAGTTAGGGTTAGGTTTGGCCACTTGTGACCAAAAGCCTAAAATAATAGTAGCTTCAATGAGATAGTTTATTTCTTTTTTAGATAAAAGAAATCCAAAGGTAGTTAGTCCGGGGTTGGTAGGATGGCTTCATTATGCTACCAGGACCCAGAATTCGATTTCTCTGCTCTCAGTCCTAATTACTAGGTTCCTACCTCATGGTCCAAGATGACTGCTAGAGCTCCATCAAATCACATCTGCATTCTAGCCGGTGGAAAGAGGAAGTGACAGAAAGAGCAATACTCCCTCCCCCATAAGGAGGCTTCTTAGAAGCTGCATATCTCTGAAACTTGGTCACTTGACCACACCCATGCAGGACAGCCAGAGAATGTAGGCTTGTAGCTGAGTGGCAGTACCTTCCTGAACATCCAGGTCTTATTACTACAGAAGAGACAAGAGAGTATAGGGAGAAGGAAGAGAGCAGACTCCAGTACAACCACTAGATACTCTGCTGTTTATACAGAAGTCAAGCTGTAAGAACTTTAATAAAAAGGTGGCACCCTGGATGTGGGTTACCTTTCTCACCATGGAGAAAAACAGAAAATTTATTCAAGAAACTCTTAGTAGAAAACAAATATTCAGTAGTTGATTGAAATTGGACATTAAAACATCAATTTCCTCTTAGAGCCTGACATTTCTTATGCAAGCAAAAAAGGAGAGATGTGGCCCAGGAACAGAGAAACGGAAATGATGAAATGCCAACTCCGTGACTTTTATAGCAGTTCATTCAGCTGCCTACCCGACAAAGCACTCCCCAAGGAAGTTACAGCCAAGAGTTTGCTTGGCCGGGCTTGTCCGTTTCTCATTCATTTCAATGACCATCTCCAGGAAAAACACATTCTGAAAGAAGAAAACCCATTGAAGGACTTGAGGAGTATGAACAGAGGAGTTTTCCTCTAAAAGGAAAGAAAAATGAAATAGCTTAAAACCACCTATGTGTGATTAGAAATTTTAGGGCTCTCGTGTGTGTGTGTGTGTGTGTTTGTGTGTTTGGCATCTAAATCAATAGGAATATATACATGCATATTCAAGATCAAGTTAATAATTTTACAGAATTAGGGGCTTCATCTCTTTTCTTGTTTTAATGATGTCGAATGAAAACAGAAAATGAGAGGAAATTCTTTTAAAATAACCTTGCCAAAAACATGACAAGGCTTTTAGCATTCAGTAAACTGCATATTTTCCCCAGTTGGGGGTCAGTAAACTCAGTTTAATGGATGGGGCAAAATTTTGGTCTCATCTTCTGCAAAAACCTCAAACGTGGGTTTTTAACAACTTTTTGGGTAAACCTAGTTCTCCAGTCACTTTCCAGTATTGAAAATGTCTGGTCCAGTTTCTCCTCACTGTGTGTACCCTTTATCACTTCTAGGGGTTGCCTCGGGGCACCCATTACTCAGCTTCAGAGTGAAGGTCAGCGATGCGTGTGAATTGCTTTTCTTGGAGGACCTTCTCCCCCACAACCTCCAGTCTCTTATAGAGGCAGGAGGGAGGTGTGGAGGGCCTGAAGGCCAGTGTAGGTACTTCTCAATAGGGCCTGAGGTGATGGGTCTTTAAGGCCAGAATAACTTCTCACCCACTGTCTTCAGCTTTGAGCTTTAGCTAGAATTTAGATCCAACAACAAAGTCCCATTCTATATCCAGTTTACATGTGTTAAGTTTCATATCTTTTTTTTTTTTACAGAGAAGGATTTGCCCTGAGCTAACATCTGTTGCCAATCTCTCCTCTTCTTTTGTTTTTCTTCTTCTCCCCAAAGCCCCAGTACATAGTTGTACATCCTAGTTGTAAAGCCTTCTCTGTGAGCCACTGCCACAGCATGGCTACTGACAGGCAAGTGGTGTGGTTCCATGACTGAGAAACCAACCCAGGCCACCCAAGTGGAGTGCACAGAGCTTTAACCTCTAGGCTAATCAGGGCTGCTCTATCTTTGATATATTTTTTGGGTCTGTAGTTTACCATTTTACCCACTTTTGTAGTCTCTTCTTAGTTATTTGTTCGTTTCCTTCTGTGATTGTTGGAGTGGTTTATTTGTTTACTATTCTAGAAGTCTAGTGTAATCTAAAAAAAGAGGTTAGTGCCAGCCAGTGTGTTGAAAGCTTTTATGTCTAATAAGTATCTAGTGGACGGTTTTCTAGACCCCAACATGTGCTAACAAATTGTTTGCAAAATAATATAAGAATATATTTTTCACCATGTTATGAGGTTTATATTTTCAGCAGTAAAATGAGGATTGTGAAGCTTCAGACTTACGAAATGGTGAAAAAAAGAACCAATTGAAGCCAGGGGTAATTTACCACTTGTGTTGTACTTAATGCCTACTGGAGAGAATTTGAAATTACTCCCCTTCATTTTTTGCCTAAATATGCACTATGTTACCATGGCTGTCTTGGATATTTTCACTAGTTGCCTTATGAAAAAGCGAGTAAGCCGCTGCAAGTGGTAGATGCTTTCAAAATCTTAAGTAATTGCTTCAAATAATATATATGTGCTCTCCTGGACCATCCGTCCATCTGCCAGACATAGACAATTTGGGAAAGCTGTTGGAACCAATGTTGATATAATCTCACTGGAAATATCCGACCAACATCTTTCAAATTGTCTCATTAGTGGTTTCAGGAAATGCTGTAGTTAGTTAATAAAGGTTTTGTGTTTAAAACGTTCAGCCATTTAGTATGTGAACCACTGAAATTAAATAATTTGCTTAACTAACAGAGTAATTTAGATATTTCCCAAGTCATTTTTCATCAGAAATTTGTTAGGTACCTAAAGTATATATAGAATTGTCCTGAAGACTTTAAGAGATAGAAAATAAATGGAAACAAGCTCTTGCCCATGTGTTGGGTTAGAATTTGGTTATGAGACATAACTGGAGAGCCACTACAATTATAGCTATATTTATTCATCCTTTTCTTCCTTCATTCACAGATTATTTGTTTAGCACCTACTATGTGCCATGTACCCTTGTAGGTGCTGGGGTTCAGTGGTCACCTGTAAGTCTAGACCTTGCTCTGACAGAGCCGTCTCTGTGATTGGAGGAGATAGACAGTGAAAGGGTCCATGAGCGAATGAGTGAATGAAGGAGATAGGAAGAAGTCTTATAAAGAGAATAAAATGGAACAATGCCATAGGGAGTAAGTGGGCAGAGAGAGGATAGTCAAAGAAAGCTCCCTCTGACATTGGAAATGAGACCTGAATGATGTGAAGGAGCCAGCAATGAGAGAGAGAGAGGGAGGGAGGGAGGGAGGGAGGAGAGAGCATTGCAAACATGTAAGCATAGAGTAAGAGAAACATCAGCATGGCTTGGCTGCTTTAGGGAAACTTTTGAGTTATTATGTGGCTGTGCCCACACCATGCATCTCGATAGAGTTTGCATATATTTTTTAAGTGGGTTACCATCATCAGCTAATGTTTATTGAACTGTCAGCAAATATTTATGGAGAGCCTGCTGTGCTCAAGAACACTTATTAAGTGCAGAGCACTGAATTAGGAGTTACAAGGATGTTCAAAAGATCCGATTCTATGGTTTAAGGGAAATATTTCAAAGGAATTACAAATTAACTTGGAAAACTCCAGGGCCTTTTTAGAGAAGCGCTGTACATTTCAGATATCGCATATAAAGCCAAAAGATTAAACCAGATGGGCAATCATTTTCTTTCTCATTACCCAACTAATAAGAATTGTAGAGATGGGCAGGGACTCATGTTAAGCACTTACATGAAATCATAGTGGACCGAAAAGGAAATAACTTAGTAGTTAGGATTTTCACTGGCTAATTTGGTTCTACAGGATTTTGTGCTTTTTGGGGAAACTGAATGTCTTTGTTATATGTTGAGAGGTGCCTATATTCTTGGGTGCCTTGTGGAAACGTTAGGAGGAGTCTCCATAGAAAGGAACACATGCAACAGACTTCTTGGCAACCTCATGGATGCAGGTGGGGAATAATCAATATATTATTTTGGAAAAAGTAGAAACAAACAAATATTGTGTAAAGTTTAAACAGTAGCAACAGGGGCCGGCCTGGTGGCGCAGCGGTTAAGTGCACACATTCCGCTTCGGTGGCCTGGGGTTCGTCGGTTCGGATCTCGGGTATGGACATGGCACTGCTTGGCAAAGCCATGCTGTGGTAGGCATCCCACATATAAAGTAGAGGAAGATGGGCATGGATGTTAGCTTAGGGCCAGTCTTCCTCAGAAAAAAGAGGAGGATTGGCAGCAGTTAGCTCAGGGCTAATCTTCCTCAAAATAAAATAAAAATAAAATAAACAGTAGCAACAAAAGATGCTGGACACTGTAAAGTGTCCTTGTGTGATTAAATATCTTGCATGAGAGAGAGCACAGGCACTGGGACCAGCCACACAGATGCTTAGATGAATGACTTAACATCTTGGAGCCTGAGTTTACTCATCTTTAATATCATAATAATAATGATGTTAGCTATCATTTATTAAATACCTGTTAGGCATGGCACTTAACATACATTACAGCCATGCTAAGTTGGAAGTTTTTAATCTCTATTTTATTACTGGAAAAACAGGCTCAGAGTGAGGAGGCAGCTTACCCCATGTCACATATTCAGTGCATGGCGGAGCTGGACTCACACCCAGTTCCCGGGGCCTCCAAGGTCTTCTGCCCCCACCACAGTTTACCTTGCAGGCTTGTTATGAAGATTATCAAGAGTGAATGCAAAATGCTGCTAATTGGGCTGGCAGAGCGGGGATGAGGTTGCTGCTGGGCATTCCTAGTGATAATAATGATGATGAGGTAGGGTGAGTTGTCAAGAGTGAGAGTCTTTAATAGGTACATAAAATACCAATAAAACTGTTGCAGAAAGCCAGAGATTCGTTGCCTGTAGTCAAACTGTGAACATGCCTTGATGAGATCAAACAGGCAGACTTACCACGTAGAAATCGTGCTGTTCTAGAGAAGTTCTATGAGATGCGAGAGGAGAGAGAGAGGAGTCAGTCTCTTTACCAGGACAGTGACTCAGTGGATATTTATTAGTTAGTATTTATTAAGTGTCATCCTGTACCAAGCCATGTGAATGGGTGATGGGCACACGGGTTAACGTCTGGTCCCGGTGTCACACCTTTCCTTTGAGTGTGGTGGGGTGGATCCCAGAGTCGGGAGCAAAGGGCGGTGGCAGTTACAGGAGGAACACTTCTTCAGTCTCCAGGGTTATTGACAGCACTTCCAAGAGACTCTTAGTCACCAGACCCCGCTCTGAATGCCTTTGACTGTTTTCAAACATTAAATTGCCTGTAAGTTAGTAATCTGTGCTATCATTGAAGATATGAAAAGCACATAGTTCAAGGAGATTATAAGCTATTATAGAGCAACAAGCTGTGTCTCCTAACTTTTGTCAGCAGAAAACTTTCTTTTTTTCCATTTATATTTTGTACTGTATTGTTCTCCCATTTTTCTTCTGGATGATGGTCCTGACGAGCTTCCCCCTTTCCAGTTTTGCTCTCCTAGAAAGGACTTCTTGTGCTCCCTTCCGTAGCTCAGCTGGTAGAGGAGAGGACTGTAGTATTCTTCCTGATGGAGCCGTCCTTAGGAAGGACTTCTTGAGCTCGGTGTTTTTCACAAGTAGGCACCTATAGTTCGTTCCCAGGTGGCAAGTAAGATTCTGTGTGTGGATGGTGGAGCCCAAAGGGGAGATGTGTTCTTTAAGTGCTTTTCCCTGCTACATCCAAGGACCTCAGATCACCTTAAGATTCTGTGTGAACAAAGGAACAATTCAAGATGACGAAATTTAATTTTCTGAACAATTAAATTTTAAGTTTGACAGCCTCTTCCACTGTTACCTCAAAAAAAAAAAAAAAAAAACAAATGAGAAATATATGTTTATTTGTTCCCAACCTGACGGAAAGACATTTGGGATGTTAAAGAGTATGTAAAACATACTGATGCTCATGGAGGTGGAAATGACTAAAGGTAGCTGAATAGAAGCAGTGTTGTAGGAATTTAAAATAGCAAGGTACTGACCTTGCTAATAGATGTAAATATCACACAACAAAGATGCTGTGCAAGTGAAACCGCATTCCAGTATGATGCATTCTGGATCAGGCATGAAAGCTGCTGCTCAGTATTGGGTTAATTTTGGATTCATCTTGACCCTTAAAGGTGATCTCCTGGATTTCAGTTCTCGAAATCATTGTCCTGCCACCACCAGGAACCTGCTGAATGAGAAATTGTTGGTGTGGATAAGTCATCCACATGACGGTTGATCTCAAACTACTTCTCTTGGCATTTAATAATGACAGTGGGGACTTTTCACCTAAATGTGTAAGAAACTGTCTCACCTGAACTGTTCAATCTAGGAAGTCATTAGGCTAGACACTTCCAAACAACCAATGACCTGAAGCATATGACTTCAGTGAGCTAGGTTTTCTGAGAATGACTTGAGTTTCTTTAATAAGATTTTATTTCAATTTAAGGTAAATTAAATCAGATTTTCTATGTTCCTAGTCTAGGTGCTAATGTAACCTACCTGTCGGTTATAGCTATACGTAGAGCTAGAATGGGACGCCCTTTCCAGTATTGGAGTGGAGGACAAGAATCACACGGTGTGAAGGGCATTCTCTTATGGTGGAAGGATGCACTGTTTATTCTTAAATTACCTGGAATGTGGATTTGATTCATACCAAACCAGATCTATGAAGTCATGATTTCTAGAGAGTGATCTCTGGGGAAAAAAAGGTATCTGTATAATAACTCAGATTTCTTTGTCAAATTGTGTTTACATTTGTCATTGCTTTGCACTATATTATTATAAGGTTATCTAATAAATCACACTCGTGTATATGCACATTTTAAGCAACTTAGTATCTATACCTTTGTGCAATAGGAGGGTGATTTGCCCTTTCTAAGTTATTTGGCAATCATTTTAACTGGCCATTTTCTTTTTCCTGTATAATATCTGCATAAAATTAAATAGTATAACAACTGCTCAGATTATTGACTTTACATCCACTTTTTTATTCTCAGCAACGTGTGATATAGTTCCTTTAGCTAGAATCTAAAAATATCGCTAGAGTTCAGAAAATGACACATCTTAAATATAACTTGCAAACACGTTTCTTCAATGTTGGGAAGTGATCTATTAATCCTGGCAGGATGCATTGTGAGCAGAGCTGAAAATTAACCCAGCTAACACTGCTGCTCTCGCAAAGAAATGGTGAAAGTAGTCTTTTTGGTGACTAATGTAAATCCCAGAAGTCAGTGTTTTTCGGGCACGTGGAATGAAACTTAGGCAGTAATGATCAAGGTGATGATACTGTCAAGGGGGAGCAGCATCATAGGTGACCGTAATCACAGGACTGGTGCTTTTTGGAAGTTGTTTGGGAGATATGCTTCAGCAAAATGAGAGAGAAAACCAAGAAAGAAGATGCGAATTCAGGAAAAATCTGTCTGTGGAGAGCAGTGAAGGGAAGTCTCAGGACAACAGCAGAGTTGGAGAGAAGCCAGTTGAGATCAGAACAAGAGCATGCAGGGCTCCTGGCAAGTGGACTCTGGGGAAAAGGCAGTCTCTGGTCCATAGAATACTAGATATGGTTAAATAGCTAGGAAAATAATTCAACTCTGTTAAAGGTAAATAAAGCAAGGAAAAAGAAAAAAGACAGAGATTTCTGGAAGCTATGTAAAAAACTACATAATAAAGGCAATTAATTTTAACCTAATGCTTTGCTTGACTTTGAACAGTACAGTTCTTATTATATACTCATAATGATGTCAACCTTGTTGACTTAAAATTAAGAACATGATTATATTGATGAGATGGGGATGGTGTAAGAAAACATCTTCATCTATCATGGCAGGAAGTTAAAAGGCATCTAAAGTGGGTAAATCAAGAAATGTGCCTTTAAATAGAGTATTTAGAGGGATGGAGGTAATCTGAGGAAAAAGTTCTTTAAAGACTCAGAGTTCGCTTCCAGGGAGTGCATGAGGTTTGGGATAGGGTGGGACAAGGTACCACTGATTTTTAATATAGGACTTTCTGAACTATTTGTTTTTTTTTAACCACATTGCATATATTAATTTAATGGAATATTTCATTAAAAATTATGCTGCAGTTTAAAAAATGTCAGGTAAACTGAAATTGTAAGGATGATGGAGGAAAACTTTGCCAGCTGTATTAAGGATGCTTGATTTTGGCCTGGCCCCCACTGTCTTTTTGGAAGGACGAGCGTATGTTGGAAAAAGTGTTAAGACTTGGGACCCAAAGAGACTAACACTGAGTCCTCTTTCTGCCCCTTACTGGCTGTGTGTCTGTGGATGTTGGCGGTGGTGCCATTATGTACATACCTGCTGTGTACCTAAGGCATTGGTGTTACTGTTTTTACCTGACACCTGGGGAGACAGATGCTCAGAAGCTGTGTGACTTTAGGCAAGTTATTTCAACTTTCTGCACCTCAGTTTCTTACACGGGTAATGGTAGAACCTGTTCGTGGGGTTGTTGTGATGATGAGAGATGTACTCTGTGGGCGGCCCCTAGCACGATGCCTGTTTATAAACAGTCAGCAAGTGCTTGCTATTGTTATTAAACCGTGTTGCTTCAGCCATACTACTGACCAGGTATTTGATTTAGTTCCTCTTGCCTCTAAAAGATGAAAGCAATAATTCCAGACTTCTTAACTATGTATTGGAGTATGCTGTAGGAGTATACCTTGGAAATTCTCTCGACTCTATGACAATAGGATTTAGCACTGGAAGAAAAAGTATGGAGGAACATCATTTATAGACACCATCTCAAACGTAGTCCCTTCCAGAATTAAGATGTTATCTTTCATTGTTGGTTTATATTGAATAAGTGATAAATAAATATGATACATTTTATTCTTTTGTTTAGTTTTCAGTGCAATTATCAATCTGGTTGGAAAGAAAGCAGGGTCTGTAGGTATTTGGTAAGGAAGGCGTTAAAATCAATTGTACATTAGACTTCTCACTTGGTTTCCAGATCTTGTTAAGATTTTAAGAAATCCTTTTGTCCTTTGATATCCTTTGACTTGAACTCTTGCATTATATTTTCCACTTGCTATCACGTAAAGAACATATAGCTAATCCTTGTTCCACTAGGAATTTGAGATAGGATGGAGAGTAAATAAAGCAATTTCATTGGCCCAGTTGTGTGGCTGAAATATTGAAGGAAGGAATAGCCAACATTTTTATACCCTGTTATGTATGGAACCCTTCGGCATACTTTGTCTTGTATGATCCTCACGTCGGCTCTTAAGGAAACTATTATGGTCAATTCTCCTTATTTGTGGCGGTTACATTCTATGAAGTCACCAGGAACAGTGAATTAGCAAACATGGGATCATTGCTTTTAGGAAGAGCTACAGGGTTAGGTTCCTCTGAGCTTCTGGTCACAATATTTCTGCCAACTGATCACTATGTGACTTTGCTTTATGTGTATTTCTGTTTGAAGACATCTTATTTAATGTATAGTGTTGATTCATTAACATTGAACTCATGGCCAACAGCATGACTAATTCGTGACTGAACGAAGCTTATCTAACACGTGTATTTTCTCTGTCAAGCACATCACAGCCTTCTTGTGCTTAGGAGCACTAGACAGCACTTAAGCACTACCTTGGGGGCCGTTTTAAACAGCGAAATCACCAACAAAGAGAACAAAAATGCGAAAACAAACGTAGCACTAAATAGACCGTGAAAAAGACACTTGTTTACAGTAGGAGAGCTGCAACAAGAAGGAGAGCATCGCCTCATTCAACCTCTGCTGGAACGCGTTTCCCATGACCCTCTGCGCATGTCCTTGACTGACCTGGAAAGTGCCACAGGCACTGATTTGGAGGCTAGGGTGAATTGGCAGATTTGGAATCCACGAACAGTAAGGATCAACTGCTATCTTTTTTTAAATAAATAAAACATTGAGGCTTAAACTGAGTGAATTGCCTAACTTCCATGCAACAAATAGATAGTAGAACCAATTCCTATGCTTTTTGCCCTTGGCTTAGTTAGGATGTGTCATCTATTGAAACAACCCCTGTCCCCCACCCCCTGCCCCCAGCTAGGTCACAGGGATTTAACACAGGTCAACAGGGATGTGGGGGTGGGGCAGACTCTGCTCCCTACAGTCATTCAGGGATTCAAGCTGCTCTATCCTCTGAGTCCTTCCCAGAATCCCCTGCATCCTGTCAGCACAGGGGGAGAGTGTAGAGGACCATGTGGGAGGTTTTAGGGACAAGGCCTGGATGTGATTTGCCTCACTTCCATCCACATTCCACTGGCCCCACCTAACTGCAAGAGAGGCTGGGAAATATTCTTTTATTTGTCCAAGCAGAAAAAGGAGTAGGGTTTGGTGAACATATGGCGTTTTCTGTCATACACCATACAAGAGGACATAATCATATCTTTATGCATTCTTATATTTTTATGCCATTTTTCTGTGTCCCTTTAAGAAGTACCAGGGACTTACAGCCTCTGTGTTGGGATTCAGTTGAAGAAAAGAGTGGGAGTCGAAGTTTTGTTTTCCATGCAGCAGAAGTTTCCTTGTATGCCAGGGAAAATGAGCTGATTATTTTCTTATCCTTAGCCGGGTATTTCAACCGAGTCTTTCCCAAAATTAAAAGAGTTTTTCAAATGAAATGACTTGATTTAAAATTAAAATAGATACAGAGACTCATTTTTTCCCCCTCGGTAAATTTTCTGCACTCAGGTTCTTGCCTCCCATAATTGAAGGCAACCATAATAACGAATTTGATTGCATGGCTTTTACTATTACTTTTGAGGTAATTGCCAGATTGGCATACACGGTAATTTGTATGTGAGAGGTGATCAGATGTGAACATTTCCATTCAATCATCTCCTCGGAATTCAGACACATCACTGCTTCTGGCTTCAGAATTAGGACCAGTAATTGCAGCTCTAGGATGAACTGTGCATCTGAAATAGGCTGTGTTTCATGTGTGATCAGTAATATTATCAGACTTGCTTTGGGAGGCCGGGCTGAGCAGATTCCTGCCTTCATCTCTACACTGAAGTAGTGGAGGTACAAACAGTGGTGGTGGTGGTTTTGAAAATAGCACAGGAAATGTACAGATGGGGGTGGGATTGGGAGGGCCCTGGCTTCAGCATGTACAAGTGTGGAGACGGGAGGGAGAGGACTGAACAATTGGAATGGAAATTTAGAGATTTCTCCCTTTTGCTTTCAATTCTAAATTTGATACCAGGTTCGCTTAATTTTCCCTTCAGCAGCAGGGGAATATATTTTTCCTCTCCTCTGCAAAGAGGACAGTGGTTATTCTCAGGACAACTAAGCAGCTCACACGAATTAAAGGCGCACAGCTATACATACGACCGTGGACCTGGTCTTCCCTTAGGAGCTGTCTTTATTGAGGGATAGGTTTTCCCAGCTTCTTTACACATTTTGGTAAAGTGTGCGCTCTGAGAGGCCACCCTTTTTGTATATTAACCCTTAAAAAAATTTTTTTTAATTCATAGAATGTTAACTACGCAAGATGCCATACACACTTACCCAAACACACGGGTCACGATGTTAAAGTAATGTTATGCATTTGGTATTTGTAGTTCCTACTTTCCATTGGGAGTATACATCTTCTTTCACCTCTCCCTCTCTTATCTCATAGCCCTTCATCTCTAATTGATGGAGATGCAGAAATGCGGAAATTGTGTTTAATTTGTCCCTAACATATAATTAAGAAACAGACTGTGGATTCTTTTTTTATGAATTTTGGGTTTCACCCTTATAAAAAGCACTTTCATCCGCTGCTTGTCCATAATTAGTTAATAAGCATTTATTGAATATCCACTGAGTTCATAGCATTATAACAAGCACTCCTGGTGGCCACTGAAGAAATGACTCTAAGAAATTGAGATCAATCTTACAAACCTTGCAGGAATAAAGTCTCTTGACCAGCAACATTTTCATGCCTTGGTCCGCTTATTACTACTGTTTTAGACATATGCTGTTTGATATCATTGAGCATCCATAAGAAGGAAAAAACTGCTGAGAGTTATAATCTGCTTTTGCTCAAGTTCTGACTTGCAATTTATTCTGATTTCTGTTAGATTTGACCTAGTTTCTTTGAGGCTTTGGCCTGAGGGCTATGCTAATTTATATGATTGAGGAGCTGACTTTTATTTTGTGCTATTGACAGAAAAGGGGAATTAACCTCAAATCCAGTCTTGGTAATTAGGCTCCAGCTTAACTCACCCACGTGTCCTGGGGGTCAGTTTCTTTCGCTGTCCATCTGTCCAGTTATACACAGGCCGGTTGCACATTAGCACCTGGGGAGAGAAACTCTTGTCTTTCGGTGAATTATTCTTGAGTCAGAATGGATAGCTTTCTTTTTTCACTTTCGCCTATCCTTAAGGGGCTGTGAATTGGGGACATAGATTTAAAAGAAAACCCTATAGGTCCTCTTGTAGCCTAGAAGTGTTCAAGGTATGAAACACACCAATGGATGAATTGAGGGAGTCTTGCTGCTTACCATGACTCTTTCCTTTTTTAAGAAGGCAAGCTATTTTTGATGGTATCATTGTGTAAATATCCAGCCACATTCCAAAAGTAAGATTATTTATTTGTGCATGTGAATTGCTTATGAGGTTTTGTGGTTTTTTCTTCTTCTTCTTGCTCTTCTTTTTAATGGCCCTGGTTTCTTTAGACCTAGAAGATGTGCGATTGGGTGACGGTTCCCATATGTTAACGTTTCATGGTGTAGGATGGACAGAAGATGAAGATGAAATATTGTTTTAATATTCCCTTTCCTTGGTCGTCAGCAGCTTTAGGGATTCACAAATAGCTTGTGGTTTATAAATATTAAATAAGGGATTCATTATTGGAAAGCGTCAGCATGACTAGCCAAACCCAGAACCCTAGTGATTTAGGCTATCATGATACCATTTATGATGAGAAATTCAAGGCCGTAAAATAGTTTCTATTTTCTTTAGACACTTAAGAACACAAGGGATATATTCTATTACTATAATAAAATACTCTTGAGTTTATGTTAAGAAGACCCTGCTAACAACCTTGAATCAAGACTCTCCGGCATTTTTATAATGGGCAAGGCAATAAAATAATACTATGTTTACCTGGGAGCCAGACTTTTAGCACCTCATTCTTTGAGTTTGTAGAAACAAGAAAATGAGACACTGAAATATCTAAACACTAAGTGAAATAGTTGATACAAAACCCATGTACTTTGCTTTGTACAAATCACGTGGAAAAACCCTAAACCTTTGAGCTGGAGCCCACTTCCTTATAATTCTTTGAAAGTAGTGGGTCTTGGTTTAGCAAACTTAATTATATGTTTTTCCCCAGAACCTTTAGTTCTTTCAAGTTTATGTGGACAACACAGCATAAGACATATCTCACCCTGAGGCAAGACAATTGAGAAGGAGACAGCAGAATCACTAACCATAATGACATCGAGGTCTAGGATCTTTATTAAGTGGACAAGTCACTCTGCACATCTCAGCACCCCTCAAGACATTATCCTATCCTACAGTCCAGCATAGGGCCAGATTTTATGATGATGACTCCAAGACACCAGGAAGATATTAAATTATGCTCAGCCTAGTAGGGAAATGTATGGTTCTATTTTAAGAACGTGCTGTTAAAATTATTTTTTAAAGGCCTTGGTGTCCTAGGAAGAAAGCATAATTATTTTGTAAATTTATGTATGTGAACCCCACATCATCTGGCAGAGCTGGATGAGAGGAGCGTTGGTGTACTTTTTTAGATTGAATTTAACACTGCTCCAATCCACTGTATTTGCATTTATTAACTGTGTTTTGTCTAAATAATTAGTACCCCACTGTTATTTTGTGATTACTGTGACCTCTTCTTTAGTTTTCTTTTCCCTCTTAACATCTATCTTTCCAAGACAGAGGAAAATCAGAAAGAAAGAAGACCATCTCCCCCTCTTCCCAGAGGGCCCAAATGCAACATAGACCAGGCAGCCGAAAGACATGACTCCATTGCCTGAAAAGTCCAGGTCTCTCTGAGAGCCTGCCTTGTTAGCCTCTCCTCAGGGTGACCCAGTCACCTCTGCCTGGGCAAAGTATCTGATTTGAGGCCAGTTCTCAGGGAGTCCCTGTAGTTGTGTCTCCTTGATTCCCTATCTCAGTCCCCAGAGTGGAAGAGTCCCCATGGGCTCTTCCAGACCATCTCTACCCTCCCCCAGCACCAGCCCTGAGCCCCAAACCTGTTACTCTTAGCAAATGACCTCGCCTCCAGTGTGGAAGTTTGAATCTCTCCAATGTGAACTGATTCTTGCTTTTTGTTTTCCTCCTGCAAATTTCTCATGTTCTTAACCCTTCTTCTTCCTCCTGTCTCAACGGAAGAGCCACCCATGCTCTTTTTCAAGGCTGAACTCTGCACAGGGGCTTTCTCTCCTACTCCTCAGTAACTGATTCGTCAGCTTTCCCTTCTCTCTTGCTTTTCTGGCTCTACCTCTCTGCTCTCCAGAAACACTGCATCTCCCCCATTGCACAGCCTGAATCGTGTGTGAACTCCACTGCTTCCTTGTGCCGTCTTTCCCTCCTTCCTCAGTTACCTCTGCTCTTCCCTCCCCTCCCCCTTCATCTTTGCCATCCACCCCTGTCCCCACTACTTTCAGATACCTTCTCCCTACCGTCATTGATGACTTCTGAATCCCTTAATCCTTCAGCTGTTTTATGGTTCATCCTCTTTGCCCACATGATTTGGTACTTCTGACCACTTTTCCCTCCTGGAAGCCTTTTTCCCTAGGGTTCTCTGCATTTTATCGCAATCCTCACTATTCTTGTTCTCATCCTAGCTTGCTCCATCCCTGCTCCTCACTCCCTGCCTCAAATCTTGGAGGAAATTGACGTGACTGACAGGTTAAGATTTCGGTACCTTTCTGCACGTCTCTGATGCCCCAGGGGTACCTGCATCTAAGTTCAAAACCTGTAGGCTTAAATAATTTTCCCAAAGCCAAGTCATTAATAAGGAGGCGAGTCTGGACTGGAAGCTGGGTTTCCAAACCCAGTGTTTTTTTTCTCATGCCCGCAGTGGAACACTTATATTCTCTCTTCATCCTTTCCTTCCTCCAGTCCATAGATGTAGGCATTGGCCTAAGTTTATTTCTCAGCTTTTTTCACTATGCTTTTCCTTTTAGCCCTTTCATCTGTTCTCATGATTTTAATTACAATCTTAATTAATATGTCTTGCAAACTTGTCTTTCGCTGGACCCCTCCTTCAATCTATATATCTAGACTTTTACTGGGTACCTGGATGCCACGTCAGTGCCTCAGAATTAACAATCACAGCAAATAACATCTGTAAAGCATTTTGAGATGCACGAAGTGCTCCCACATATACACGCTTATTTAATCTCCTTCATAATTTAGGGAGGACGGTGTTATCATCCACCTTTCATACATGAGGTGGTTGAAGCTCAGAAAGCTTATGGGAGTTGCTCAAGGTGGCACCTGGAGGAAAATAAGAGAGCTGGGCTTGTGAATTCAGATCTTGTTGCCCTTTTACTGCTGTAGGCTGTCGGGGGTCAGATCCAAGGCTGAAACTGCCATTGGCTCCCTCTGCTCTCCCCACAAACAGTAACAAAAACAAAATGCAAACCAACAGCAGCCTCACACTTTGCTGGTATGGAACTGCTTGGCCACAGGACCCTGTCTTACTCATCTCCAAGACCCTTGCCCAGCACAATGTCTGTTGCATAGAAGAGTTTATTGCTAAGTGTCTGTTAATTTCAATTGAATTGCCAAGGGTGCAGTTCTTCTCTCATGCACCCAGAGCCCAAACCTTACAATAACCTTTGACCCCTTCCTTTCTGCTCTACCAATACTTTAAATAAATAAGTCCTCTAGAGTTTTCTTCTCAAATGCCTCAGGTATTTTTGTGCTTTTCTCTCTTTCTGCTTCACACACACATACTCGGGTTCTCATTTCCGCACGTGGCTTGTAGTGTCTCTGTAGCCTCCTACCTGGTCCCCAGGCTCCACCTCAAGCTAGACTAATGCCAGATCAGTTTTCCTAAAGCACAGCTCTCCTCCTGGATGCACACTTATTCTTAGAGCATGTGGGAAATTTAGACATTGTCTGGTCCAGCCCATCACCAAGAAAAAAAAAATTGAAACATGGTCCCAGAGGACCAGGGTCTCCTCTATGGGTAGGAGTGCACGCTTTTGCTTCAGAGCTTCCTGATGCCCCCTCGGGGCTCCTGTCTCTGTGTCCTTCTACATCGGGCCATTCCCCTGATCTGAAGTCTTCAGTGATTCGTGCCAAATGAAGTCCGGGTCCCTTTGGCCGGCATTGAGATACTCTCCATGACCCAGTTCCAACATGCTGTTCTAATTATCTGTCACTAATCCCTAAACTGATGCTCCAGCCAAAATGTGCTGCCTACCATTCTTTCACCATGCCCACTGCTTTCTTGCCTCCTTGCCTTTTTAAGGCAACTCTCTCTACACGGAGTCCTTTCATCACCCTTCATCTTGAGCCATCCTTTCCACGAGCAGTTCCCTGATTCTTCTCTAGTTGAAAAGGCAGAGGCATCCGCATCTGTAACGCTGCTGGCATTTTGCTTCTCTGCCCTGGATTTACCTAGGTCTGCCTTGCATCAAGTTTATTTCTGTATTCATCTTATCTCCCTTCTAATTCTAAGTATCTTTAGAGCAAGGCAGACCTGTGTCTCGTTTACCTCTGTGTCTTTCACCATCCAGCTATGAGGACAGGACTGGCCTGGAACTGGTAGCAATTTGGTGATTGGATAGTTGAAACATGCCAGAAAGAGTGCTAGGGAAAGCTCTGACCAGCCTCTTGGGCACTTTGGGCTTTAGTTCATCCCTTAAAGAACTTTTCGATTTGGCCTCCACTGAGTTAAAAATACCTTAATTTTTAAAACATGTCATAGAGATGCTGTGGAGGATAAAAGCTTTACTTCCTGCCGTTTCTTACCATACCTGCCCCAGGGCGGTTGCTCAGTGTTTGAGAAATGACACTGCTTCCGGGGTGGTGGCCATCAGCCTGCTTCCATGACAGTCACATTTTATGTGGCTGGCTCTCTGCAGCCTGGGGAGAAATGGGTGTTTACCTTGGGGAAGTGCTGTTATATTTCACAAATACTGCGGACATGATGAGGTGAATAGTCACATCCAGGGCTTCCGACTTCTAATCGTCTGTGTAAATGCTCATCAATTTGTCTAATTATACCACAAAGACTTACATGGAAATAATATGCCTAACCAAAAGGAAAACTCGCTGATTAAAAAATTTATGTATTGTCTATCTATTGACCTTTGGATGTTAACTGAAGTAAATATTGAGCAGAATATGTGTGACATTGAAATAATAATTAATGAATTATGTAAGATAGGTTTTATTGGTCACATTTGTTTTTGCATTTGGCCAATATGGGCTAACATGAGCTTGATTTTTTCTGGCAGAGTTTTTTCTGCTCTTCCCTCTCACCTCTCCTTACTTATTGATATGCTGCAGTGAACTTGCAGGAGGCGAGGGTTTGCATTATTCTTATGTATGTCATGGGGGAAGATGAAAGGATGTAATTGGCCTCCACCAGAATTTATTGCTCCTAGACAGTTCGATCCCAGCAACTTAAACTGTGTCTGTAGGTAGCCAGTCATTGAACATTCTCACTCATTTCCTTTAGCCATCTCAAGGACCAAATTAGCTAGACAAGTTGTACAATTCTGTTACTAAGCAAGCCAAAAAGCACATTAATTATCTGTCATTTGCCATGTACGAGTATAGCCTAGGCACAGATGTAGGTTGAATTGTGGAACTTCCATCTGGAAAGTCCTAGTTCTCAGAGCGTTATTTGTTCAGGGCTTTAGACTCTAAGCCATCACTGTCCAAGAGCAATAAAATGTGAGCTTGATATGTGTTTAAAAATTTTCTAGTAGCCACGTGAAAAACATTAAAAAATGACAAACTAATTTTAATAATATATTTTATGTAATTCAATATGTCAAAAGTATTATCATTTCAACATGTAATCAATACTTTAAAAATTAGTAATGAGATTTTTACTTTTTGTTGTTGCTGTTACTAAGTCTTTAAAGTCTGGTGCCTATTTTGCTGATCTCAATTCCGACCAGCCACATTTTGTGTGTGTGGTGGTCACACATGGCTAGTGGTTACCAGATTCAACAGCACATGTCTAGGCCGAGTGGGATGGGACTGCATGAGAAGGAAAAACGTAAAGGAATCATTTTATCATTATTCCTTAACAAGAGTCAGCAAACTTTTTCTGTAATGGGCCAGATAGTAAATATTTAGGCTTTGTGGGTCATATGGACTCTGTGGCGACTATTCAGCCCTGCCATTGTAGCACAAGAGTAACCACAGACAATACATAAACAAATGGGTGTGGCTGTGTTTCAATAAACCTTTATTTATAAAAACAAGTGGTGGGCAGGTTTGGATAGTGGACCGCAATTTGCCTACTTCAGTTCTTAAGTTTAAAACAAATTGCTCTATCATATAAATAAAAATCATTTCTGTTCAGAATTATTGTTTCTATGTTGGATAATTCTATTTGCATTGAGAAACTAACAAATATAGCAAAATAGTGTTTTCTATAATTTATTTCCTCTTTTATAAAACTACTGTTGATGTTCACTTTGTTATGATTTGTTTGTTTGTTTGTTTGTTTAGAGAAGGAAATGTTTTTATATCACTGTTGATCACAACTTTTTTCTCCCCCTGCTTCCTCTCCTCTGGCTGGAATATAACATTTCTGGATGGTTTGGCTGTTGCATTCCTACTTGTATTATTATGTTACAACAGGTAAGATCCTCTTCTTTCTTTGCAAATTATGATTCTGCCTAATGTTATAAAAAATCAATTTGTAAGGTTTTGCTTTTAATTTAAATGTTCAAGGAAATAGCATGAAATAGTTTCCATAAATTTGTTTTAAATTAAACTGTTTTCAGCTACAGGGAAATAGTCATTGGTACAGAATGTATGGTGAGACAGATTCCAACTATAGAATATCTCCTTAAAATATGTCATAAAACATACTTTACCCTTAATATTCAGTTAAAAAAATAGCTAGATGCAGGATTATACTGTCTTATTTTTTCATTCCTAAATTGTACATAAGATGTTATAGACCTGTACATGCCTTTATGTGTGTTGTTGTGATTGTGTTTAAAAAATTGAAAAAACTTCTCACATCGGGAGTGCTGGAAGGTGTTTGTGTTGTGGCGTTGGGGAGTGTGCTGTTGTATTCTGTGAAGCTGGGACGGTGGCTATGCCGTGAATTGGCCATGTGGTTATGTAATGGAGACTGTCTTCAGATTTGTTTTGACGCCTTTATGTGAACCAGTTGTACACCTGCTCATTCGAGTGTAACAGGAAAATATAAAGAGAGAAGATAAAAACATCTTTAAGTTTCTTCTCGTTATGTCATTTTATTGTGTCTTTGGAAAAAAACCATTTTGAGATTTGTTCTCACCCATATAAAACAGTAGTGACACAACATCGCTCTGAACCCCTCTGGACATGGGTCAGTCTGGAGTGGTTAGGCCTGGTGATCTGGTGATTGACTGATGACTCGTCCATTCACCGTGTAAATACCTGGTTCAGATCTTCCCGCCTTCTCCAAGCGCTGTCTTCCCCTCCATCCCTCCTACGCATCACCAAGAAGGAAAAGCTCTCTGAAAAGAGCTCCCTCAGCATCTCCCTCTCCATCCCAAAATGACCCCTTCATTCTTAATCCACTTTCCTCCTCTTTCTAATTTCTAGGGAAAAAAACTACCTTTCCGAAGCTGAATTTTGCACTTGTCACTTGTTTCTCCCTCCTCTAACTTCCTCTGGGACCTTGTTGCATCAGTTAAGCCTCTCCCTGGGGCATTTGAAATCTGTTTTCCTCCAGCAGACCTTTTACTCCAGCCCTCAAACATCGTAAGGTTTGCTCGGGCTTGAGAGAAGCAGAGAAAACAGCCCTCCATTTTGCTCCTCCTCTTTCCTTTCCTCCCACGTGTCTCAGAAGGACGTCATCACCTCCTTTTGCTTCCACAACCTGTCTACTGAAATTGCACCCCGGAACACCACGTGCATAGCCTCCCAGTCACCAAGCTCGGCGGCCCCTTCTCAGGCTCTGCCTTGACCACTCTGCACCTTTGGAGAGCCTGTCGTGGCTGCAGAGCGTCCGCCTGTCTGGACCTGAGCCTGTCTCAGCTCTCCTCCCTCATCTGCATTCAGTCCACATTTTTGTGCCTGTTTGGTAGCGCTTCGAATCTGATACCCCTAACAACATCCATCATCGGCCTTCCTTGCTTTAAGGCCATCATCATCCTTTCATTCTCTTCCTCACCTGTCACTCTGTCCCTTGTGAGGGCCTCGAGCTCTGCCTCCACCTTCACTTTTCCATTCCCTTTGCCACAACCATGCATGCTCTCTGTGGGATCACTACCACCCCTTCCCCAGCTTGCCTCTTTTACTTGCTGCTATCAGATTAATCCTCGTCAAAGATAATTCTGATCCCACCACTCTTCTGTTCCAAAATCTCCCTTGACTCCTCATCGCTTACTGACAACAGGTGTAAAGCACTGAGAACAGCGCCTGACACGTAGTAAGCGCTCAGTAATTATGGGCTGTTTTCCTCCTCCCCTTCCTCCTCACCATCTATACTCTTAGTTTTTTAATTTGCCATTTAAAGCCTTCCAATCTGGGCTGAGTTTCTTTTCTACTTTATTTTCCACTGTTCGATTACATATTTGTTGCTCTCCCGTCTCCCACTTTCCACCATTGCATATTGCTTACAAGGACCGAGGCCAGCACAATGAGTGAAGCATGGTCCCTGCCCTCAGGGAGCTCTCAGTGTAGTAGGGACCACAGATGCATGCGCAGGAATGGGGGACACACTATGATAGATTCTATAATAGGTGTAACAGAGAGCTGAGGGGCCCTTTATTTTACTGTTTTCCTGGAATTATGACTACGGACCAGAGGTGGAGATAAAGGCGTTAAGAACTGCGTTTCTAAAGTGAACTACCAACAGTTTGGGCCAGAGCCCTCCCTGTAGGGCTAACCAAGAGGCAGTGGAACCAGCCCTGCTTTAATCCATCAGGAGAGCCCTGGACGGGGATATGGGGTCCTTGGTTCTGTTGGCCTTGGGAATGGTGGGTTTCTGGTGCTGCTCCCCTCTCCTCCAGGCCAAGAGCAGCGTGGCGGAGGCTCCAGGAGAATCAGTCTTCTGCTTGCAGAAGGGGAGAGCGGTGTCTCATGCCCCATCAGGATGCATGCTGAGCTTCCAAACATGCAGGCCCTCCCTGGTGTGGCCATTGGAGCAGAGTGGGCCAAAGCAGAGTGGAAGATCATGTGAGAGTTTCTGGAGAACGCAACCTGTATCCCCTAAAAGTGGGAGCCCACCTGAGCAGAGAGACAAGAGCCCACTGCTCTCTGGAGATTGTCCCGTGCAGGAAGTTGATGGAGATGCCTGTACCACACGGCAGGGGATTGAACCACGGAGTGCCTGGAAGGCAGATGAAGGGTGGACTCTCCTCCTCAGCTCCCTGCAGTCAGGGAGGGTGCAGAGCAGGCTTCTTGGTTCCCCTGACCCCTTGTAAAGGAGGATGGAGTTGACGAGGGCAGGAATTGGGGATGTGCTGCCAAGTGAGGGGGTGCTGGAGGGAGGGTTGGGGTCAGGAAAGGGGTGGGGCTGTAGGGAGATAAGTCTGCCTCTCTAGGAGGGGTTCTCAGGTACAGAGGATGTGGGAGAAGCTGAACCCTATTACAGGAATTGCTACAGAATATTCATGGAAATCGTCACAAAGTTGGAAGACACTGGCAGAGGAGGCAGAGAGAGCCTGGTGAGACTTCGCTGCTTGCTCACTACCATTCATGGTCTAGTCATGACCGTTCCTGCCTCCCCTTCTCATCCTCTCTGAGGCTTGGTCTTCTCTTCCCTCAGCCCACATCAGAGAGGTAAGACAGAGGGGGAGGGAGAAAAGGTTCCTTGGCACAAACCTCCTACCTCCCCATCCTCCGCCATCCCCCACGTGCCAGTAGCCAGAGTTCCAGGAGAGGGTCCGCATTCGAACTTGCACTGAAGGAGAGAGAGTGAAGAGCTTGGAAATGGAGTTTTGAATGAGAGTGGACTAACTTTACTCACTGGAAGTGCTTGGAAAGTTCTGAAGCCTGTGGCTGATGTAGCTAAGCAATGGGAAGGGGAGATTTGACAGAGTGTAGTGGAAGGTAATGATTGCAAAATATATACCCATTTCTTTCTTCTTTTTTTTTTGAGGAAGATTGGCCCTGAGCTAACATCCATGCCCATCATCCTCTACTTTATGTGTGGTATGTCTGCCACAGCATGGCCCCACAAGCGGTGCGTAGGTCCACACCTGGGATCCGAACCGGTGAACCTGGGGCTGCCAAAGCAGAGCACGCAAACTTAACTGCTATGCCACCGGGCCGGCCCCCTAAACCTGTTTCATTTTTATACTCTCAACAAGCCAGGGCTGCTCTGTAAACCAGAAGATACAACTGTGGTACTGTGGACATAAGGAGGTTGGAGCTAACTCTACTTGGATGATGAGGAAGCTTCCATGGAAGAAACTGAGCTTGAAGAAACAGAAGGACTCTGGAAAGCCAGGGTGTACTGGGGAGCTGGGAAATGAGTGGGAAAAAGGCGTTCCAGGAAGGGGGATGTGTGTACAACAGCTCGAGGGTGGAAAACAGGGGAAGTGTACATAGTTCCTTCCCCAGATAAGAAATAGGGAACAGCAGGGGATGAGGCTGAAAACGGGGCAGGGGACAGATCAACGGGGGACTTTAAGCAGGCTTTTGGACTCCATCCCCTGGGTGGCGTGGAAGGTTTTAAATAGAGGCATGATGTGCTTGGGCACAACCAATGAAGTCCGCCAAGTCTAACTCACACTGTCCCCTGCCCTGTCTGTTCCTATTGGAATATTACTTTTAATTGAAGGTGGATTTAGAATACCATTCCTTTTAAGAAACCCTCTGCGATCTCTCGAGCTGGTAACAAACATTTCAGAGTCTACACATCGCTATGAACACTTGCAACGCTCTGTCTGGTGGTATGTGCCTGTGTTCATGGCTTCTCTCCCTCATCGCTCTGCAGGGCCCACGTCCAAGGCAGCTTTCCAAGCCCCGCGGTGCCCAGCATCGTGCCCTCCACACAGCAGGTGCTCTGCGGATGGTTGTGTGAATTTAAATGTGATGGAGATGTTTTTGAGTATTTGTCATGTTTTAACATTTCACAGCAGGTTACTGAGCATCACCCCTTTTAGCAATATTTTCATTATAATGTTTAGCATTGGCCGTATTTAGCCAAGCTCAATAAAATCTGTTTAACTAAATGAAATAAGGCTTTGCTGGGTCAACTGGAGATCGACTGAGTCTGGATAGTTTTCTCCCCCAAATCCCAGGTGAGAATACTTTCTCTGGTTCCTTTCTACTTGCTCTTTTTCATGCTCTTCCGTAGGACACTATTGTCTGAAAAACTCTGGACTGATAACTTCTTGAGGACGTGGTCACACACCAAGATGGACATACTCACCTGTACTAAACTTTTGAGGGAAGATAAGAGAGTAACTTGTTTTTAGTTGTTTCATTGTGCTGATTCTTACTACACACACACAGAGGCTGTAAAGCAGGATTTGTAGAACCTAGACACAAAATGCATTTGTGAGATTTTTCGCGATTTTTATTTCTAGGAACTAGCAGAGTGGTATATTTTTGAGCTAAAATGTCTCCAGTTGTAATGTATTCTTTAAATATATGTATGAAATAAAGGCACACATGTTTACATGAGAGGAAGATGAGAATTTGTTTAGAGTCTAAGTATTTCCCTTCCTACGTAGCTGGGAAGAAGACTGGTCTCCCTCGCTCGGTGGGCAGCCAGCCATGGGCAACTCTCTCTGCTTTACAGTGCTGGCTTTCCTGGGCAGAGAGAGACGATGGCTATTTTCAGGGAATGGGCGAGGACTGTGGAATTGTTGCTGGGCCATTAGATCCTTTCACAAGGACATCCCAGTGGGTCACAACCAGGCTTCAGCAACTCGGCAGGTGAGGGAGCCCCTAAGTGGGAAAATAACAGAGGTGGGAGGAAGCAAGTGCACTCAGACACATCAGAGCACTGGGAGAGGCAATTCCCTTCCCACTTTCCTCTCTAAAACAGCCCCCTGGGACCCACATTCACGTGCTCACCACAGGACCACACGTATTGTGACTACAGCATGGCAGGTAATAGAACACACTGGAGCATTAATCTGAGGTTCCGAAATGCCGTCATGCATTATTTATACCCCTTGATACGAAAATATATCGCAAATGAATTTAAATGAGAGAGAGAATATTTCTTCTTCCCCCCCGGTGATAGATTCAGACTGGATAAATTCCTTTATTTTATTTCATCCTGTCTGCAAAAATTGGCCAGCATGTTATAGAAATATGCTTTTCTCTTTGAGGTGAGTGAAGTGGCTCAACTCAAGGAAATTTTTCTTTGAATAAAAGAGTTTTATTTTTTTTTAAACTGGCTTTTTAGCTGCGTTACATTATTTGACGATCGGCTTTGGGAATGTTAGAAGTTCTGTCATTTAAAGCTCTGTGGTGAGATGAATAGAGCTACAAAGCTATAGGTGAATATGAAATAAAAGATGAATCGTGTGTTTCAAAAGACTTACTCCATCGCTTCTAATGGCATTTGGGGAAAATAATGTGGGAGAGCCAGCAATTTGATGATTTATAAGAAGAGTGCTCATTAGTCTATACTGAGTTGATTGCTATTAAAGAACCAGATATAAAATGATGTGTAGACAGAGGAATCAAATAACTGAGTGCTCAGTAGGTGCCAGGTGCTGTTTAAGCATCATATTAGATGGCTCACTTAATCCAGTCCCGGGGGTTGATGTTAATATCACCTTGTTTCATAGCGGAAGAAAGGGACGCGCAGAGAGGTTAAGTAATGTGCCTGGGAGCACAGAGCTGGGAAGAGAGGAGGCCGGGCTTTGAATGCAGGTGGCTAAATGTCAGAGCTACGCTCTTAAACTGTTGTGCTGTGCTTCCTCCCTAGCCCATGCTGGCAGGACCAAAGCATCGTTGACCCAAAGCACAGAACCTGTAACTGCCACTTAATGTTTACACACAACTCTCAGTCCCCTTAAACTGGAACTTTGCTTTTACAGCTCTAGGCTCATGGGAGTTGACTCTTTTCAACAAGAGGGCCGAAGATACCTGGCCGGGAGCTGATCTGTCCAGTCTTAAATGGTTTATGTTAGCAACATAGCAGATGACAGATAGGTAGGTAGATAGATAGGTGGATGGATGGGTGGATGAATAGATGGATGAACAGACAGACAGATAGATAGATAGAGGACAGTTCATAGACGTGAAAGGATACCTGCTGTTCATCTTTTAAGCCTTGTATCTTTTAGGCTTTCATGTGACCCATGTGGATTCTAGCCTGGGCACTTGGAGGATTTGTGACTTTGTACTACTGAAACTTTTACTGGAACACCTCGGTTCCTGCAAGGCCCTTAATAGGACCTAACTTTTCCAGTGTGCCACACTTTTTTCTGGGTGGTAATAGATGAACAAAGTGAATCCTATTTTCCCATTAGATTCTCTTATTTATGTAATTGAATATTTATTTACTTCCATATATTCTCATCCTACATGTAATAAAATCATCATGAAGAGTAAAATCCCACTGAAAATAAAAAGAAAATAAAATCACACAAAATATTTTCAGATGACTTAAGATTCTAACCTCAGGTAAAGCAATACAGGAAAGAAAATTTCAAATATTAATAATGTGTTGGGCTTTCCTGACAAGCTGCAGAATAGTATGACCTCTACTTCTCAGGCCACAGCAGGTAGAAGGTAAAATTTCCGTTGTCAGTCTAGTCACAGAACTGTTTCTCTGTAGCACTTGCTCTGCGGTGGTGAAAATTCTTCTGTCGCGTTCCCGGCGTTCCTAGAAGTCAACTCCATGTACCAGTTGACTTTCTCCTAATGTTACATGTACTGGTCCCCCTGGCTGCTGTCCTCAAAGGCGCCAGCTTGCTGCAGGGACACTTGCTGTAGTTAACCTCTCTGGGCTCCAGGTTCCGTGTCTGGAAATAGGCATAAGAGCAGTGTTTACTCCAGAGGGTGGTTGCTGCGACTTCAGTAATCAGACCCTCTGACAGCTCTGTCCTCCGCCTTCCCTGAGAAGAAGAGACAAAACGTAGTGCTCTGAAAAGTTGAGGAGGGAAAAGACCATTTGTTTGGCCTGACGTTCTCATCTGCTGTAAGCATATTCTTTTTAACAGAAACGTTGAAAGCTGTTGAAATGGTAGGGTTTTAGGTGGTTAGGAAGTGATTTTAAACTTTTTACTTTACGACAGTACGTAAGTGGTTTTCCTGCATCACTTTATAGATGAGGTTTGCCTTCTAGTACCACCGTTGGGTCCACCATACCGTCTGTCCACCTTGCAGTGACCACTGGGAACTGCATTCTTGCTGGTGAGTGGCTGGCTGAAGAGTGAGGACTCTCCCTTTTGCACTCGCATGTAAGCCCTCCCATCTGCTTGGCAGCTTTCCCGCCCATCCTGACATGAAGTGTCGAGAGGCCCGTAGTGTCTCTGATTCCCTGGCTTCTGCTGCTTTTGCAAAAATGGTGAAGGGCTGTGCCCTGAGCCTTAGTTTCCTCATCTGTGAAATGGCCATGGTCTAGTGTTAAAAAGCAAGGGTTTTAGGCCACTTACGGCCTGAGTGACCTCACTCAAGAAGTTACTTCTCTAAGCATCAGGTGTCCCCATGGAGGATTAAATGAGATAATGTAAAGCTTCTGTCACTTAGGAGGTGCCAGGTAAACCTCATCCTTGAATATGGTTCTTCTTAACTCTTACCTTCGTGTCAGCCCCGTTCAGATCTCTAGATTCCAGAACCAATGGCCTGGGCTGGCTCGGTGTCTAAGGGGTGGGCGGGAGGGGTTAGTGGTGCACTGGCTTAGTGGCAAGTCAAGTTGCTTGCTCCTCAGTTTGGTTCCCAGTTGTTCAAGATTCTTTCAGCCTCTCCTGTGGGCTGAGAATACAGTGACGGACGAGACAGGCAAAGTTCCTGCCTGACATTGCACTCAGCTTAGACGTATTGTGAACAGACCTCACAGTGTCAGACCCGCTTTTAAGCTCAAGATCCTGGGATCAGGGAGTGACTGCTTAGGGTATGGGGTTTTCTTTTGGGGTGATGCACATGTTTTGGAACCTGATATAGATGGTGATTGCACAGTATTGTATTAGATGCTGCTGAATTGTACACTTTAAAATAGTCAATTTTGTGTTATGTGCATTTTGCCTCAGTTAAAAAAAATTCTATCATCAGCATCCTGGCCTTCACCCCAAGTTGTGGTTCATCCTGGGCCTGATTCTTACTGACCTTAAATAATTTCTTCCCTGACTTTTCCCTTCCTTGATTTGGAAATGCCTTTGAAACTCACTGGTGAGGGCCAGATGGTAGCCTGTGTAACGTGACCTCAGATATCCGAGAGAGCACTTTCCACCTGTAATGAGTTAACAATAATTAATTGCATCTCCTAGTGATGCCCCAAGTTCTACTTCTGCTTCTGCTCTTTCGTGTAGGGTAATGATCCTTTTCCCAGATACTCTCCGGAGGGCACCCAGGGAACGGAACAGAAGGGCTGAAAGTGCTGAAGGTGAACTTGGCCTCAGCTTTGGTTTCCCTGGGCTGTCTTGCCAAAAGTGGTGTAGGCCTGTGTGTTCAAGCTCTGAAAGACAGACCCGAAAAATCGCAGGGGCTCGAACAGAGGCGTCCCCTTGCACCAATTTCCTCCTTTCTCTACACTCCCCTGAGCTAGAACTAAAACACTAGGATAGTTTCCCTTTAAATTAAAGAGCAACGTGTGTGTCCTATTGACAAGGAGTGTTTGAGGGTTATTCAGTGGCTCGCGCTGAGCAGGTGTGAGAGAAAGCCTGATTGAATTAGTTGTCTTAATGGGACACAAATCCACCATTCTGATGAAGATCCATTGGGTTCAGGCATTTGGCATGAGTTGGAGACGGTCTGAAACAGACGTCTGTCTCCTTGTGGCTGGTATGGATGTCTCAGATCCAATCAATTCTGTGGAATTTTTCCGTTTCTAGCCATTGCTCTGTTCTGAAAGAGAGTGGGGGCTAGGGGCATGACGAGACAGAGAATGAGTAAGAGGGAGAGAAAATGAGTTTACATGTGGAAGGATATGATTTACTCTCATAGAATCAAAGTAGTAAATGGGTGAATGTTGTCCATACTTAATGGTAGTAAATAAATCATAATTAGGAATAAAGCATTTAAGTGCTCATGGAATATAGACTCTAAAGAATCCAAAACTATTTCCCCAGGCCCTCACCCAAATTTTTAACTTCCATTTTTTCTAAATAGCAATAGATAATTTTTATAGGAGGTTTAAGAAATTCCAATTCCCCTTATTTCCTCTAAAAGGTATAGTTAGATGTTTGGCAAATCACCCTGATGCTATTTGCCCTTCTAGTGCATGATTTTTTTTAGCTTGGGTAGTGGGCTTGTGGAATAATTCCTTTATCCTATGGTGATAAATAGATTTTATATCACAATCTAGAATTCACAAACATACACAACAATAACTTATAGAATTCAATATTCTTTAGGTCTATCCAGATTTTAAAAATAATTTTATGAGACAAAAATTTCACAAAATATTACTGAACCATTATATATGCGTGATGTATTTTATTCTGTTTTATTTTTCTTTGTTTTATCATTTTCTATTCCACGTCGTATGATTTCATGTCACAATATACAGCATAAAACACACTGTTGTAAGGACTTCATGGACCAGCTTTGGGTCTCTGTGAATGCTTGAAACAACATGCAAAATTTCTGTTTATTTGAGCTCATGTACGTTTCTCTTGGAATAGCATTGATGGCATTCATCAAATATTTCAAAGATAGTCTCAGTGACCTAGAAAAGCTGAAGAACTACTTACTCCTCTAGAGGGTCTCTAGTTTCATAAGTTAGAGATTATTTTGATAAGTTTGTAATTCATTTAATCACAAATTTAATTTGGAGGTTACATTAATGTGAATAGCAATTTAAGAAATTCTTCTCCCTTATTGATGATAGAGTTTTTTTTTCTTTTTTTATCCCAGTACAACCTCCTAAGCTACAGCATCACTATATGTAAAATGAAAGGTTGGATCAGATTATTTTAAGTTCTCCTCTAATTCTAAAACTTTAACCAAATACTTTTTTTTTTTTTAAGATTTTATTTTTTTCCTTTTTCTCCCCGAAGCTCCCCGGTACATAGTTGTGTATTTTTAGTTGTGGGTCCTTCTAGTGGATGCCTTCCAGTGGACGCCGCCTCAGCATGGCTTGATGAGCGATGCCATGTCCACGCCCAGGATTCGAACTGGCAAAACCCTGGGCCGCTGAAGCAGAGCGTGCAAACTTAACCACTCAGCCACTGGGCTGACCCCCCACCAAATACTTCTTTATTAGTAAAAAAGTAATACATTTTGATTGTAGAAAATTTACAAACTGGGACAAACAAAAGAGGAAAATTAAAATTACCCATTAAACTACCATCTAAAAATAAATAGCGTTAACATTTTGGATGAAGGTCTATCCTTCAGATCTTTTTTCTTTGTACAAATGCATCTTATAAACTGCAGTGTTTGTGTTATAGTGCAAACTATTTTATAACTTGCTTTGCTCACTCCAGCGTCATTTCTCCATGTGTTATATCTTTTCTACTGTATTCTTTGTAGTGTCTGAAGATACCTGTAGAATATTTAATCGGCTAATTTATTTAACCCATTCCTATCACTGGACCTTTGTTTACCTCCAGTTCATCACCCTGTTACCAACACTGCGATGAACTTCCCTGCAGCTTTCTACGCTCACTTTCTATTCTTAGTACAGATTCCTACAAATGGAACAGCTGGGTCTAAACGTTTTTGAGACACGTGACATAGTGATCCGTATCACAACTTGCCCTCCTGAAAGGTAATTCTAAGGTCGATTCAAGAGCTGAATTTGCCTCCTGCCTCGTACTTCCTGGGTTTTCCAGGTGCGGAGTCCACGTGGCTCAGGGAACTGTTCTGCTGTGTAGCCTCCAGCTGCACCTTCTGGCGAGAGAGTCTTTTCGGTTTCCTTCGTAGAGAAGTGTTCGGTTCAATAACATGGGGATTTCATTTGGGACGCAGTCGGTGTGGGTGGGAAGGTGTTTACCTGACAGTAATCGAATCCGGTCCTTAGCTGAATTGCATCTGCTGGTGATGCCTACCTGAGGGAATTGTTGCAAGGCGAGTCAATAAAACAATTTCAAATGGAAGAAGACCTGAACTCCCTGTTTAAAGAACAAATAGACAAAGGACTTTTCCTTTGAAACATGGTTAATTAAAATGGAGTTTGAAGAACTCTTGAGCGGTGGGGAGCAGATTGGGTATTTCTCAGAAGTCATCTTTTAGGAAATGTGACCTGAATTTCCATCTTGTGCCTCATCGAAACAGAAGCCTTGCAGCAGCCCCCCTTGCTCCCCCAGAGAAGCGGGGTTCGCATGGGGTTGTGAGTAAATGAGGAAGCCCTGAGTAGATGAGCTGGGAAAACCAAAACATGTCACTGAAAGGAAATTTAATTAGCACAATTAAATTGGTCTTGGTCTGATCATAGGAGCAGTTTCTTGCCTCACAATAACTGAAGGAATATTTTTCCTTTCTCCTGGTTTGCTTTAAAGAAAATTTTGTGAAATCTGGATTTATAAAAAAAAATTTCCGAACTTTTCCCCGTATGAATAATTGTGCTAATGACCCGAATCTCCCTAGCCTGCCCTGCTTGTATAATGACAATGAGGGTCATACTGGTAGTAATGATGTTAGAGACTCTGGTCTCCACGGTGCACCATGTCATCTCACCCATGGCAAAATCCCCCTCAAGTACCTGGGGGTCCCTTGGGAGGTGTCTCCTCTCCTGTCTGTTCCCTGAGCCCCCTCTGCACTCCTGTTGACTCCAACACTACACTTTCTGCCTTGGCTTCTGGTGCTTTCTTCTCCGGGTGCTGTCTCTGCACTTTCAAGCACAGTGTAAGATCGGTGCTCAGCTAATGTTTGGTGAGTCTTGTTGAATGCACCCTCTGGGGACCAATATTCTGTGTTCCTCAGAGCCTTCATTACAATAGGGCTAGGTTGTTACCTGCAAACAAGGAGTTTGCTCCTCTCTCAGGTTCGTTGGCATCCTTTGCCTCAGGGATACCAGAGCAGCTTGCTTATGCTCCCATGTCACCCAGAGCCCCTCATGAAAAAGGTTCCTTTGGTTTCTCCATGCTGCCCTTCTCTTTTCTGGGCCCAGGCCAAGCTCATGGGTCTGGCCTGGGGCTGGATCTGTGCAGCCTCTCATCTGCTGTATTCAGAAGCACTGCTCACCTCCAACGCTGAGTCAAGTTGGTGAGCTAGCTCTCTCTCCCCTTCAGATAAATTTCCAGAATAAAATTCTGGATGAAATTTGATAAATTCAGATAAACTCCTGGAAGCACCCCAATTTCTCATGCATAGTATATCTGACAGACTCCCCCTCACCTATGCTCACCAAATGTGCTCAGAGATGTCTGAACCCGATTCAGGCTACCAGTCTATGAAACAGGCAGTTAACAGGGGACAAAAATGAGGCTCAGAGAAGTGGAACAACCCATCCAGTCAGTAAGTGATGACTGTTCTGATCCTAAAACCCATGTCTCATGCTCTTTTTCTAAGTCCCTGTTACTTAGCATGAGCCCAACATCAGCCAGGTTTGCGCCAGGGCTGGTGAATTGCAGGCTTAATGGAAAAGTCACATCCTCAGCATTGAAGTCCTCCCCCGAGGCATTAGCCATGCCCTCTACAACCTGGTTTTGCCCTTGAGGAAGGGGGCTTTTCCCCTTGAATCCTCAGGGTGCTGTTGAATTTCATTGGGTAAACCCTGAAAATGGAATTGTAGATGTTGGCTGCACCTAGAACTTACATAGAGGCTGAAAAGTTTACTGGAAAGTTCTCTTACACTGAACCCAAGAGAGATCTGAGAGGCTGTTTCCACTGTGGAGAATGTGACCTCTTTGGCTTTGGGGGACCAGGATGGCCTGGCCCCCAAGTCTCTGTAGATGGTTGCTCGTAGCTTTATGTTTTGGTGGAAAAACAGAGTTGTTTTTTTTCTTTCCCCCTCATTCATAATGTTGCTTGGACAGCATTTGGGGACTTCTCCATGCTGTTTTGATTAACCCCGAGTCCGAGGGAGCAGAGGACCATTCAAAGGGGGGGAAACATGACGTTTATAAACAGGATCAAAGCCCTTTAAAGGGAGGAGACAGGAAGGCCTTGAGATGAAGTTCTACCTTGAAGTGACTGCTGTGACATTGGCCACATTCAGTGCTGATTTGTCTGAAGAATGACAGGCCCACTCATAACTTAGTCTCAGGCTGCCGTGTTTGTTATAGATGTGGCATAGCCCACAGGGACACATCTAAAAATGGCTAATGCATTGAGCACATTCTTTGTTTTGAAATATTTTAATATACTTCCTTGACGTGCCTTATTTTCATAAATTTCTCTTTCTCTGAGGGAAATTTGAACATTTCTCACTTTTCAAATTTCAGTTTTTATTAGGTTGACATTTCCCTTAGTGTATTGTTGGCTATAAATTATTGAGATATATTAAATAAAGCTCTGCCTCCTGGGCCCTAAGCACCCTGTAAAATGGATGGAAAAAAATAAATGATTTAAGAAGGTTCTAGCTCATCTAAAGAGGCAGTTACAAAAATAATGATGCTGAAAGGAATGTAGAAGTAGATAACGGTCAATGTTTTAAATTTAATATTTGCCCCCAAACCCTGAGCTATGCTTTAAATAAATTTTTTATTAATTGTAGAATTCTCTAGTAACTTAAAAGTTATTTCCATAAAGAGAAAAAAGTTATTTAAGATTGTGCAGTAAGTTTCGCATGTAAACATACTCCTTTTAAAGATACTTAACGTGTTCTTGCTGTTCTCAGTCCTCTCCTTGCAGTTTTAGCTACACAGCCTTTCTGGTGAGTTCTCTCAAAACCATTTTTTTTGTGTGGTGAAGAGAATCCAAGATGGTCCCTGTGATTCTCACCTCCTGTTTGTCATGCCCTTGTGTAATTCCCTTCCCTTGAGTGTGTGTGGGCCCTGTGATTAACCAATATAATCCAGCCAAGGCCTTCTACGGTTACATTACACAAGATTGTAATGTCTGTCTTACTGAGAGACCCTCTCCCATTCTGGCCATGTCAGAAGGAACTGAGAATTACCTCCAGCTGTCAGCTCAGTGAGGCCCTCAGTCCAACAGTCCACAAGGAAATGAATGCTGCCAACAACCACGTGAGCTTGAAGGCAGCTCCTTCCCCAGTCGAGCCTCAGATGAGACCACAACCCTGGCCAACATCTTAATGGCAGCTTTGTGAGACCCTGGGACAGAAGACCCATCTAACCTGTACTTGGATTCCTAACCCAGTGAAACTATAAGACAATAAGTGTGTATTCTTTTAAGCCACTAAGTTGGTTGTAATATTGCTACACGGTAATAGATAACTGATACATTTTGGTACAGACTTATCCTCTGAGTCTTACAGCCATATAATCATTTAATCATCCATTCATTAAAAGTTTCTTGAGCATCTACTATAATGCCAGGCTTGGTATGAGGTACGAGAGAAACAAAGAGTAAATCCTCGTATCTTTAAACTACATTAGTAATGAGTATTGTATAAGGTGCTAGAGCTATAGTGATAGAAGTCATCCACGTCTCTTACAGGATCACAGAGGCAGGGAACCTGACCTATACTTGGTGAAAGATGAAGGGTGATATCAGGTATTCACTTCCTAGCAGCAGGGACGGCTGAACTCTATGTAATGGTGACTGGGAGATAACCAGGTGAAGTGTGGGAAAGGATGGAGAGGTGGTGAGCACCCAGACAGAGAGGGCACAACATTAGCAAAGGCGTGGAGATAAGAAACATCATGAAGTGTTCTGGGAGCTACAGGCAACAGAGTGAGAAAGCAAGGGGTGAAATATCATACTAAAGGGCTGGATAGGGTTGAGATAATAGGGGATCTAGTGCACAATGTTAAGAAAGTTGGGTTTAATCCTCTAGGCAGAGTGGACCATTGAAGAATTTAAACGGAATGAGGACGACACATTTGTATTTTAGAGGGAGAATTCCCCATGTTGAATTTGAGTTCCTAAGGGATACCCAAGCTGAATATGTTCAATAGGCAGTTGATAGTATTGTTCATTACATTGTAAGACTTCCTATTCCTCACCTCACTTTATGGCTCTGTAGTGCAGAGGATGTGAGGGAACACGTGGATTTCCTTGGCTAGAGCTGTCGGGGAGGCATTGTCCTCAGAGAAGAGCCTGGTTGCCATTAAGAGCTGGATGTGGAGAGAGTGTTATCAAATACAGTGAGTGAGGGTGGTGTGTTTTCAGTGAGAAGGATTTCCAGAGGCCATGCTAGAAGGAGTTGTGAGAGTGGGATCAATGTGGAAGGGGCACCTGGAGCGTGAGGGAATGAGTGCATTTTGACAGGAGTAGAATATGTTCTTCCTTTGTGCAGAAGCCGTGCCGTGAAGCCCTGGCTTCTTCATGTCTTCCCATGTGTATAGAATCTTTGAGGAGATTGAAGAGGATACATCCAGCTTATTAAATGGGGCAATTTGAAATTTGCTACTTTTAAATTCAGAATTTCAGTTGGCTTTCATTCTGTGGCTGTTTTGAGCAGATGGTGCAACACTGCTTCTTCTTGACCTTTGTAGGAACTGTGAAGAGTAGAGGCCAGTCACCAGCCCATTTCTGCTTCTTCATGCCTCTCCCACTGACTCCATCAGCTTAACTGCAACTGTTTTTGTAGCCAGCTCAGTCTCAGGATGCTCCACAGCCTTTCCCCTGATGCTACTGAGAGCAGAGTGGACTCACCTGACAAAGTCACCCTAATTTGGGGAAGTCATTATTCACTTCTGGAGGTTCAGCTAAATTAGAAACGTGGCTTTGGTGAACTGAAATCTGCTATGTCTGTTACTGGCCATTTTTTTTTTTTGAGTCACAAGGCCTTGGTTCTCCATTTACTTCACTGTTACATTCATGCTCTGCTCAACAGCTTGAAGAAGCCACTAGGCGAGTGGCCGCATAGCAAGAAAAAAGCAAGAGAACAGAGTACTAGGCTTCTTCCTCTGGTTGCCTAAGACAACATGATGGATAAGCTCTGCTATCTTGGGCAACCACTTAACTTTCTGGGCCTCAGTTGCTCTCCTAGTAAATTGGGGTAAATTATACTTTGGTGCACTTAAGACAGAGAGCTCAACCAGAATCTCTTTAAATCTTTTTCAGATCTAAGACTCTTCAAGAGCTAAGGGTCCATGGGACAATGTTACAGTTCTCTATTGCTGTCTAATAAACAATCCCAAAGTTTAGTGGCTTTAAACAGCCTTTTAATTTTGCTCATGATTTTGTGAGTCAGGAAGGCAGGAAGGATTTGGCTGGATAGTTTGTGCCTGATCGTCATGGCATCAGTCTTGCTGGCTGGGCCTGGAGGGTCCACTTCCAAGATGGCGTCTTCACTTCCACATCTGATGCTTCGGTGCTCCTTGGACTCTCTCATCGGGCTCCTCCTCCAGGGCCCCTCCTTGGGGCCTGAGCTTGTCACAGCCTGACAGTGTCAGGGAGGTCACTTCTTATGTGGTCACTGGTTTTCAAGAGGCAGAAAGTGGAAGCCGCCAGGCCATTTAGGGGCCTGGCCTATAACTGGTCATTATCGTTTCCACCATATTGTATTGGTCAAGGCACCATAGGTCCCACCTCTTTATGGCAAGGCCACATTCCATAAGAGCATGGGGGATGGGAGGTATTGTGCTATCTTTGTAAAGTATGCTGTGTAACAGCCAGTGATTCCTTCCCATCAATGGGAGGAAAAGCTTGGTTTTGGGAGAATGTATGAAAATTCATTAAGTGCTTAACGAATGATACATTATAACTAATCTAGTGGAAACAGCAGGCAGACAGAAATGATTGGCCAAGACCTCTTTCCTCACCAGAATTCTATGGAGAGTGGGGTGTTTTACTTAGGAGGTAGAATAGATGAATAAGAACATGTTATGGAAGATTGAATACTGAATGTGAGAGTCTCAAAACAGTCTGATAGAAGTAGAAAGCTTTAATATTTTTAAATTAATTGTTTTCATGACTTTATTTATTTTTTTGCTGAGGGAGATTTGCCCTGAGCTAACATCCACTGTCAATCTTCCTCTTTTTGTATGTGAGGTGCTGCCACAGCATGGCTCTTGACAGACTAGTGGTGTAGGTCTGTGCCCGGGAACTGGACCTGGGCTCCCAAAGTGGAGCATGCTGAACTTAACCACTAGTTCACTGGCTCTGGCCCTCATGACTTTAAATTTGTCTCTAGGTTTTATAGATATTGGTTGCTTCTCTTAAAGACAGTTTAGAAGCATTTTCAGACAGGATACTTAATATGATCGTTATGTATAACCCTTCTGGCTGAGACATCATGTTTTATGATATTGTGGTGGCTAATTCTCGGGGATAATTGAGCATCTGTGTCTTGTTTTTGGCATTATGAACTAAATTTGGATATTTATATTCATTTCTCTACAATGTAGCCATTTTCATGTTAAAGACCTAATTCAGGTCCTTAAGAAAGTATGTATATTTCCTTTAAATTTTCTGTCTCTGTAAGGTTCAGCTTCTCTCTTATCTTTCTAGTTTTAGAAGTTGGTTTAGAAAGAGTCTCCCTTCTGTGAACTCATAAAAGTAGTTTCAGTTATTCATAGTACTACAAAGGCTCTGTGTTTTATGTAGGGTACACACTGTGGGAGATTCAGAAGGTTTCCCATTGCTCCTTGTCCTAAAAGCTAATCTCAACTTTTGAGCTGCAAATTTTATTTTTAAAATTCCTATACTTAAATGTCAATAGTTGGAAACATAATGTTTATATATCTTTTGCATTTCATTTCCTCAGTGTCCCCCAATATTTTCCCTGGATATGCAGTTTTAGTTGTTGTCACTAGTCACTCTGGTTTTTTTCTAGGACTGTGGAAGAGTTCACAGGGGGCTGATGAAGATGTTGAAAGGCAGTGAAGGAATCCATGAAAAATGGTGGTTCAGTGACTGATCAGTCTTAGCAGGAAAGTGATACACTTCACCAGAGAGCTCCTTATAACTTTATAATTTAAGTGTATTTTACTTCCAGTACCTTGGCCCCCACCCCCAACCTGTGTTTTACCTGTTATCGCAAAAGTAGGTGAATTATGGAAGTAAATATTCCAACTAACAACAAAGCTCTTAGATGGTGAAGGCAAGCCTCTGGTCGTGAGCACTGGCAGTGGGTCTCACAGAAGTCCACAGGAGGGGGAAGGGAACAGAAGAGATCTCCCTTGGCTTTGAAATTTCCTGTTTCCCGTTTCCCATTCTCCCTCGGGGCCAGCTTGGTTGGCTTGAACATGGGACAAATACATGGAACTCACATCCTGTCCTCTGTGTGTGTAAAATGAATGAACTGCACCAAAGGTAATTGATTCATTTTCTGCTTCTAAACAGTCGGTGCAGCTTGTCTTGAATTTAATTTGGCCGTGGCGATTAGTATTGATCATGACGATGGTAGAAATGAAGCGACTGGCTGTGCTGTTGTCTGGTTCGGCTACTAACATTAGGTAACTTGAACCAGGCTTCCATGTTTGACTGTGTATATGTACAACCCAAGCGGAATATGGTTTCTATTGGATTAATTCACTTGATAAAAGTGGAGAGTCCACCTCGATGGTTCAGTTTATGAGCAGCCAGTCTGTTCAGTCATATCCGGCAGGTGTGCTGCCTGGCCTCACCCTGAGGAGACGCACCATACCTCCTGGCTGTCGTCTGCCGGAAAGGTGGGAGACGGTGTGAGCAGGATGTAAGGACTTGTTCACGCTGCCGATTTTTTTATTGTGGTAAAATACATGTAATGTAACGTTTCCCGTTAGTGACATTGATCACATTGACAGTAGTGTGCAACCATTACCTCTGTCTAGGTCCAGAACATTTTCATCACCCCCAAAGAAAACCCTATACCCATTAAGCAGCCATTCCCCATCCTCCTATTTCCCCAGCCCCTGGATTGGATCTGTCTCTCTGAAGTGTCTATTCTGGACATTTTGTATACGTGGAATCATATAATATGTGGCATTTTGTGTCTGGCTTCTTTCACTGAGTGTAATGTTTTTAACACAAGTGATTTTTACTGAATGCCTGTGATGTGCTAGGCACTGGATATACAGTGACAACAAAACCAACAGGTTCCCTGCCCTCGTGAGTCTCCTGCTGGAGTGGTAGAATCAGACCCCAAACCCAGTAAATAAATTAATAAGTAAAGTGACCTTAAACAATGCTAACTGCCATACAGAAAACAAATAGTGAACTGGGCCAGAGGATAATGAAAGAGGAGGGGGAGGGGGTTGATACTTGAGAAAGATCAGGAAAGACCTCTCCCAGAAGATGACATCTAAGTAGAATATTGAAAGTTTAGTGGGAACCAGGCCTGTGAAGAATGGCAGGAAGGAAGTTTCAGAGAGAAGGAATAGCATGTGCAAAGGCCCAGAGGTGGGAAAGAATCTTGCAGCCTCTGAAATAAGAAAAATGTGGCTGAAGCAGCTGGAGAGACTGGCAGGTAGGGCTCTGAATTTTAATCTGAAGATAATGGGATGCCAATGAAACGTTTTAAGCAGAGAAGGCACATGAGCTAATTTACCTGGTGCTGTGTGGAGTATGAGGGCAGGACTGGCCAGTCAGTGGCTGTTCCAGGGGTTTGCAGAGGGCAGACAGCCCTAAACTGAGATTCCTAGCCATATCCTAGGACACTACTGGGTGCTGGCTGTTGTTAATTCTGAGACAGCTTTCTAAATTCTTTGATTTAGACTCTGTTCTCTGCCACTGACTAGCCTGGCCCTGCACTTGTTGACAAGCCTTGTGCTCAGAAGTCTCCGTCTTCAGCATGAGGTCTGAACTTGACATTCCACCCACTAGCACAGGCCATCTCTGGGCCTTGCCCTGCCTCCTCTGTAGACCACTCAGCATTACTAATCTAGACTGGTTATGCCGAGCTCCTCAGATGAACTGCATCGTTCCATGGTGCTGTGTAGGTACCCAGTGGGCCTGCATCATTGACTGGACTTGATGAGGGGTTTACACTTTCTGCTCAGTTCCCAGGAACCACTCACGTCTTATATACCACAAGCCTGCTTTGCTAGAACGTCAAACCACTCATATGGTCTATGCTAAACAAGCATGATACTTTAGCCCATTCTGACCATTAGGCTATAGACTTGTAGAAAAAATACAAAATCAGATTTAGTTTAAGTGACTGTCTAAGTGATCTTTAAAAGCACCAGAATATGCATTAAGGACTCATGCACATTAACTTGAAATTGGTCCTCAGAAAACATAATGCTTACTATGTGTGACTCGTATCTCATTTGGCCCTTCAAGTAGACATAGTGCAGTTTCTTTGCCAAGTGTAGTTATCTATCTTCTCATCAAAGATGGAAGACATTTCTGATCATGTTATGCCAGATTTACAGAGACAGGTCTTCCAAGTATTGAGACAGTTCTAATCAGCTGTAGGAATTGAAATTATTTTCTCTGGGAACCCTGACTCCCTTCTATTAAATGGCATGCCTGGTGTTGAATGATTGACATTCTGATGGAGTGGGGAGATGTGGAAATTGCAATCCCGTGTCTCATTGCTCTCTCTTCTTCACTGTGACACCTGTTTTTAACCCATTAACACTCCTTGAAATGGATTGTGATAGTGTGCATTCAGAATCAGTTCCTTAGTGCCGCCAGGCAGGAGTAACATGACTAGTAACGTTATTGCTGGCTTAGTCTTTCAAAAGAGTATATTGGGAGTAAAATAATATGTCTAAATTGATGCTTGCTTTTAAGTCAGGTGGTAAAAATGAATAACACAACCAAACATAAAGAAGTCTAAACTTAAAATCATACCATTTTATTTTTTACTCTTGAAAATATTTCCCATAAGCTGGAAATTTATTTTATCTACCATTTATTAAATGCATATAGTGTGTTAGATTCTGTTCTAAATATTGACATACATTATCTTATTTAACTCTCCAGCAATCCTTTGCACTTGGTACCATTGTTATACCTATTTATGGGCGAGGAGACTGAGGCTTCCCCACTACTGCCAGGCAGATCTGGACCCAGTCTTGAGCTCTGACTTTCAGATCAGTGAACTCATGGATCACTCAGTGCTAGGTGCCGTGGGAAATTTAAAATGTGAATGACATAGTTTTCTTCTGAGACACTTTAAATATAAAACTTAAGAAAGTTGACATTTTCTGGAGAATTAAAATGTACATAATGTGAGCCAGCCCTGATGGCCTAGCAGTTAAAGTTCGGTGCCCACTGCTCCAGTGGCCCAGGTTCGCTTCCTGGTTGTGGAACCACACCGCCTGTCTGTCAGTTGCCATTCTGTGGCAGTGACTCACACAGAAGAACTAGAATGGCTTACAGCTAGGACAGACAACCACACACTGAGGCTTTGGGGAAGGAAAAAAAAGAAGAGGAAGAATGGCAACAGATGTTAGCTCAGGGAGAATCTTCCCTGCCAAAAAAACAAAAATTACCTAAAAAAAAATTGAATGGCATAATCTCTTTAAAAAAATATGTAATGTTTAACTTTATATATAAAAAGTTAGCTGCATATAGAAAGATTTATATATATATATACACACACACATACAGGTTAGTAAACACACCTATATTTCTTTGCTGTGTCATCTGAGAAGGCTTAAACAAAATGACACCTCAGTAGCAACAAGCATACTTAGTGCCCAGATCTTAGTTTCTAACACCATTCTCCAATGAGAGGAAACAGGACTCCTTGGAGAAATGGCTGATTCTAGGATCGGGGCAGGAGATAGACAAGATAAACCTGGAGCATCTTATACTGCTGGAAAGTAAGGAAGGGCTCAACAAGAGAGAAAGAAAGAAAAGAACCACCTTGATGAGGATATGTCAAAGGAAGACAGGAGCCAACTGAAAGAGCTCCTGGTGGCCAAAGCTGGACCACTTTGAGCAAAAAAATAAAGTAGTATTGGATTATAACCTAAAGTACAAAATACGTATCCATTAGTCTATACTGATGCAAGTAAATGATTGAATAAATTAGTATATGCAGGAGAAGAAACAAATTCCAAATAAATCATGTAGATACTGCGCCCTAAAGGATGGGGAGCATACCTCCCCGCTCCTTAAGTGTGGGCTGCACACGGAGACTTCCTTCCTACAGTATGGAAAGGGGAGAAAAGGGTTACTTGACAGTGGATGAGCCTGATACACACTTCCTCAGCCAGGCGATCAAGGGCAACATCGACAGTCATAAATCATATTGGTATCATGTCGCCTTGACATGACTGATGAAAATGGCACTTTACCTCTGTGATCTTCCTCCCACAAACCCACAATCCCAGTCTAATCACGAGGAAAATATCAGACAGATTCCAATAGAGAGGGCATCCTACAAAACACCTGGCCAGTCCTCCTCAAAACTGTCAGGGTTGTCAAAAAAGAAGGAAAGTGAGAAATGATTGTAGCCATGAGAAACCTAAGGAGACATGACGACTAAATGTATGGATGGGATTCTGGAACCTAAAAAGGACATGAGGAAAAAACTAAGGAAATCTGAATAAATAATGGACTTTAGTTAATGATTGTGAGTTAAAATTGGTTCATTAATTGTAACAAGTGTACCACGCTAATGTAGGATGTTAATAATAGGGAAACTTTGTGATGGGGTATGTGGGAACTCTGTACTATTTTCCCAATCTAAAACTGTTTTTAAAAATAAAATCTATCAATAATGATAATTAAAGAAAGAACATGTGAGCATTTTAGTGTGATTCATGAGAGAAGATCATTTGGTTGGTTCTTGTCCCTTCATTTTCATAATGCATCTATCTCATGTATCCTGGGAGTGTGGAATGTAGATGTGAATTTATTTAACCGGAGATTGTCGGTAATTTTGGGAAAAGGAAGTTATATAAAGATCCCTTTGAACTCATCTGACTTTAGAAGATGAACGGTTCAGTGGAAAACAAAGTCTGTAGGCAAGAAGCAATTCTGTAACTTAATTTTAATCTTGTAAAGTCCACATAAAGTTATTAAGGTTATTTATATACAGAAATATATTTGTTTTCTGTAATAGTTGTTATAGTGGATCTTAAATGAGCTGTTTGTCTTTTCTATTTTACTCCACTAATTATAAAGCTTTGCCCATCACCTTATATTAATTTATCTCTATTGCATCCATGTAGGATAGAAGAAAGAGAGGCAAAGGTCACTCAGGATCAAAACCAGACTGCAGGCATCTCAATTTCTGGTTTCTGGGCTTTGCCCACCATGAACATTTTGGCTGCCTTTCAAATTGCATGCTCCTTTAATCTGCTTTTCTCTTCTACCTCTAACCTGCATTTTCCCTTAAGATTTTGGAAGGCAGGTTATAGATGTACTTACTTTGAGGATGAGGAATATGAAGACTTTTCGAATCCTCTTCCCTTCTAGAAAGAATCAGACTGAGAGAACACGGAGCATTCTGCCCATTTTCTATGACAGCACTGCATTAGTCTCTTGCTTTATCTCTGTATGTTGCTTTCTTCCCTTCAGGCTGTGAGCTCCTTGAGGGAAAGGCTGTCTTTCCCTCTTAGTGTAGGGTTTGACACATAGTAGGTGGTCAATAATTGGAATTTGAATGAATAATAGAGAGCAATACAGTGGAATTGCCAAGTGAGTTGTTTGTAACAAAGTCACTTGTTCTCCAGCCTTCTAACTGTTAGGTTTCCCAGAATAATCTGTTTTATTGGAAGCCCAGGATTGCTTTTAAGGTTGTGAGTGTCCTAGAAAGGAAGGAAGTGTGGCAAGACTAGAGAATAGCACAAGCAAGCACCTGTGTGACCTTAAAATTTGAAAACCATGCCACTAGTCAAGCAACCTTTACCACCACTGTCCCTTTGGCAAATTGGCTTCTTGGATTGGCTTTGCAATTCATGGGATCAAATCAAGGGCATTGGCGTCTACTTCCATGAGTGGAAAATACTTTTCATTTGACTCACGAATATTGTCACCATCGTTATGTCACCTGGCATTTGAGATTGTGACACAAATGCCTCACTAGCTTTATCACCTGTAACGAATACTGCAATTAGCTCCTTTCTCCTTTCTGGCGTCAGTGAGTTCATAATCCTTTTGGTTATCATCTAAAGCCAAATTGTATTCTGCAAAACATGTGCCCCCTGATATGTTACAAATGGCTCCATTAAAAAAGGTTCCTGGGGTCAAATAAGCTTGAGGAATGTGTTAGACAATGATAAAAGGCTTTCTTCACTGAGAAACTTGTGGGAGTCTTTATAATGTTAATGGGACTGTAACCTCCAAGCAGGGGACCTTCATGTCCCAAGTTTGCAAAGCTTGCCTGAGCTTGAGCTTATTCGTATGGCATCAATGGTTAACAACTCTGGCTTTACAGCCGTATGCATCTGGTCTATGGAACTCAGCAAAAGTTATACATTTAGGCTTTAGTTTCTTTAAAGGGGGGCATACTAATAATAGATGTCCATAGAGTTATTATGAAAATTAAATTAAATAATTGTGTGTAAAATACTTGGCACTGTGCCTGGCACATGGAGTATCCTTAGTAAATGACAGCTAGTGGTAGTATTGTTCATATTTTTGAGAACACTACAGTTTCTGCAAAACACAGTTTTGGAAATGCTGATCTGTAATTGTATCGATCACTCGTTTCATCTGGTTTTACAGATGAGGCCAAGAATAAATTCCTGTGATTTACTCCACAGTCTAATATAGCTAATATGACGTGATCTTCTATCCCTTGTATAAATGCCAGTTCTTCAGTTTCTGTAACGGGCCCCTGCTACCGTTAGGAACCTTACCTCTGGAAAATGTGGAGTTTTGACACTTTGGACCTAGAAGTAGTAATTCGTTTGTTCAGTTGTACTGTTATGGGTATCAAATATTATCGAGAACCCTTTATATTTGCATAGTTCTATGCAGTCGTATTCTGTCCAGAAAGCATAACATGTGGCTCATCAATGGAGAGGAGGAGGTACCCCCTTCACTTGATGATGTGCGTAGTTTATATGTGATTCATATTTGTGCTATATTTGCAGACGTCCTGGCTCATGTTATTTCATTTTTACTCATTAACTAATTCACTTATTGATTCTCAGCTATTTAATAGTTGCCTCCTGTGTTCTGGGCGTGGGGAAGGCAAAGAGGAATAAGAAGGGGCCCCTGCCCCCAGAGCCTGAGAGCCGCCTTGTGGAGGCAGTCCTGGGTGCGAATATCACAGTATGGTGGAAACAGGTGTGCTGTGGAGAACAGAGAGGTCTGTAGGGAGAAGGTGGCGTTCAAACCGAAGCAGAAGAATCTTCAAGGTAGAGTGGAAATTTGCCAGGCAGCTAAAAAGGGAAAAGGGCTTTGGACCCTTGAGTGGCAGTGGGCAGTGGGGAAGGGTAAGTTAGGAGTAGTGGGATATGAGATTGGAAATGTAGACAGGAACAGACCATGATGAAGCCTCTAAGACAGGGTGAGGAGTTTTGCAGGATTTTAGAAGTTTTAGGATTTTGTGGCATGATGATTAGATTTCTTTTAAGGCAGATAACTAGAAGCAGAATAGAGAAAGACCCAGAAGGAAGCAAGGTAGATGCCAAGAGACCAGTTAAAGGAGACGAGTCGTTCAGGATTGGGCTGGGTGGGTGCAGGATGAGGGGTATTTCTGTTTAGGAAAAAAGGGACATGCATGAGTTTACAAAAAGTCAAGGAAGATTGTTCTAAGCGAGGAAGAGGGACTTACAAGGCAATGGCCTTAGAAATGGAGAGGTGAGAAGAGGTTTAAGAGATTCTCAAGACAGAGAATTGACAGAATGTGATGCCAGTTTACTGTTGATGTTATTTTGGTGGGAAGGAGGGAGAAGGGACATTAAGGATGACTGAGGTTTCTGGCTTTGATGATTGGAGGAACAGTGATGCCGTTGACAGACAGGGAATGTGGTGGGCAGAGAGAGAAGCAGTGTATTCTGTTGGCGGGGGCGGGGGGGGGGTCTATTGTATCTCAAGTGTCTGTGAGGTTTACAGTAGGATTTGTGCAATTTAAAAAAACGCAGCAGTGGCCCGCCTGGTGGCGCAGCGGTTAACTTCGCACGTTCCGCTTCTTGGCAGCCTGGGGTTCACCGGTTCGGACCCCGGGTGCGGACATGGCACCGCTTGGCACGCCATGCTGTGGTAGGCGTCCCACATATAAGTAGAGGAAGATGGGCACGATGTTAGCTCAGGGCCAGGCTTCCTCAGCAAAAAAGAGGAGGACTGGCCCTAGTTAGTTCAGGGCTAATCTTCCTCAAAAAAAAAAAAAAAAAAACCGCAGCTATGGCTCTGGTACTCCCAAAGGCTAGGGGCTGGAGATGTGGATACTTCATCAGACTATTTGAGGGGAGGGGGAGTTATGTGAGAAGGGAAGGTGGCTCAGGCTGAATGTGGGTGACCCAATGAGAGGACCATAGCCAGGGTTAGCAAAGTGCCGTGTCCTGCCTGACACTCTTAAAAGCGTCCTGGTTTAGCTGATAAATGGTGTGATTATGTTTGATGGAACCCTAGGAAACATCAGCATTTACAGGGAGAAATGGATACGGAAAATAACTAGACTCCGGGGTTAAAGGAAATAGAAAAAACAGTGATGTCATAGCAAGTGGAGAAAAATGCTGGACGGCAGTGCATTTGGCATTAAATAAAAGAGGAAGAGACATCATTCCTTGAAGAAGTTTTCCCAGAAGGAGAAAAATGCACAGGTAGCTGGAGAAGGGCATGGGGTCGAAGGAGAGCTGTTCTTTCTTTTAAAGAAGATGAGCATTTTAGTGGGCTGAAGGGAATCAGGCAGAGGGCGGGGAAAGGTTAGAGACAGAAGAGAGAATGATTGGTGGTGCATGATCCCAGAGGGAGACAGAAGGAGATCAAGGCCAAAAGTGGGAGAAGGAAGCCTTAAATAAAAGGTATGGCTTTTTCTTTGTAATTGGGGGAACTGTAGGAAGGATTGACAAGAATACAAGGAAATTTGGAGGTAGTTGGGAAGAGGGCCTGAAAGCTGATAAAATGTATTGCTCAGTGGCCTCTATTTTTACCATAAAGGAAGAGATGAGGTCATTTGCTGATAGAGAGGGGAGAAAAGGGTGGACCCAGGTACTCGAGAGGGTAGTAAATATTTGAGTAAATGGGAAAGGGAACTGCCTGGATGCCTCCCCAGAAAATATTTATAGGATGTGCTGAAACCAGAAACTACACATTTATCACTAGTCCAGTCTGCGTGGTTTATTTTTCTCCTGCAGCACTTGGCAAACCCTACACTGGAGAGGCATCGATGGACGTTGGATTGAACTCATTCTGGGAATGTGTAGGCTGTGTGTGGTACAGGAAGGGCGTGAGGGGAGGAATTAACTTGAAGGTGAAGGAGCCCTGAACTGGAGGCAAGTGAAGTCAACGGGTCTGATTGGTTGGAAGAAGAGGGATGAGAAGAGAGGTGTAGTCTCAAGAGATGGCGGCAGTTGGTATGGCTGGAACAGGGGAGTGGAAAAGAGGGGGATTGATAATGGATTGCAGTTGGATATTGGGGTATGTGAATTTAAGATTACAGAGGTGAAACAGTTCCCAGGGGTAACAAAACCAGGATGTGGCCATGGACTTTGTTGAGTGATAACATGATATCCCCTGGGGCCTTTCATTTGAGCAACCTTTCTGAGTATTACTTTGGGATTTGCTACTGCTGGTAGGAATTGTACTGAGAACCTGGATCTTTTTATGACTGGCCTAGATAGAATACTTTGCTGGCAGTAAGAGGACTGCGGGATTGCAGTTTTCAATTGTAACTCTTATGAAGTTAAACAAAAATTGGAAGGTTGCCAGTTTTTTGGACAAATTTGCATTGGTAACTGGAAATTATCTTCAAAATTTATCACAAATTGATAATTAATAACTTTTTCCAGAAAGTCAATAGTAGCTTTGTTGGATTTTGTTGTTTTGACAAATGGTTGCATTAATTTTGATTAAGCTTATTAATAAGGAGTAAAATTGAAGAATGAATTAGGGTATTCATTTTAGAGAAGACAAAGGGCATTGCCCTATTTAAAGTTAAAAAATCAACCAATGAAATATTAGTCTTAGATAAATGTATTATAGTAGAATTCAACAAATGTTTACTTTCATTGTCCGTTGATGTGGCAATGTCAACAGCCTGGACAGTGAAGATAGAGCATCTCATAGAGATTTTGTAGTGGTCCTCGGGATAAGTGGAGCCAAAAAATCCCTAATCTGGACCTATTTTGTTGAATTATCGTGCTTGATTAATCGTGTAGATTTCTCACACAATGTCTATCCATAGAGGGCTAACATTTTGGGACCACCTTCATTTGGTGCACATTTATTGTACTACTTTAAATATAATATGTGCCTTGATTTACATGTTTGCTGACTCAGGATGCAGACTTCACACAGTGCCCAAGTTGATTGCTGTGTTGCTGGAGTCATCTTTTTTTACTGTCTTGCTAAAATAAACTTTCTTCCATGGATTTTAGACCCATGATCATGATTTCTAAGTGTTTTCTATTGCATCTTGCCTTGTTTTTACACTATTATTTTTTTCTCCAGCTGATTATAAATACGTGTCTATGGAAAGAAAAAGGGCCTCTTTTTTCAGAAACACAGCTCCCTTACACCAAGTCCAAGTGAAAAGATGCAGTCCCCCAACTAAAGAGGATGAGAAAGAGAGAGAGATGTGTAGAAAAGTTATCTTGAAAAATGTGGCTTAGAGGGGTCGGCCCAGTAGTGTAGCAGTTGAGCTTATGTGCTTTGCTTTGGCGGCCCTGGGTTCACTGTTTCGGATCCCAGGCATGGATCTATGCACCACTTATCAAGCCATGCTGTAGCAGGCATCCCACAAATAAAATAGAGGAAGATGGGCACAGATGTTAGCTCAAGGCCAATCGTCCTCAGCAAAAAGAGGAGGATTGGTGGCGGATGTTAGCTCAGGGCTAATCTTCCTCCAAAAATAAAAAAAGTAGCTTAGAAAACATTTTCATTTCTCATAGATTATAGGAATACCTCTGTGGTGTGTCTTTCTTTCCACCTCTCTGGCAGTTGCCCCACCTTCTGGCACTCCAGGAGTATTCTTAGCATGGCATTTGACTTATTGGATGGTGTTCCTCAATTTTTTAATTATAAGGTTATTTTATGTTAATTTTGTTATTTTATAAGTTCTGCTAACTTTTTTAATGCCCTGCAGCCATATGGAAGCATCTTATTCCAATTTAAGCTAATGAGAAAAGAACCTCTTACAAAACATTTAAATATACATAGCACACTTCAAAACACCCCATTTGGATGGTGGTAGTGGGAGTTTCTGTGTGTCAGAAGTGAGGAACACACCTGTCATTCTTTTTTCTCCCGATCAATTAATTTGCAACACCGGTGGAAAGAAAGTTACAGATGGAAATCTGAAATACTCGCCTGTAATATGAATTTTGAACATGTTCTTATAAAGTATTTACTTCTGATATCTATGAGTCTTGGAGTGGCGGTGCCTGGCTGTTTTCTGAGTGGGAGTTGATTTCTGCTGTTGGGTAAACAGTGGGTGTTAGAGAAGCATCTGTAATGAGATTTAGAAGGAGAAACTGCCAGTGCAGAAGTAATAATAGGATTTCACGAGAAAGCACCTTGACTCAGGTAAGTTATTTTAAAAATTCTTTTTGATGCTGCTGCTGTGTCCTTTTCTCTAAGTTTCTTTTGAGCTTAGCACTGCAAGGTCCTTATTTTTCCTGAATACTGAGGGCATGACATGAAACACTTGAAGAAGAAATTGTGAATTTGGGATGATCAGGGTTGCCATAGGCAGGCGTGATACAGGACAAGCACTGAACGACTCTAGAAGATGAGGCTCACATACATTGTGACGTGAATGTGAACAGTACCCCTGGATTTGTATAGTGTGGTGACTCTGGGTGTGGTGTAGGCATGTGGCTGGGGAAGCAATCATTTCTTCACTTTGCCCTCCGCAGTGGCATCTGCCTAAAGTAACTTGAGTTCTTTCTGAGTTATGCCTAAAAGAAAAAACTTCAGTCCCACTGTCAAGAGGAAAACAGTGCAAGACAGCCCTGTCCAACAGAACTTTCTGCAATGAGGACACTGTTATGTATCTGTGTTGTCCAATACGGTAGCTACTTGTCATGTGTGGCTATTCAGCACCTGAAATATGGGTAGTGCAACTGAGGAGCTGAATTTTTAATTTTATTTAATTTTAATTAATTAAAATTGAAATGAAATAGCTACATGTGGCTAATGGCTGCTGTACTGGATAGCACACGTCTAAGAAGAGAGTGGCTTCCTGAATTTCTGACTCGCTCCGTGCTCTGATTCGTGCTCTATCTGTGACTATAAGCTCTTCTTGTTCAGAGTGTCCCCTCGCACGTTTCTAGAGGTGATAACATTCGACATGAGGAAACTTGCTTGTTTCCACATCATCAGAATTTGTGGATCAGTACAGGATGGCTCGATCACCGGCCACCCTCCTATTCAGTCATATTTGTTAGCTGTCTTTGGAGCTCAGCTGTTGGTTTCCTTGGTTGAGGGGAGAAGGCAAGGTTAAGATGGGCAGTTCTTGGATCACTAGTTCTGGGTCTTTAGAGTAAGGCTGTCAGCTTTCCTTGGCTACCTCTACAACTAAGAGGTTGAATAGGGCTAACTTGGAAGAACTTTGTAAGGTCCTAGGTGGGTCTCTGTCAAGTCAGCTCGGATTAAAGGAAAGATCATGTACTGATAAGGAAAACTTTATCCGGTATCAGAAACACACACTAGCCAGATGATCTTGAGTAAACCATGAAATCTCCCAGAAACTTAGTTTTCTCCTACATGAAAGGGGAAAACAATCGCTGTTCTTCCTGCCTGTGTGATTGTTAGGAATAACAAATGGAATAATGTAAATGACAAAATGCTGTTTAAATGCTTATCATCGTTACCAGAGAAGGGTCTGTCTGTGCTTAGAACTGTTTTCCTTGAGTCCATTCCCTCTGACTCTTTGTTGAGTAAAAAGGAAGGTAAAATGAAAAGAGAAGTTAACATACTAAAGGAAATGTCTAGAACAATCAAAATCTTATTATTGACTAAAAGAAAATGGCCTAATAGGCAGTGGGCAAAACTCCCCAGTCCTCTTTTGACCTGACTTGTATCTAGTGAGGCTGGGGCTCTGGCGGGGATGGGAATGGGCAGCATCAGCAAACTCGGTGTCCCTGTGCAGGCGGCCACTGCAGAGGGACTCCTGGGCTTGGGGGGAGAAGGAGGGGCCCATCGCAGTCAGCAGTTTGCAGTTCAGCTCTCCTCCTTGCTTGCCCCTGGTGACAAGCCATGGAAAACACGTTTGTCCATCCTTCCCTGGGGTCCAGTTTTTGTTCTACATGCCATGAAAACCACCTGTTCATTCTCTTGCCTCTTTCCCCAGGAGCATAGCCATGGCCTCAACATATCGCTTAGTTGCCCTTAGAGGAAAAAGTAATATGTGAGGGAGCAGAGGAATGGGTTCTCCATTTTTGTACCCGTAAATGGGTGTTTCTTAGGTCTCGACATTAAAAACCAAATAGTTGAGTGAATTTTTCCTTTCTTTGAATCCTCAGTCCCAAACCATTTCTCCTAATACTAGCCCACTTAGACTGCTGTCTGATCAAAATATCCCCTTCACGTAAATGCAAAGTAAAGTGAGACATTTATATGTACATTTTCCTTCCATAGAAAAAGATGGCAGATTTGTTTCTAGCTTTTCAAAGAATTCTGTTCAGCTCCATTGAAATTGATAAATTATTTCATTACCTTTTGCTGCATCATGTTCAGGGTCCTTTATTTATAAATGTGTATCTATACTCTTGATTATGTACCAAAGGAGGCTGAAACGTTGGTATTGAGTTATGATTGAGCAGAAAATAATAGAAAGGGTTTCTATTTTGATACAAAAATATGATTCATTCTGACTGTGAATATGACTACTCTTACGTATCTGACCTCAAAATATTTTAACATTTAATTATTATGCATGTTTCAACACGATCCTGATTCATGAATAAATAACTCTGACTCATTCATTCAAGAAATAGAGTGAGCATTTCTTGTGCCAGGTACTAGGGACCCCAGGATGTATCAGACATAGTCCCTTCTTCCTGGGAACCTGTACTTTGGTGGAGGAGGCAGACTTGTGAGCAGACAGATGACAAAGCAGCTTGATTAGCATGGTAGTAAAGGTATGAAGAGACTGATGTGATGAACAGAGGAAGAAATTGCTTATTTTCCTAGGAAGTCAGCCAGCAAAGGTTTCATTGGGAAGACGGTATTTGATCTCTATCTAAAGACATTTGCTGGGCAAAGAAGGGAGGAAGAACAATCCAAGAAGTTCTCTATATGGGGTTTAGGAGAGCGCTTTGCTTCTCCTAGGCACACTATAAGAATTTAACTCCATTGTACACATTTGTCCTCTAAATGTGATATGCCTGCCCCAGGATCCACCCACAGTCTCAGCCTGCTGTATTCATGTACATCTGTCTTATTGAGCCTGTTTTTCCTTGCATTCTGAGCACACACTCACGTGAAGCTGGATGCCATGCCAGCCCATGTACAAAATTTGTTGAATCCATCTTTTCTTTCTCTTATCCAGTGTGTCTCTAGTGTCCTGCCTAGATCAGGGCTTTGTATGTATTGGTGCTTGGGAAGTACTTCTTGAATGGATAAACACAGATGCTTATTTTAGAGTCTGTATTGGTTTCCTAGGACTGTCATAGTAATTACCACAATTTTCGGTGGCTTGAAACAACAGAAATGTATTCTCTCACAGTTCTGAAAGCGAGAAGTCTGAAATCAAGGTGTTGGCTTGGTTCTGATCGCTCTGCAGGCTCTAAGGGAGAATCCTTCCTTGCCTCTTCCAGCTTCTGATGGCCCCAGGCGTTCTTTGGCTTGGGGCTGTGTAAATCCAATCTGTGCCTCTGTCTCCAGTGGCCTGTTTGTCTGTATCTCAGATCTCCCTCTGCCTTTCTTATAAGGACACCTGTCATTAGATTTAGGACACATTCTAAATTGAGGGTGATCTCATCTTGAGATCTTTAATTTCATCTGCAAAGACACTTTTTCCAAATAAGGTCTTATTCACTGGCTTTGGGGGTTAGAACATGCACATAACTTTTGGGGAGTTACTCTTCCACCCACTACAGGGTCCCTTCCAGCGTCTAAGACTGAGTAGGGTATCAGAATTATAGAAAGCTTTGGTCAGATAACTATTTTCATTGCAATGTTGGAATGGGAGTGGAGGAAACTGGTGAGAGAAGATTTTTAAAGATGTATGTTAAGATACATATATATATGTATATTTCTTATTCACTGCGTTTTGAGGGAGAGTCTTCTGAAATGGCATTTCATGAGTCATCTAGACCACACAGTGTGGTCTGCCTACAGCTCCTTTGACCCACACAGCCATGCTCTAGACCACAGCATCTCACTCCTGACCACAGCTGATTTGAGCTGGGTTGGAGACCTGTCCCAAGGGCAACCAACTCATAAACGTCCAGTATTGACAAGTTGATGTAGTCTACTTATATTTCTTTCATAGCAATTTGAGTGTTGAAACTCAAGAGACTGAGGTAGTTGGCAGTACACTCTGCCACTAAAAGGTCTCGAGGAGTTCTGCCCACCTGGGCTGGTTGGTGGGCCATGTGCCAGCTGGAGCTGTGAGAAACCAGTCAGTAGGGAGAGCTGACCCAGCAAGATGCAGACAGACGCAGAGGCACCATGAGAGAGGGTGGCCCTGTGGCCTCAGAAAGACCAACTTCTGATCCCAAACACCTTCCAGTTTGCATGAGGCTATGATTTGTGCTTCTTATTCTTGAACTTCCATGAAAAATGTACCTATGCAACACTTGTGTGTTAAGCTCATACTGTGTATTAAGCATTTTACATATATTATTTGATGGTTTCTCATTTAATAGTTGCAGAGACTGAGGCAACAGGGGTTAAGTGACTTGCCTAATGTTAATCAACTGGTAAATGGTCGAACAAGGCATCAAATTCCTGAGACCCACCTCTAGAGCCACTGCTCTTCCCTACTCCACTCTGTTCTTTGGTGTCTGTTTTTCTATCCTGGATTCATAAGCCTTTCTTTTTCCTCCTGAGGGAACTGAGTATGTTTGTTTCTTATGTCCCAGGCACAGATGCTGAATTGATTAGCCAAATAAGTAATAAATTTTAAATACTGCCAAGTTTTTTTTGATTTACTCTTTATCTGATTAATGTGAAAATTAAGATAATCTGTGGTAAACCATGGAGCTGTGTAGTTTTTGTGATATATTTTTTGGAAAGTGTTTGTATGTTTCATAATAAAATCAGTTAAAATTTTTAAAAAATTAAACAAACTTGTGTTTGATGAATGTCAGCCCATGATGTTCTAGCACTTTTCAACTAAATTGGTCAGTCCATCAGTCTTTTTCACAGTGGCTAGAAACACTGGGTTGACTATTTCTCCAGCCATTTTCCTTTACTGGGAAGACATGGCCGCTATATTATAACAAAAGTATTTCAAGATTGACATATTAGAGAAATGAGCTCTTGTTTCAGCTTTCTTTTTCTTCTAAAGGAATGGTCTTCATTCTTTGGGAAACTTTGTGCACAAAGGTATCTTTAAAGATTTAAAATCATAATAATATTGCAGTATATTATTCAAGGATACCAGAGATTCAGATTCTGACATTCTACAGAGAACACTCTCAGATATCTGATTGTGTTTCTGGAAAAGAGAATACATTTGAGGTTGAATAAGGCGGGTGGAATTATAGGTTATCATTTTTTTTCTCTCATCCGTTTATATAATAATGAAAGGGAGGCTGGCAGAAGATGATACAGCCTATTGAGTTAGTAATATATGGTGTGATTTTCAAGTGCCCACTACAGAAATGTGCTTTACCTGATAATTTGAAACAGGTCTCTCAGGTAAGCACGTTTCCCCAAAGCCTGAAATGTCCTTAAAGAAACACTGTTTCCTGATGAAAATTTGGGTTTGCAAAATAAAAATACAAAGTATTCCATCTAAATCACATACAGGTTGTCAAATCAGACACACAAAACTCTGGAAATTAAATGCTCTGAAAAGACTTTTTTTTAACTTAGAAAAAAGAAAAAGACCTGCCAGTCAAGTTTGCTGTGGGTGGTATTCATATGCAGCACGGCTTTTGTATATAAGAGCAAGCATCTGTCCAATTGAGCATCTAATTGGTGATCATGGATTATTAAGTTAATTGTTTGAATGGAGGCTATAACTGATATAATTCTAAAGCGCTAGATCATATAACAGTATTTTTGTAGTGACAAGAGGAAAAGAGACACGGCTGTGACTGTAAATTGCCAAAACATTGGATTGTATAGACAGAATCATCAGTAGAGTCGTATCAATGCTGGCTTTGTTTTCCTGGTGCTTGAAGGGGGCCTTAAGTGCCAAGTCATTGTGTGTTTAGTTGCCAAGGTAAATGTAAGTCATTAAGGGAACAGAGTGGAGTGGCTTCTGCTATGCTATTTTTCACTTTGCTTTGCATATTGCTTGGGATCCAGAAGAAGATGATTGGCATTTGAGTGAAGATAAGCACTGTACATGTGTTAAAAAAAAATCATTTACTGTCTTGCAATAATGGTTTCTTACATTTATTTAGCCTTTGCATTTTAGAAATTACTTTTGCTATTTCATTTAATTCTCCCAACACCGAAAGGTGCTGATTTCTCTTCCAGAAATTAATGAGGGGTTAGGGGATATCCTTGGTAAAGGTTGGGGGTGCCTGTTAGAGAACAGACTGCCACTTTGTTCCCACATTGGATGACTGCTTAGCCAGAATGTTTACTACCCTGTCTGTCAGAGCAGGGGAAAGAGATTTCTGGAATGATGGCAGGATGGGGGAGTCTGTGGGCAAAAAAGATCTAAGACAGCCTCCCAGCTTCCATCAACTAGATCTGAGTTCCCAGGAAATACAGAGGGTGGATTCCACCCATGGTTGCAGGTCAAGGAGTTGGACGTGGACCATAGACGATGAGACCTACAGTCTTGCTGGGGCATCTGCAGCATGGTGGGCAAAGAGGCACTCACTTCCTGAGGTGCTGTGTGATGTCTCTAGCTAGAAGTCCGCCAGAAGATGCACACCATCTCACAAGGCACCAGAGACTTTTTTTTTTAGTAAAGGAAAATCTCATCTAAGGTTTTTGTTGTTGTTGTTTGTTTTTAATGAAGTAAACACAGTAAACTGCAATAGAGGCCTTACTCTGCCTACTTGCAATTATATTCAATTTCCACATAATTTGTATGTCACATACATAAATATATACATTTTTACTCCATATGCGTGTGAATTGAAATCTGCTATATTGTCTTAATTTATATGTTTAATATCCTATTTAGATTATATACACATCAAAAGCTGTGATTGTCTTTTCTTTTTTCCTATTATCCTCCCACTTGGTCCAGTTCTGGAATATAGGTTTGGTAAATTTTATTGAAAGACCAGTTGGTACTTCAGCTTGACAAGGGCCAAGTGCAACTGATAATTGAGAAGAAGTTGTTGAAAGAGCAAACAGACTAAGATCCATGCATATTGTTTCCATATACCCTTAAGGCTACTTAGTATTTAAATTGGAAAAGCTCTGATTGTACATTTTTTGATATGCCCATAGACTTGAATGTGTATCTCCTGAGGTGCAGATTCAATTTTGAGAAAATATTTTTAACAATAATTTAATATAAAGCTGTGGTAGTCTTATTGTAAAACCACAGGGCTTAGTAGAAATTTTTATTGTGTCACCATAGATACCAAAATCTAATTTGATTACTCTTGTGAATAGTTGCTAACTATAATCTGATATTGACTGTTACTTTTCATCAGCTGGAAGTAGTCTGCTAATTGAGCTGGAGCCAAGCCAGAGAAATCTTTCAAAGGAGTAGTTTTATATACAGCCGATTTAATAAGCAATTCAATGAAACCTTTTATAAAAGCCACAAAGGCAAGAAGAGTCTGGACATGGTGAGCATGCCTGACACATCATATGAATGAATACGAGACAATACTGATCATGTCGGTCACTCAAACCTAGTTTGGCAAGGTCACATAAGAATAGCTTAATTTATTCAGCAACGATGAGTATCCTTATTTGCTGAAGAACTCTGTCAAAAGCAACCCACTCCCTCCGCAGAGTTCAATAAGTGAGCAAGGTGCCTTTTGTGCTGTCACATTATGCACATCTGCAGTTGTGCAAGGAGGACACTTGCTGCTGCTTGAGTTTTCGGTCATGGTTAAAGTTACACCAGCTATCTTTACTTGGAAGAGAGGTTTTTCAAAGCAACAAGGGTATCTTTGCCTGTCGTCTCCTAGAAGCTGTGCAGATAGTTGGATAATCCTAAAACACAGCGAGCATATATTTTTCCTGAAGAAACTGAAACATAGGGCAAATTGTTAGGCCAATGATTTATGCTTGTTTAGTTTGACCAGACTTTGCTACTGTCCACGTGGGGTAGTATGTTTTATTTTTTGAGCTTTTCCTGCATTCCATACACTGCTAAGTGATTTACATGCTTTATATAATTTCATCCTTATACTCCCGCATCTCTTATTTTATTGATAAAGAGAGTGAATTTCAGAGAAGTTAATAGTTAGCTCAAAGGCACACAGTTAATATCAGCCTGTGCAAAGTGAAAGTCCTGAAAGAATGGGAGGTGAGTATACTGCTATTTGCAGAAAAAAGTTTACAAAACATTGCCTTATGGGCCCGACGTGGTTGGTGTACCGTACTTTCGGAAGGATTTCCATTTGGGCTGTCGAGTTTAAATGAATCATTTATGTATTGACATTGTTGCATCTAATGGAGTTGCTGTATGGAAAATGCTTGACACATATTAGGTGCTTCATAAATAGTAGTTAATAGCATTGGAGTTGCTTTTCTGTGTATCTGGCATGATTTTGCCTAGTCTCATGCTTCTGAAAGCTATTGTGCTTATGAGTCCCCCAGGAACCTTGATGACATGTAGATTCTGCAAGTCCAGAGTGGGGCATGAGATTCTGCTTTTCTGAGATGCTCACAGGCAAGATGGTACTGGTGGGCAGAATAGCAAGGGCCTAGTCTCTCTCCGTGCCTTGAGATCAGCAATGAGTTTCCCATGAAATGGGGTGCCGTTTATAACTGAGGGATACTGTGAAGTCATCAGCCCAGAGGAGCTCACACATCTGTCCTCGGTCTCAGTAAAACAGTGCAGAGCCAGCTGAATAAACTTGGAATCAGGCTTTTTAATAGAAGTGGGGAGAAGCTGGAGAGGGAATGGAAATACAAAGAGATGCTCCAAGGCAAGGAAAGATGAACAGAGTTGGAAAAAGTTGCTCTTAAGTGGGAACAGGTCATTCTAGAAAGATCTTGATGGGAAACCTCCGGACACAAATTGTCCGGCTCTGACATCGCTTTCTTCATCAGATCCCCATTAGGAAGGGGCAAGCCAGGGTGCTAGGGCTCATGCTTTAAGGAGGCGCTCACTCTCGGGTGCTCACCCTGGACTTGCAGCACCCTGAGGGTGAATGCCTCCTTAAATTTCAGGCCCCTAAGCACCTGGCTCCCCTGGCTTAGTGCTAGCCCTGTTCTTCACATAGGTGGTACGTAGAGTTGTCAGGTTAGAAGGGACCTTAATAATCATCAGCCTCCTATTTTACAGATGTAGAAAAGTGAGCCCCAGGTTAAATGATTTCTTCATTAATAGTGTAACAGTATTTTATAGATTGTAAAATGCACATTTCCTCTCACATTTCAACATCTCTGAAATCAGGATTGCCTATAATTGGTGGGTTTTGATCACTGTGTTATAACTTGATTGACAAAGTTTTAGTGGTATAAAAAATATTAATGGTGTATCTTATAATTGATGGGTTCTTATATACTATGAAACGCAGGAGCAGAGAACCAGGTCTCCTGCCTCTGTATTCTGCGTACCTTGTGATGTGGTTATCCTGATGCTGACGTGGCTATCCTGATGTCCAGGTGGTTATCTTGACGCTCTTAGAGGCAGCTTAGCGTAGTGGTTAAGGGCCTGGGCTCCAGACCTTGACTGCTCTACCACGTACCGGCTGCATAACTTCTGTCCATTCACCTTACTGCTCTGTGACATGAGGATGACAAAAGTGTTAACTGCCTGGTTGTGTCCTGGCCAGGACGCAGGGAATTAACCCATGCAAACCACTCAGAACAGTTGCAGCACACAGTCAGCTCTCAGGAAACGTGCTGTTGTTGCTGACGACAGTCGCGCTGACTGAATCATCCTGGAACCCCGATGGTGACTGCACAGGTGTTGCTCCATGCGCGCAGTGTGAATTTCACTGTACTGGGCGTCCTGTTAGACGGTGGACCGGATTTCTGGGTAACAGCGTGATTAAATCCTTAGTCTGACTACCCAGGGAAACTGTAAAATTTCCATCCATAAAGGTTCAAAGTGTAAATTGACAAAGATTTGTCTTGACTGATACAGATGTTGGCCTGTCTGCAAACAGAGCTGTACCGGGTGAAATCTGTGACAGTTCTGTGATTTCCTGTTAGGTTAGACCCGCGATTCTGTTAGCACTAATCCTGCGACAGGATGCTGCGGAGCTCTGACTAGAGTGGGTTTGTTGTGAGACTTCATGGAGTGAGGCACGGTGACCTCGACGCCTCCCTTGCCTTTCCTCCCGCTCTGCAATTATCACTCATGCCTGTTCTGTCCTGTGATTGCCTAACACAGTCGTCTTGAATGTGGTGGATATGGACAACGCTATTGTTTTTCACACTTATTCTTAAGATTTTCCCCCCATTTTTCCTTTCTCCTCTTACCATCATTGTGTTTATCTAGGTGAATTGGGAATCTGGGTTAAGCCTTTCACAGACCTCCTCTCTTCACCTGGCAGGAAATAGTTTCTCCTGCTGGACTCCCAGAGTGCTTTGTAGCTGTCTTACAACATTGATTGCAGGCTGCATTACGGTTGTTTATGTGTTTACTTGCTTTGTCTCCTGCTTGGTTATGAGGACTCTTCCAGAAGGGATCTTGGCTTACTCTTTTTTGTCATCCTGCCACATCCGGCATAATACTTTTCAAGTCTTAGAGCTGGGGTAGGTTTATTTCACTGGCTCACATATACCATATAGATAGATAATAGCTCATCTGGGGTTGCGCCAGTCTCCTGATTATCTCTTCCAAAACCTGGGGAAGATGTTCTCTCACAGTTAAGCAAATTACATCTAATTTCTCTAAGCTGCATTACATATCAGTAATAGGAATAATGGTATACCTTGATAAATGATAATAGATGAGTTCAGAGAAATTTGTTTTTAACCCCAGATTCCATATAACACACCTCACATTGCACTACCCTCATCACCAGTGAGAAAATCTGTTCTGGGCAGTGGGGTACAGGAACCCTGGAAGAGAAGTTGAGGGAGAAGCCTCCGTCACACAGCTGCAGCTGTAAACCAGGAGCGGGCAGGGCAGGGCTCTGGGCCCTGGATTCCAACAGATCCCACAAACAGAATTTTGGTTTTTTCAGAATTGGCAAAGTAGGGAACACTTTCGGTGAACATTTTGTGACGAATGCTCTAAAAGGCACCCCTGACTTCATGCTAGTCTTCACATAACACTTACTAAGTTTGTAATGGATCAATATTCTTAAATACACGTTTCATTGATCAGTTGACATATGTTGGGAAGGGCAGAGCAATCTGATATTTAAAATCGGACAGGTCTTTCTCTTTGCAGTGACTCAGTTCAGATTCTCAGGAATGTGTCCTCCTTCTGAGTCCTATTAACATTCTTAAGGAAGACGGTGTTAACAGTTCCTTCGTCACTGAAGTACAGCACTTTCTTATTTATCTCTTTCCCATCAGAAAGTGTGAGCCACACATTTCAGTTCAGGCTGATACTTTGCATCAATTTAAGGTGAAAGGGGTTATTTCTAACGTGGAAAGTTGCGAAGAGGAGTGAATAGAATAGTGGATTGAGGAAACTAGACAAATTTCTAGCTTCTGGTCGAGTCTTTATTAGGTACAAATCCTAATCCCAATACAATGTAAGAAAAATAACGGTAAGGTGTTAAGTTAGAATATCTGAACAGCTTCCCTTATATTTTAAAGGGTAATTATAAGTTGAATATACTTCAGTCCACTTTGTAGCAACAGGGTGTGTAAATAATTAAAACATAGAAACCTTGCAGATTAGCCCAAGCCCACAGACATATTTTTTTTGACTGAGACCTTAGAGTCTATTTTTCTAAGACTTATACATAAAAATTTTATCCAGAAGGAAAGCACATACTTGTATTTCAGTCGTCTTTCTCGAGAGAGTTGTTCTTCGGAAACAGATCAACTAGGTGCATTGCTGGCGGTGCGTGTGAGAAGAGAGAGAATCATTTATCAGAGGCCAGAGGACTTTTGTTTAGTCCTTTGCAACCAGAGCTGGACAGGTCGTGGATGTATCTCCTGCTTCCTGACCTTTCTCTATACGTCACAACGTTTGTAGCATTCGTGTTCTGGGCTAACAATGGAAAGACCAAAAGGCAGAAGAGTCTAAAGTACCCTCCACAGATGCCCTGGGCTGACTTGGGCTTTTTGCTTTTTTAGTTGAAAGTAAACTTTTACATCCAAAGTTATTTGTCTCCTCTGCTTCATAGTTGTTACAGATCTTAGCAGCTTGTCATTCAGGCCCATTCTGTCTGTCCCCTTCTGAGGTTACCCACACGTTAGTGAGTCCAGCAATGCCCTGCCTGACGGGATGCAGCTAATTTGAGGGTGCAGAACTCCCTATTCCTAGGAGCTGTTGGACTTGACCCCCTGGAGAGCATGAATATGAGGAGTGAATAGCTCTCGGTTTGTTCCTCTTGATCACTTACAGGGCTTCGTAGCATAGTTGGCTTTATCATCACCGTGAACTGGCTTTGTATAAAAATGTCTGTGCATTGCTCTTCTGGCCTTTGGACAGAAAGCAGATTTACTCCTCCTTTAAGGAGCTCAGTCTCTGCACCTACCATTGACTTGTGGCATTATGGATGTCAAAGGACATGACCTGTTCCTAGCTGCTGACATAACAGTGTATCCTCGGCACGACTGTCGCCAGCCAGGTAGCACTTGCATCCAGTCTGCTTTTCAGGTGTCATAGCAATTTCCTTCTATGGCATTTGAAAAGAAAGCTTACCTTTAACCACCTTGACAAGTGGTGACTTTGTTTCCATGTTGTGACTAATTATTTTAGCAAAATAAATATTTCTGGAGGGGCACTATACACGGAAGAATCGGCGTTTAGTGTTAGTCTTGAGTTTGTTTGTTAGAAATTGCTTCGCTGGAAATGAGTAGAACTGAGGAGAGAAGCACCTCAAGCTTTAAATGTAAACATTAAGTGGATTGAAATCCTGTCTTTAACTCGAGATCGTAGTAAAATTAGTAAATCTCCAGGGAATGCTGTTTATTCCTCAGTCAATGGCAGGCAGATTAGAGGATGGGAATTGAGGGAGAAGACTAATCAGTTGAATTTTAGCATCTTTGGAGGAGTTGGAGAATATTGTTAATTTTTTTTTTTTTTGCTTTGGGCTAAGATAGCTATAATTAGGCCCTGCGTGTATTAAAAATGTAAAACTAACAAAGCAGTTGAGAAATCAGAATCAGAATGTGCCAAATCTATGCATTTCATTAAAACCTCACATTTGGCTTAAAAATTCATTAGGCTTTGGGTTCTTCTCTTAAAAGTTTAAAAAATAGAGTTGATTTAGGTTTTCTTTTTAATCAGTGCGTAAAAGCTATTAATTAGGTTTAAATTTACTAAACGAGCCACCGTGGGTCCAGATAGTGATATGCTTAGAAGCGCTGAGCCTCTTTCCTCTTTCCTGATTTCGGAGTGCCATGTAATTCAGCAGTCTGCAGAACCAGCCTGTGGAAGAGTTTGGAGAAGTGAAGATAACTGTGTGTTGGGGAAAGAAAACAGAATGTTTCACAAAAAAAACAATGGGGGAGACATTTCAGAAAGGAAGAAATGAGGATACATAATAATGATAATCATAACATGAGGAAAGTGTGTTTCCAAAGGAAGATTATAATGCTCGCTCTTTTGATTAACTAAACCCAAAAAAGCATAACCAAGGATTTGGATGCATTTTTCCTCCCAAAAGTAACTTGCAGGGTTCTTGTCTGTAAGGCTTGATTATGGTACAGGAGAAAGAAATTGATTTTTCAGTACATCCAACTTAATATTATGCAGAGTGAAATATACGTATTAGATTGATGAAAAGAACATCTTCAGAATTTATGGGGATTTCTGTGCACTGAATAATTGGAGGTTTTCTAGTTATCAGTAAACTGCGATGTTTCCAATTGTTTTTGTTTCATAATCTCAACAAGTAGTTATGAGAAAAAAAATTTTAACTGTTCTCTCTGACCTCATTAATATTACGTTATGCTATGGACTATTAGTTGATAAATTCAAAGGCTCTGACAGGAAAAAACATTGTTGGTTGTATGTTTTAGTTAACATTCACGATGACTTTGCCTTGCATGGATTATTACTTAGAGTATTACTGACCCATATTAATGGGATCAAGACTAATACATCTTCTGTAAAGGAGAAGTTTTGCATCACTGAACAATAAAGCAAGACAGCATAGTTTGTGGAGAAGATTTAGAACTACACCGCACATTATTTCACTTTCTGCAACATAATTTGTAGTGAAATACAACGAATGAACTCTTGAACTTGTAGGGAATGCGTGAGACATAAAGGGCAAGGAAGTAATTGTGGGGGATGATGGTTGAGCTATTTTCCTCCCCGTCCTCCTAACCGAAATGCAGTGCCCAGTTGCCGCGCTGTTGTCACATAGCTGGAAGAATAATGGGGAAAGCTGGAGTCTGCATGTCTTACTTATGGATTATATCCACAAAGCCTAAACTCGGTGGCTCCAGTGCACTAGAGGGAAAGGAGAAAAGGGAGAGTTAACATTGTTTCCAATTAAAATTGGAAGAAATAATGAGAACTTTATACCAACTTAAATTATATCCAAAATGCGACTCCTAAAAAGTTAGCACTTCTCGACGTATTTTGGCCCGTGTTCCATTTTGATTGCCATTCCTTCACTCATTCATTCATTCATTCATTCATTCATTCATTCGACAAATGCTCACTAAGCACCTACTGTGAGGCAGGTTTTGTTTTAGGCCCTTGAAATACATCAACAAAAGCAACAGCAAAGATTCCTTCTCTCGGGCTCACATTCTAGTGGGGATTGAAATGGACAATAGGCAGTAAACATAATAAATGAGTAAATTACATAGTACGTTAGAAAATTATAATAGCTATGAGAAAAGAAAGAGTAGAACAGAATAAGAGTGATTTGGCGTGCGTGTGGGGGTGGACAGCGTGTGGGTAGTTGCCACAAGTTTGATTTCCCAAAAGATCCAACCCATATAATGGAAGCCCCCACAACGTGCACGCGCGCGCACACACGGGCACACACACATGCACACACACACACGCACACACACACTACGTAGAATAAATCTGTTTTAAGTTATACATTAACTGCTTCTCAAAAAGGTTAAGTAACTGCCCCGGATCAAACAATTGGTAAGAGAGAAATCCGTCGACCCTACAACATCTTTATCATACCCCACTGCCTCCCAGCGCAGCCGGCTCACTGCTCCTATTTCTGTTGCTTTCTGCCAGGCATCTCTTTGGCCCAAATGGTTGATTTCAGGATGGCGGGCTGCAGATGTTTTACTGGGCTCGCGCTTTTTCTAGGCCACTCAAGGTTCCAGTGCCAGGACACAGTTCATTGCTGTAGTTATATCCTCGGGAATAGCAGCTTATAATAACTGGAAATTAGACATGCCTGAGAGGATAAGAAGGCTAGGATGGAAATGTTAAGATGAAGAAAGGAGGTTAGAGGGCAGAACTGTAGCAGAGGTTACGGCAGATAATTACTTAACAAGAAAATTGTGTCCAGGGTTGGTACTGAGGACAGTAAATAAGTCATAAATCATAAAGGAAGTGAAGTAACTTGAATCGTTGGTGCTGCTGGTTCTTTAGAGCTCATACGCAGTATCTCATTCAGTCCTTGAATCCTATAAAGTGAGTTTTATTCTCCCCATTTCATGGATTTAAGATGAGATGGCTTCTCTGGCTAACAATTACAAAGGCAGGGTAAGAATTCAAACCTGCATTCTCTGGCTGTAGAGCCTCTTTGCTCCAGCACACCGTGGAGGAAGATGTTCACAGGGAAGGAAATAGAAGCAGGACTGTGAGGCAGGTGCTTCTAGGATGAGGATTTCATTTACAGGTGGGGAAACTGAGGCATGGGGAGGTTAAACTAATTTGCCCAAGGGCACGCTACTATCAAGTGGTACAATCAGGATTCAAATCCAGGCAGAACTGAATCCATTCTCAGATAAAATTGCAATTATGTAAAAGTCTGTTTATAGTCTTTAAATTCTAAAGATAATTACCTGTTGGAGAACATGGAGGGTCAGGAAAGTCTGACCATCTCCCTCCCATCCTGTCTGGTTGTTAGTGGAGGAGTATAAAATCTAAATAGAATGGTCCAGGTGGAAAATGCTTTTCATCTTAGACAAATAAGTAATTGCACTCGCTACTGGAAGAAAGAAGTGGGGTTATATAACATCTCTTGTAACTGTCACTAAAGAATCCTGTCTTTGTTTAGCGGCAGGAACTGACGCGGTCCTACAATTACGTTTTCTCAGCACTGGTCCTCAAACTAGGTGTGCACAAAATACTAGTAATGAAATGCTAAATGCTAAAATACTAAAACATTCAATACTAAAATACTAAATGCAAAAACAGATAACGGCAATCTTAATTTTCAGAAAATGACTGTATGGATACAATTTTCTCGACTGAATATTTCTTCATTGTAAATTCTTCTGGAGCCTCTGCAACCTGGCTTGTTAGTGAGTGACAATGTGAATGAATACCAAACACAAAATACTTGGAAAGTCTCTGGTCTGCCCCAGTTATCTTTTTGTAGACGCTCAGGGTTGTAGTTTTCTTTTGCAGCCATAACGCAGATCACTATTATTTGGTGTTCCTCAAGGAGCGACTGAACTCCCAGATGGAGCCCTCTTAATTCCAGCTGCCATCGCAGAACAGGACATTTGATGGAAAACAGGTCACACGCTGCACACATAGCTTTTCTTTTTGGCATCTCGTTTAGCACAGAGAAGGCCACTTAGGGAAAAGCTTGTTTCAGAGAAAAACCATCCAGCAGGCTTTGCAGAATTTTGGCTGTTTGATTGCACCAAGTGGAATAAGAGAAATTTTTTTTCATTTCATTCTCAGACTTAGTTTCCATCCTGGTCCTCCTCCCTCCCCCCACCCCATAACTGTAACGCAGCTCCCTCCTGAAGGTTCTGCAGCCTAAGATTTATGGTCTTACGGAGCACAGCTGGATAGAGATTCTTTATTCTTAAGCCTTTGGAAGGCTTCCCTTTGAAAGTTTAAGAACGCCCCATCTCTTTTCTCTGGGTAGGAATGTTGGGAGCAGACTTTTATGGAAGTGAGGCACGCTCGCTCGGTAGCTACCCAACATAATCAGGTACACGAAAGTCCTTCCATTTCTGACTGGAGGGATTGTTTCACATCCTTTTACTTAAAAGCAAATAAGTAGACGGATTGGAGCAAAGAGATGATTGTAAAGGGCACTCTGCAGACGGAGGAAGCACTCAGGAATGGCCTCCCCACCTCAATGGGCCACCAAGTCATTGCATTCTCCTGAGGGTCCTCCCTCCCTCTACAGTCTTCCTGCCCAACTGGAAGCTGCTGTGTGCTGTGTTTCTCTGCAGGAGACCCCCCAGCCCCCAGCCCCCACACAAACACACCTGCAGGCCGCTGTGGTTGCTGCTGCCTCTGTGGGGGTTAAGAATAGATAAAACAATCAATAGCAGATAAGTCCTATCATGCTGCTTCAAACACAGGGAGCAAAACAGAGTCTTCTTTAGGCGGTTAAGACAAAAACTACGAAAACAAAGAGGGATGACTTGGGAGGGGGTTCGGGGAGAGACCGGTCCTACAGCTAACCATTTGGCCCATAGCTAGTGGTGGACCAACCGGGTTGAACAAGGACAGCATCGAGGAAAAAAATGTTAAATGGATTTGGATGTTACAGTAGGGAAAAAAATTCTGTCATTTGGCACCATAGACGTCAGACTGAAAGCTTGATTAAAGTCATTGCTGAGATGATGGATTTTGTATTTTGGTATTTTCAGCTTTTGGGTACTGTATGGACCTCTACCCACTGGACCGTTTTGTCTTCAAAGCTCGAACTAACTAGCTCCCTGAGTCTTCTTTGTACTAGAGTGGAGAGGTTTCTCGTTGGCTGGGCTTTGGGAATCTTCATGCGAATGTAAGGGACCAGGGCTTTTACACTGCTCTGCTCCCAGCTCCCGCCCCCCATTTGGGCACATCCCATTCCTCCTTCAGCCACAGGTTCTTTGTGGCCCACATTTGGATGACATTCCCATCTTTCACAAGCAGTTAGGGCCTGAGATGCACTGGGCGGTTCTTTTTTAGCCCTGCTAACTCCACCGTGCTCATACCTGATGGGCTCATGGCAGGCATGTCAGCAACTGTGTCTGGGCCATTTGAACTGGAATGAAGGGAGAAGAGAGATTTTTTTATTGGCTCTCCAACAGCTCTGTTAGCTGTGGCCTGGTCTTTTCTAAATCACCCTGACAAGAACATCTCTGGCATGCTTTTTAAATAAAGAGAACTGTAAAGAGGAAGTCTTTAATATTAAGTTATATTTATTTCATATGCAGAAAACCATAGATATATTTTTATATGACTGCTTTTATAAAAAAGGAAAATAGTATCTCGTTTTGAATTGTTAAATAATCTAAGAATTTTTTTTGAAAAAAGAAATATATTTTATATTTCTCTTCTTTGGGCTACTAGGTTGTTTACAGTAAATGGGGCCTTTGAGGTTTCACTGTGAAGATTTCCTGACAACCTTGAGCACAGAAAGGGACTAAACTTTGATGTTTAGCTAGGGTCTTGTCAAAACCCAATCTTTCTTTTTTTTTCCTTTTCTTTTCTTTTTTTTTCTGGTGAGGAAGATTGGCCTTCTGCTAACATCTGTGCCAATCTTCCTCTTTTTGCTTGAGGAAGATTGTCCCTGAGCTAACATCTGTGGTAGTCTTCCTCTATTTTGTATGTGGGACTCCTCCAAAGTGTAGCTGTTGATGAGCTGTATATAGGTCCATGCCCAGGATCAGGACCCTGGAACCCCAAGCCACCAAAATGGAGCGCTTGAACTTAACCACTGTCCCACTGGGCTGGCCCCCAAACCCAATCATTTTGTAAAGAGAATGTGATTGGAGAAGAACAGTATAACTGATTCATTATAAATTAATATTTGTTAAGTGCTCATGATGAATTTGCAATGTCATTGATTTCCCCCTAAGCAGAGCTAATAACTGCATTCTCAGCATTCCTTTTTCCCGTCTCCCATCCTCTGATACGGTGCTTACCCTGCTGTCATAGAATTATGTGTGTGTGTGTTTATCTTACTCACAGACTGAGCGTCTAAGATCAGGGGTCTTGTCCAGTCACCTGATTCTCAGCACAGTGGAGCATACTCAGTCACTGCTGAGCACATAAATGTCTACACAGGTGAATGATATTTTACATGTGGTTCTGTTAACCTGGGGAACCCACCACACCCAGGCCGACCCAGTGAGAAGACACGGGCTCTTTCCCAGCAGTCCTGAAACGTACTAGGGAAACTGAGGGTGGGGGACCACGCTGGGCTGAGAATCTCCAAATCCTTTCTCAAAAAACTGGAAACAATCCAATTAATAGCTGATTTTTTGGAGTTGTTATTTCATTGAATTCTTGCAACGATCTTATGAGGCAGATTTTGTAATCCCATTTTGCAGGTGAAGACACGAGTCTGAGGGAGGCTGACTTTAAGTCGGGAATCAGTGAGGTGAGCCTTGAGGGCCGGTGCCCGTGCTTTAGAGCTGGACCATCCAGGTTCACAGACTGTGCCTTGCCGCTTACTGACTGTGTGACCCTCAGCAGATTCTGTGATCTGTCTGTGTCTTGGTTTCCTTATCTATAGAATGGATAACATCTGTTTTTTTAAAAATCTGTTGTAAGGATTAAATAAAATAATGTCAATGACGTACCTAGTATGATGCCTGTCACAGGGTGAATATTCAATACTTTTATTATAATTAATTACTGCTCTTAGAGCCACAGGAATTCAGATGCAGACCTATCGGGCCCTGAAGGGGTAGGCAGTTACAGGGGGTCTGTATGTAGCTCTGGCAGGGCCTGGTGGGACTTCAGGAAGTGCACTGGGATGCCAGGATGGGGGGTGACCGAGCATGGGGATGGCTGCTGGCTGGGAGAGAAGTGGGCACTTGTCAGAGGAGTCTAGGCCCCAGCTGAATCTCAGGCAGTGGGATACCAAGGTGGGGATGAATCTGAGAAACCTTTATGAAACAGAACTGACGAAACATGTTATCAGCTATAAGTAGGGAATGAGGGACAGGGAGGAACTGATGAGAATGGGAGATTTCTATCCTAGGGAAATGGTGGTACCTTTGCCTAAGAGGAGGAAGAAAGTTGGAGGAATCACTTGGGGTGAGTGTGAGAGGTGGGAGGTTAACGTGTTCGCTCTGGTAAATCTGCACACAGGAGAGTGTGTTGTATTCGGGTGAATGTGTATAGTGGGTAATTAGAAATGCCAGCTGCAGCCCAGCCCAGAGGTCAGGGCTGGGGCAAAGGGTACATTTCTGAATAGTAATTGAAGACGTGGGTGCAGCCCAGAGAGGTGAGGGAGGGTGAGAAGGGACGAGGGCCTGGGGAGGATCCCGATGTTTAAGCACAGTTGGGTGAACCACAATGCCAGTGACTGGAATACAAGACTGGCACGGCTTTTTGATGCAAAAGATGTGGTTAAGGTCTTGTTGGTTGGTTGATTGGTTTTGTTTTTTGAGGGAATAAAATCCCACTTTTTATCAATAAAAGTTCGAATACCCAAAAGTAAAATAACACAATCAACCCCCATATACCCATTTCCCTGATTTAACAGTTATCAAAATTTTGCCCTACTTTTTTCATCTGCCCCTCGTTATTTGCTTGAAGTATTTTAAAGCAAATCTCAGACATCTCATAATTTCACCACTACATATTTTAGTAATCTCTAAAAATACTGACATTTCCCTACATAGCTACCATGTCACTATCACATGGAACATTAATAGTATTCCTTGGTCTCATCTAATATCTTGCTCCTTGTTCACATTTCTCTGTCTCAGAACTGTCTTTTTACAGCTACCTTTTCCTTTTTTTAAAGTCCTGATCCAAGCAAGGCTCACGTGTTGCATTTGTTAGTTATGTCTCCTCGGTCTCTTTTACTCTAGAGCAAACCCCTGCTTTGTATTTTTCATGCCATTGCTTTGTTGAGCTTCTTACAACTGTCCTGTAGAACGTCCCACTTTCTGGGTTTGTCTCTTTGCTTCCTTATAGAGTTTTATACACACACACACACACACACACACACACGCGCGCGCGTGCGCGCGCCAACCCCAGTGCTTTACAAATGTCATATCCAGTGCTCCAATGGAAAATCCTGCAAGGCGTAGGACTTCTTACCCCATTTCACTTGGGATAAATTGAGTCCGATGGGTTAAGAAGTTTGCTGAAGATCACTTGCCTAGGAAGCCTTAGAGTTGGGATTCCAGCATGGCTCACTGTGAGTCCAAATCCAAGCTTTGGAGCGCATTGTGAATCTTTCTAATGTTCTTATCTCAATTGTCTTCTGATTTAGCGGATTCAGCAAACTTTTATTGAATATCTACTGTATGCCAGGCACCTGTGCAAATATTAACTCGTCTGAAGGCAGTGTTCTGTCCAGGACTTAACTGAGAGATGGAACACAGGTAGAAATTCAGTAAATGTTTGTTGAGTTCAACTGAAATGAATAGAGCTAATATAAAGAGTGATTATCAAATGAGGAGTCAACAAATGTGTTCCCCCGTTAGCGGAGTGATCCGCTTACCTGTTGGTGACTGCCAGTTTCATTGGAGCTGTTAGCATATCAACTTGTCATTTGTTGAAACTGACAAAGGAATGATTTGGGCTTATTTTTACTTTTTGTCCTCAAGACTAGTAACTGTTATTTTAAGAACACGTTTTTGATAGTTGTTAGTGAAAACAATTGAGTGGTCCTTAAAGGACAGAGGGGATTTCTGTCAAAATAAATTTACTTATTTATGCACATTTATTTTGACATAAATACCTAATATAACAGTAGGATCGCTATCATCATCAAGATGCATTTAAGTTGAACTTGTGTAAGCTTCTGTGTTGTGTAGAAGTGTTAAGTGTACACGAAAGAAAACTATAGAGACTTCATTTACTTTCTGTTTCGGGGGCAATGGGGCTTTCTACATATCTAAATATTTCAAATAGCTGAAGCTTGCCCTACCAGGTGCCAAGGCCTTTTATTTTAAACATAATTGATGAAAACATTTCTTAAGCAAGTATATGAGACCAAAATTTTCTGAAATTCAGGCAGTGTCATGAAATTCATGACATGAAATTTATTCAACAAATTCATTTGGTAAACACTGGGCATGTACTAAGTACCAGATATTGCTCTAGGTTCCAAGGATGCAGCATTGAACAAAACAAGATGCCTGATCTCATGGAGCTTTATTCTAATGGAGGGGACATGTAATCAACAAGTAAGGAAATAAAAGAGAAAGATCATGTCAGATATAGGGTCCAGAGCTATGAAGAAACCACAACAGGGTATACTAAGAAAGGGAACCATTTCAGGGGTGAGGAAAAGGGGAGAGAGGCCCCTATAAATGGAGTGATCAGGTAGGGCTTCCCTAAGGAAGTAGCATTGGTTCTGAGACCAGAATAATGACAATCATCTGAAGAAGTGGATTAGAGTGAAGGGCCTGACATGAGTGGCAACATAGTGTGTTCCAATTTGAGTTAATTTGTTGGGTCTGAAGGGCTCGTGAGAATTTCAAGAATATACGCTCAGCAGGCAGTTGGGCTTAGGAATCAGGAGCGTGGGAGAGTGATGACATAGGAGATGAAGATTGGACTTCATCAGGGTCCTGGAGATAATTAAAACTATTGAATAGGACCATTGTTTAGAAAAACCATTATGGAAGTTGCTTCTCTTCCTTGACACATCCCCCAACGATGATAAATACCAGTGGGGTGTATTTCCAACACATTACAGATATAAACTCATTTAACCCTCAAAGCAACACTAGAAGGTAGGCACTATTATTTTCCTCCCGTTTTTCAGATAAGAAAACTGAGACCCAGAGACGTTAATTTTCCCAAGATCACATGTATTTAGTGGAGCTTAGAGACAAATCTAAGTAGCTTGGTTGTGGAGTCCGTGATCTTAAGTACTATGTTATTCTGCCTAATGGATTGTCTATCAAGAAAGGATAAATAAGACCTTGGAGAAATCTTGAAGAGAGTACTAGAAAGCATAATGAGAAGATGGGAGGGTGTTGAGTAAAGTCATGAATTCATTGTCTGCTGTGAGCGGGTGGGGCATCCCGTTTTGATTTGTTTCTCTTGAGTTCATCACTGCATGTTGCAGATAACTATTGTCCTGTCACATTCACCATATGCTTTCCTGTACCAGTAGCTGGAATAAATTAATTCTGTTTATAATAACCTCTTCAACTGACTGACAGCAATGTGAGTGAACAAACAAACAAACCAGAAAAGACAAAAGGCGTTGAAAACGATGAGCAGCAGCAGAAGCAAATGGCCACCCGAACCCACATCAGCAGAGAGGGAAAGCACTGGCTTCCCTGGCTGGTTATAGGACTCTTGCTTCAAGTGATTTTTATTTTTAGAGAACAGACAGGCTATTTGATGTCCTGTCTATGGAAAAATCCTAACTTCTCATCAACCAGAGCTCACCACCCTAAATTTTGCCTCTTGTGCCTGGTAGAAGCCACCCAGCAGTGCCCTTTCCTGTCTTTTTACTCTCTAAACTCATCCTTGGGGGTTGCTATGGCAACTATAATATGGCTTCCCTAGATTGCTTCTGGGCCTTCACTGCTTCCAGATGATAAAAGGGAAAGTAATAAAAGAGATCACTTCCTCCCTTTCTGTCTTGTTCTCTTTGTCCCAAGAGGAACCTGATTGTATTCAAATTAGTAGGGTCTAACTCAGGTTGTACCTGGAGGCGTGAACCTCCACTTTCTTGGGAGATTTAAGGAAAGATTTACCAGGTTTGCCTTTGACCTGGTAAGAAGTCATTATAATTGCTGTCACTCTGCCGTGGCGCACTTACCTACTTCTACAGTTTTCTTTGGTGATGATCCCAGAGCTCCTATGATCTCTGCTGTTGTGGCAGTGCCAGGAAGTTAGAATAATTATTAAAAGCCTTAAAATGAAATATGAAAGAGCCAGCGGATTCTTCCATAATGGCTTGAATTCCCTCGTTAGTTGTTAGCACCGCCAAAGGTGTGACCTTGTTTTTAATGGCTTCGTTATTTTCCTTTGTTATTTTCTTATCTACTTCTTTCCATATTTAACTTTGCTCCTCCACGTATAATCTGTTCTAAGTGGTGGTTGCATTGTATATTGTTCCTTAATTATAAATCCTACCGTCACACTTTCCCCTGTTTCCTCCTCCCCTCTTTTTTTCTGATTTCCCCACTTCTTTTGCCTGCGTTTATGCTCATTGAATGGACCATTTATTTTCTGTCTCCTTATATATGAAGAAAAGTAAAATTCTTTGAAAGAAAATGCGATTGAAACTATAGGAATAATTTTAATAATTAAGTCATAATAGTTAACGCTTTGAGTACTAACAACATGCCAGGCGCCTTAGTGTATTAACTCATTTAGTGCCCACAGTCTCCTCTTTGAGATCATTTTCCCTGTTGGGAAACTGAGGCTCAGCAGGTTATAGAACTTAATAAATTTGGATTTGCTGTTTCCCGGGATATACTTCCTAAATAATTTGTATTATTTTATAACATGAATAAGCTGATTTTCAAACACTGGGCATTCCTCCTGTGTTTGTACACAGCCTATTTACATGGTGTTCTGTTAGTCTTCTCTACAAATAGATTAAGAACACTGGTGTGTTTGCTTTTATTTTCCCCTAAGTATAGATTAGTACCTGATAAAAATGAAAGGAAATGTGATTATTTCCTAATTCTGCAAATTCATTATTTGTTCAGAGTATTGTAATAAAGTCTACCCTTGTATAATGTCAGGAATAATACTTGCATTTTTTTAGTCACATGAAAAAGTTCCTTAGGAATATTATTCTCTCTGTATTTAATTTTTCAAGAGTATTTTTTTCCCCTGAAATATGAATTGTAGCTGTGATAGGGATTGTCTTAAAGAAAAATTGGAGGTTATAATCCACACGAGGGCACACCTGGGCACATGTGTTCCCACATACAACACATACGTGGTGTTAGAAGCAAGGTTGACCTGTAACAGCTACAAAGAAAGTTGGGCCATTTCAGTCCGTATGAAACTTGAGGTCAAATTTGCTGCAGACAGTGAGGTGAGCCCGGGGTGTCTTTAGTCAGCATCTTTTCTGGCCCAAACACCAGTCTTGTGAGCCCCTCGGCTGGCATGGAGACTGGGGAGGTTATATTAATCCCAGCCACTGTCAGATTGGAAGCCGCCGATAGGATGGCTGGCTCCTGGGCATGTTGATACACCATCTGGTCTTCCCATAGATTCCCCAGCCGTCTGTGCCTCTCTGCAACTTGGTATTTACTTATTTACTTTGAATGATTAAAAAAGTAAAAAAAGAACCGAAGAGTTTAAACATGAGCAAATTTTGATTAAAAATTAGACCATCATTCTAGTATTGCACATAAATGAGCCACCAAAGGCAGACCAGAGATTAGCAGTTTCATGAGGAAGGTGAAGAGTATAGCTAAGATTTTTGGAGCAAAATTTTTAAGGCAAGATCAGCTATTGAAAGTCTTTTAATTCCTGTTCCAGAATTTGAAAGCATTTAGAGTCTTGCATTTTGATTATTTCCTTTCTTCCCTCGTAAGGACAGACACACATTTGCTTGATTATCAGACACAAAGTAAACTGGATGATGTTTAGAGTATGAAATTTGGTTACAGACGTTTTTCTGCATGTTATTTTTGAATTAGGCAGAAGATACCTTCCTTGCATTCTTTGGTCAGCACTGGATAGAGTTAAGGAAAGATGAGTACATAGGGAGTGGTCGATTAACACATCCAATTAATGAAACTTTGACATCATAACACTTTGGCTATTGTCAGCGAGCTCGCCAGCCTTCCAGTTTCTATTCATCAGTTACCCGTTTCCCTAGTTGCTTCACTCCTCCACCTTCGCACAAGGGGAGCATTATTAAAGGGTGGATTAAAATGGCATCCAAATTGATAAGAAGTAGTTATCTAGTGTTCCTGGATGCATTTGTTACTTGAAAAAAGCTTCAAGCTAAATGGAGTGAAGAAGATTTGAAATGTAAATGGATTCCTTGTCCCTTTTGTAGATAATTGTATTAAATGCTAATTTGTGGGCAACTAATGTGTTCTTGTGTTCACTGATAAGCTGTATTGCTTGAAACAAATTTATAAAAAGAGAAAAGTAGTTTTTTGGCAAAAACTCTCAACCCAGTAAACTTGGTATGTCTGATTTTTTTTTTTTTTTTTTTTGCTTAGGTGCAACAGGGATCCCACTTAAGTTACCTCCCTCCACAAATGTCCCACCTACCCACCCACTCATCCAGTCACTATGGGTGGATTGGACTCATGTCTTTCTTGAGATCCATTTGAGAGATTTGGGATGAAATGTACTCTTCGGCTGGGTTAGACAAGGGATCTGCAAACTTTTTCTATAAAGGGCCAGATAATAATTTGTTTTGGCTTTGCAGGCCATCTGCTCTCTGCCACGACTACTCAGCTCTGCCTTTGTAGCCCGAAAATAACCTTACACAATATGTTACAGAATAAGTGGGGATGTGTTCCAATAAAACTTTATTTATAGACATTGAAATTAGATTTTTATGTAATTTTCATGTCACAAAATATTCTTCTTCTTTTGACTTTCTTCTAATAATTCAAAAATATTTTCTGGATAATTTTAACTTATTTGTAGCTTGAGGGCCTTTCAAAAAAAGGCAGTGGGCAGATTTGGCTCACGAACCATAGTTTGCCAACCCCCGAGTTAGACTCTTCTTTTGTTCTGTGTGTGTCCATTTCCCCTTCTGATCTCTTTTCTTCTCAGCTTTCTAAACACAAACCCAGTACTGTCCCCAATATCTTTCGGTGGTGGGTTCTGTGACTGCGTGGAGGCCCCAGCTAGGTTTTTGTTTGGTTTCGTTTCCCGGTGGGGGGATGGGAGGAGGGCTGGGCGAAGCTGCTTTGTTTGTGGGAGTGAGGAGAAGAGCAACAGTGATTTATACCACCCTATTAAAAGGGTTAATAGTTTAGACACATAGAATCTGATGCTGCTTTTGTGGCAATTTTTAAAAATTATTATTACAAGAAATTCAGACACTGTATTTTGCTAATGGAAATGACCGTGATGATATATGTGTGAATGAGCATAATTGCATTTGAGACTCGTCTATTTGAGATTTGTATTCCTTTGAAAAAATGCAGATCCAGTTGTGAAAAGACAACAGGGGTTGGCTCTGGTGTTATTGGGCTCTGGCTGCCTTTTAGCTTGGTTGAAGTCCTTTCTAGTGAGAACAAAGCCGAACTGGGGGTAATCTCTCATTGTCTGTGGGTGTTAGTTAGCAAACTACCTCTGGTCGTTTGGAGGACGCAAAACATTTCTTTGTTCTACACAGCCTCGTAATTACTGATCTTTTGAACCACTAGTTTGGGAATAAATTGAGTCTCCTGCACCTGAGTCCTGTAATATTATTTTCCTTGAGAGTGAAGAAGTTAATGTATAACCTTTTTGGCTAGTACTTCAGACGCTTGGGAAACACCCTTGATATTTAATCAACATAGAAACAAAGTACATTTTAACTGTTGAGGTCCTTTTCTAGGAATATTTTAATCAAACAGGTTGACTTATTCTTTCGTTAACTTATCTGTTTACTTGAATGAGCTCTTTTCATTTGGAGGAGATGGTACATCATGATGGAAGGGAATTGTTAATAAAAGTCTGATTTGCCTGTTGACCTGCTTCAGTCATTAGTGAGAATACATTTTGAGATCACTTTAGTCCTCATCAGCATATGTTGCAGAAGAATGTCATCAGGGTTTGGCTCAAACATCCCTTTCCACTTCACAATCTAGGAAATGAGGCCAGGTTGTGAGGATGTGAGTGGGGTGGGCAAGATTTGCTCACTCTCTGCAATGTGCACTAGAGGTTGGAGGGCCCGTTTTCTCAACAGCAGTGTCGAGGATGCCCAGAGAGATGCCTCTACTGTTTGCTGCTATGCTGGCAGGATGAGACCAGGCTGGGGATGGGCCTCCCATTGCATTCCCATGTCTGGCTTACTCAGGTTCTGCCTACTTATCCTGCTTTCTCACAGTTCTTACTGCTAAAACCTTTCCAATCACTGGCATAAAATAACTTACATTTCTTTCTTTGGCACTGATTGCAATTTTCATTAAAAATAAGATGCTTGATATATATCCATGCAAAAACTTGTATACAGTGTTCATAGCAGCATTACTCATGATAGCCAAAAAGTGGAAACAACTCAAATTTCCATCGGCTAATGAGTGGATAAATAAAAAGGTGTGCATTCATACAGTGAAGTGTTCTTTGGCCTTTAAGAAGAATGAAGTACTGAAACACTGCTACCACATGGATAAACCTTGAAAACATCATGCTAAGTGAAAGAAGCCAGATACAAAACACCACATATTATATGATTCCATTCATATGAAATGTCCAGAAAAGGCAAATCTGTACAGGTAGGAAGTTGATTAGTGATTGTTAGGGACCAGGGAAAGAGAAGAGGGAGTGACTGCTCATGGGTATGTTTTGGGGGTGATGCAAGTGTTCTAAAATTAGATGATGGTGATGGGCGCACAATTCTATGAATATACTAAAAACCACTGAACGTTAAAAGGCTGAATTATTTGGTATGTGAATTATATTTTATTTAAATAAAAAGCTGTTATAAAAATGATGCATTTGAGGGGCTGGCCCGGTGGCACGGCAGTTAGGTTCGTACTTTCTGCTTCGGTGGCCCAGGGTTCACTGGTTTGGATCCTGGGTACAGACCTAGGCACCACTTGTCACGCCATGCTGTGGCAGGCTTCCCACATAAAATAGAGGAAGATGGGCACGGATGTTAGCTCAGGGCCATTCTTCCTCAGCAAAAAGAGGAAGATTGGTGACAGATGTTAGCTCAGGGCTAATCTTCCTAAAAAAAAAAAAAGATGCATTTGAAAAATAGAAAAATTATGTGTTAATGTAGCTTTGTCATCCATGAAAACTAACTAGTTTCTTCAGCATTATACACTCTGTATAACTTCAATAAGAATCTAATAGTTTTAATAATTATTTATTTATTTGGCTGATTGGCATAGTCTTTGCCACTGCGGGGAAAAGATTATCTGAGAAAACTAAGTCTTGTCCCATGAATAGCAAAGTGAGTTTATTATTCTTTATATTGTGATTCCAGTCATTTCTAAATATTGTCAGGTCCCATTTTATCAGATGAGTACTTTGTGGTTATAAAACACTCAAATGAAAAAGAAAATTTTTGGTTAGAGAGCTAGAGTTTTCCTCCCAGAACGATAAACATCTTAACTCTGAAAACTCCTGAATGCGTGGCATCAGGGGCAAACTATGGTCCACAGACTTTGTGGTTTGTACCAGTTTGTCTTGTTGGGAGTCTAAGAGTTGGTGTCATAAAGTGGGCAGTTCAGTGTGAAATCCTACACATGAGGCTCCTGGACTTGATGAGGAAGAGAAAAAAACAGTTGAGTTGCCTCCAATCTTGGTTTTCTTTTCTTATGACAGCTGAAGATAAAATGTCCTTTAACCCGAATATTATCATCTAGTTTCTCCGCCTCAGGAAAGACAAAACAAAGATCAGGTGATTCACATGTTTGAAGCATTTCTTAGCCGAAATACAAAAGGACATTGTGGGTTAAAATAAACAGCCACGGCTCTTGGAATGGGAAGAATGCTGTCTAGGCCCAGGAAGGGCATGATAATAGCAGAAGCTGCAGTTGTTGGTGGCAAGAGAAATTATTCAGAAGATTGCTATTTCTGCAATTCTGGGATGCTCCAGCTGTATAAATTGGAACTGATAATACTCCAGTCACTAGCCCATCTGTTTCTAAAAAAATCCAAAGAAAAATGTAAAAATGGCAGTCAGAGCAGAGGCAGTTGTTGGTGTGGCCTCAGATACACAATCACAGTTATTTGTGGTTCCTCCCCCCAGTTCTCTAAGTAATGGCATCGGAATCAGGGTTCGGTCAGTTTGTTTTACACAATGATTTCTTAAAGTATTTGCAACTTTCAGTTCAGTCTGGTAAATTATTTAATGATAAAGACGAGCATTAAGAAAGTGATTGTGGAGCCAGCCCTGATGGCCTAGTGGATAAAGTTCAGCGTGCTCTCTTCAGCGGCCTGGGTTCAGATCCTGGGTGTGGAACACCACCCATCTGTCAATAGCCATGCTGTGGCCAGCAGCTCACATAGAAGAACTGGAATGACTTACAACTAGAATATACAACTACGGGGAGGAAAAAAAAAGGGAGAAAGGAAGATTGGCGACAGATGTTAGCTCAGGGCCAATTTTTCCCGGAAAAAAACAAAAGAAAATGATTGTGTCCCGAAAAGAAGCTGGATGGACTTGATCTTTTGAGCTCAGATGTATAGAAGGCAGAAATGCTTGGGGAAGTGGAGAGCGTGGTTTACATGGTGCAGTTGAAAAAGCCTAGGTTTTAAGGTTAGGAACATCTGAGTTCCCCTTCTGGCTTACTAGCTGTGTGCTCATAGCCAAGAAAATTAACCTCTCTGTATGGACATTGAGGGTCCTGAAGAGATTTAAAATACCAATTTGATCAGGTGGCAAGAATTAAATGGAATAATATGTGCAAAGCTCCAGACTTTTTGAGTAAGCGTTTAATAGATTCTTTTGAGGTTTAACTTGAAGAAAGAAAAGACCAGTCCTAGAAATCTTAGACCCCTCCTGTTGACCAAATGGCGTAAATTCAGGGAGTGGAGTCCTCAGGAGCGATCCTAGGGACATAACCAGGAGAAGTCCACAAGTAAGCACAGCTTTTGTGATATTAAATCTGTGTTATCCTTTTCTCAGAGGTGAAATTCAGAATTTTCTGGAAATTCTATGGCCACTTGGAGATAAGTTCCCCCAGACTCTTAAGCAATTAGAAAATAGGTTGTGTTCATTTGAGTCAGTAGAAAATGAATTGGCCAACATTGTCCATAAGCCCCCAAATTTTAATATTGGACTTTACAGATGAACTTATAGGACGTAAGCTCTGCCTTGAGGAATGTTTTCTGCTGTATAGACTCTAGCGTATGCATAATTTTTAATACTATAAGCCTCACTATTGTCATCTGTAAAGTGGGTTAAGTGGGAATGTACCTTGTTATGAGGACTGAGGGAGCACAGGCAGGCAAAGCCGCACATCAGGTGGTCAGTGAATGTCACCTTGGAGTGGGGCACCAGAGGATACCACATGTTTATTCCCCTAAGTTTTAAATTTTTGACACTTTGAAAAAGAAGAGAGATGCTAAATTGGAATGAGTATTGTTCAAACTCTCTGACTTCCTGGGTAATTGCTTTATCAGATTTGGGGAGGAAGTTATCCTTCCAGCATCGTACTTGATTTGGGAAAAGGGGAGCATGCGTGTTCTCTTTCTTGACTCCTCTCTCATGCAAGTCATTTAATTGATTAACAATGGGGAGCTACCTGTGATTAGTGTATTGATATCTGGTTAAAAACTTCTTTGTTAACCTGAAAGCACAGGGAAGACAAATCATTTCTTAATGCCCTCATAAATGCCAATCCATGTACTCTGTGCCACCCAAAACGAGTTTCTTCTTAAACCCTCAACACGCAAATTCTTTCTGTTTTACTGAGATTGGGTCCAGAGATCCGTGGACTATCCAATGTGTCCATTGAAATATTAGCAAGGTTTCCAGAGGAACCAGGAGTTGTCAGGAATTGGAAATTCAAATATTACCAAAGCCATATTCTTGAGTCCTCTTTTCTGAACTGTTCAGCTATTACTAACCTATGAGAGCAAACATTGATTATTGTATTAAAATGGAATAAAATATCATTCATTCATTTCATTCAGAAAATTTATCTCGAGCCTCTATTTTGTACAAAGTGCTATGCTAGGCACTGGGGGCCTGGAGGATGCTCCGAATAAGAATTACCCGTGGGCCCTGCTCTCAAGGAGCCTTTTGTTTTGTCATGGGGAGAAGACGTATATATAAATAATGAATCTAAGGTGGAAAGGAGAAGATGGTTGTTTCTGGTGTAGGGGTACTGGGAAGGGCTTGAGGAAGAAGTGGTACTTGAGCTGGGTCTTAAATGCCAGGTCGGATGTGGAGCTGGTCAGATTTTCTAGTCAAAGGGAGCATCTCCTGTTATTAAGCAGGCAACCGACAGAGTGGGCCTGGAGCTGGGGAGATCATTCCTTGGCCTGTGAGGTTTCTCAATAATGAATGTTCAATGAACGTTTTCTTACACAAATACACACTTACTTACATATACATATATGTACGTACATAAACATGTATGTTCACACATGCGTAGACAAAGAGACATACATATATTAATGTATGTGTATGAACTTAACTGTAATGTGGTTATAATTGTTTTTTGGCCAAAGTGCATGAAGCCAATAGTCCTGCTTTTAACATATGTATATGTTTGGCCAAAGACAGCAGACATGTTTTTAATTCAGTTGCCGTTTATTATGAAAAGCCTGGATCGGTTCATAAATTATGAATTCTTCCCGAGGATGAGAATTAAATGAGATGTTCTATTTCAATCAAAACATTTGGGAGCTTCCCAATGGAGACAGATTTACTCACTTCCTGGCGTGTGTTACGGTCTTGGGAAGATAAAGGTGGATCATATTTGTTTTTTATGAACTCGTTCTCACCCCAGAGTCTCTGATAAACAAAAACCTTGCAGAGATAAACATCTTACAATTGCTTCGCTTCACTGTGCACTGATCTTAAATTTCATGTTCTTGTTTAGATTGCTATCTTTATCATTGGCTCCCCTCATCGCCCCTCAATTCAAGTCATGTAGTGGCTGGGAGAAAGGTTAGAGGGTTTGGGCCATTCTCAAGGAGTTGTGGGGGAGAGTTAGACAAACACAAATGTACGTTTTCACGAAAGGACCGTTGTGTTCTAAACAGTAAGAAAAGATGGATTAAAGTTGTAAGGGTGGTTGGTCTTTACTATTAATATTACATTTGCCAAGGTGCCTTGAATAATGAGCCATCACTTTTAAAATTCCAAGAATAGAAGACCACAGGTGTGTGAATTCACTCAGAAATCACAACAAAATGATGAGAACTTTGTTTTGAAGAAGCAGAAGTTTTAAGTTTTCTCAAGTGAAATATCTAGAATTTAGTTTTGAGAGTTAAGACGTGAGCCTGTGACCTGGCCCCCTTCCTTCTGCCCTACTTGCCATTCTCTCTCTTCGTGTCTCTACTCTGGGGCCTAGAATGTCCTTTCATACCAGGACACTTCCCAAGATTTCCATGATGATAGTAATAGTGATAAGAATAGCCAAATAAATAATAAATATAATTTTAGTGCTAAATTTTTACCAAGTGCCAGTAGCCCACATGCACGATCTCATTTAATCTTTGTAACAATTCTATGAGAGAGGCACTTTTTGGATCCCTATTGTAAAAATGAGGCCAATGAAGCTAAAAGATGGTAAATAACCTGCCCAGAGCCACACAACTAGTAGGCAGCCCAGCTAGGGTTTCTGCCTCGCTCTAACTGGCTATCTATTGCTCTCAAAGTTAACTCTCTGGTGAAGTAATCCCACAATTTAGATATCTTTTTTTTTTTTTTCCTGAGGAAGATTAACCCTGAACTAACATCTGCTGACATGCTTCTCTTTTTGCTGAGGAAGATTGGCCCTGAGTTAACATCTGTGCCCATCGTCCTCTATTTTATATGTGGGATGCCACCACAGTATGCTTGATAAGCAGTGCATAGGTCCGCACCTGGGATCCAAACCAGTGAACCCCAGGCCACCGAAGCAGAGCATGCAAACTTAATCACTATGCCACTGGGCCAGACCCCACAATTTATGTATCTTATACAACATTTGTCCTCATGTGCCTTCTCTTGGCTTTATCTACTGACCATAATACCTATCACAATTAATTAATTTTTACTTCCACTTTTCTAAATTGCAGAAGTAATTGTGTTTTTAAGGAATAATTAGAAAATATAGAAAAACAAGCTAACAAGAATAAAGAAATCACCACCTACATCCCATATTCTAGAGAAAAAAAACAGAGTGTTAATCAGAAGGCTACTTACTGTATGAGCCCATTTGTACGATGTTCTGGAATAGGCAATATGGTAAGGAAAGAAAACAGATCCCTGGTGGCCAGGGGCTGGGCTGGGGAGAGCGATGGACCACAGAAGGACACAAAAGGACTTTCTGGAGTGATGGAAGTGTTCTATATCTTGATTGAGGTGGTGGTTATATGATTGTGTGCATTTGTCAAAACTCATAGAACTGTATACAAAAACAGTGAATTTTACTGTAGGTAAATTATTCCTCAGTAAACATAACTGAAAGTATAATCCAATATTACCACCCTGTTGGGTATCCTTCCACACATTTTCCTATGCATTCCCATTATAAAAATAGGTTATACAGTAGTCCCCCGTTATCCACGGGGGATATGTTCTGAGACCCCCAGTGGATGCCTGAAACCGTGGATGGTGCCAAACCGCATACGTACTGTTTTTTCCTATACATACATATCTGTGATAAAGTTTAATTTATAAGTTAGGCACAGTAGGAGATTAAGAACAATAACTAATGACAAAATAGAACAATTCTAACAACATACTGTAATAAAAGTTACGTGAATGTGGTCTCTCTCTCTTCCTCCAAATGTCTTACTGTACTGTACTCACCTTTCTTGTGATGATGTGAGAGAATATTGCCCAAGTGATGAAATGAGGTGAGGTGAATGACATGGCACGGTGACCATGCGTCAGAAGGAAGGTCTCTGCTTCTGGACCAGTGTCAACTGTGGGGAACCGAAACCGTGGAAAGTGAAACTGCAGACTAGGGGGACTGCTGTACTCTTGTATGTCTTGTAACCTATTTTTTCACTCAAAAATATGTCAAAAGCATCTTTTATAATCAATAATAATTCTTCTCTATCATTAAAAATGAGCGTGGTCATGTGAAAAAGCTTATGAATTATTTAAATTAGCTTTTGTCTGAATTTTCTTATAGCAGACCTTGTTTTTAAGCTTTACTGTGCATCTTTACTAAGCGAAAAAGAGAATCTTTCTCCCAGAACGCAGTTGCTTTGACTGAAAAATAGTGAAAGTGGTAAATTGCCTAGATAACCTCGTTGGGGACATTCTGTCTGTTGTTAGATTGCTAGTCATTAGGTGGCTGTGGACTTTACTTTCGGTGCATTTTCCCAGACCTTGAATTGGAGGTGCTGCTAAGGCAGGACCAACCTGTGCGAGCGAGCAGGAGTGATAAGCTGTTTTGCTTTAATGCTCCATTTGGGAGTAGGGTTGATGTTAGTCTTTCCTAACCTGATTTTTTAAGAACAAACTCCTGTTTTTCACATTTTGCCTTTGGAAATATGTACCTTATTTGAACTTACTTTTTAGAGAGTATAATGAATGTTATTTCTTTTAAAAGGTACAATAAATATTTTCCTTCTGACCTCTAAAAGTTGCTGGCCAAAATAAAATCGATTGTTTCTCTCATCAATTCAAACAGGCGTATTCCCTCTGATTCAAAACTGACATCGGCTAGATCACCTCACAGGGTAATGACATTTTTCCTGCCAGACAGAACACTTGATTTACCATTGTCGCGAAGTCACTATGCCATCTTGTTTTCCATTCACGCTACACGCTTGAAGTATTGTGACACTTAACGTTTCCTATAATGAAAAATAAGAAAAAATTTGACAAGGCTCATTGTTTACTGTTAATGTAGAGAAAGATCTCCCCACAAATGTTGGGAGAGCTTTTTCATGGGTCTTGCTGAGTGTGGCCAGCCTTCTCTGCTCCTCCCAAAAAGCACACTCTCTGCCTCCCCCTCTCCCTTGTGGATTTCTTTAAGTACGTGTTAGTTTCATGAAAGCCTTTATATCAGGGGAGTAGGATTAGAACAAGAAGCCACTTTCTTCATATGCAGGATCCCTCAACTTTTGAAAAGCATTTTTGATTCTTTGTGCGTTAGATTAGCCACTGTCTTTCATATCTTTCTGTAGCTATTCTCTGATCTAGTAGCTTTGTAGAAAGGGGCTGGGCCTCTCATTTCTTTTTAGATAAGCCCTTAGAATTTTTTTGTTTTAATTAGATAATCAGTAAGTCCCTGTTGACCACTTGCTATAGACTGGGCAATATGCCTGGCAAGAAGCAATGGAAAGAAATACACCAGTATCTTGCTGTGTAGAAACTTGATGATGTTTGTTTGAATTTGTTGACTTTATTTCTCTCTTGAGTTATATATAATTTTCTGTTTACTCTGATTGTCACCTTAAAACAAACCTGAAATAGTATCACGTTCACTCCTTGGGATGTTCTGGTTTATGACTGCTCAGCAGTCTCTTCCATCAGTAGGGTCCCAGGAACGTCCGATATTGGCCGTCTGTGGACTGGCAGGTCCCATCTAGAGTTGGATAGGGTGGAACCACTTAGCAAATGGAGAGTGTCTTTTGTTGTTGTTGCTTCTTTCAGCAGCCATGGAAGGATAATTTACTCTCCACAGCTTCGTTAGCTAAATGAAACTTATGTCTTGCTTCTTTAGTTTGATGTCTTTTTTTTTTTTCTAATTATCGTGCATTTTCGATCCTGCCATGGATTATCTTTCCTTTTGGATGGTATAGGGCTTTGAAATAGACCTTGTAATCATATGATCTATGGATGGTGATCCATGAGGTAACTTGGTCGCCCATGTCCGTCCTTTTGAATCCCCCTGCACATTGTTGTCCACTGCAAAGCCTTCTCGTCTGCGCTGAGAGACCAAGAAAGCGCTAACTATCTGCTTTTAAACCAGCTATGTGTTTTGATGCCCAGTGCTTCAAACTGTTGCCCTGTTTTAGGTTAAGTTTGTCTGGAGAAGAAAGTGAAGACGTTGAATATTAAACTTCAGTTGTCCTTTATGTTATTTGATGGTGGTTTTGTGGAGAATTACTTGTTCTTAGGTGGAATCACAGCCCAGAATTTGGAATGAAGTCATCGTAGCCACTTGTGCCAGGTCAAAAACAGCCCATAGAATGGATCTTTTCCCCGGAGTGAGAGGCAGAAATAGAAATGTTTCAGAGCTTTGCTGTGGGGAATTTCAGAGTGGTTTGGCTGTGGTCATTCTCCTTTCTGCTTTTAAGATGAGGTGCCTTGTGCCAAGGCTAACTCCATGCTAGTAACCAGGAGATGGGCAACCATCAAAGATGTAGCTGGTTGGGTGGTCCCCCTAGCTAACAGGAAAAGGAGAGTCTGTTTTAGTTTTATCTAGTCATTGCATTTATTTGCATGGACCTTAAGTTTTATTTTTCTTCACTTTGGTTTTGATTCTTTTTTGCTGTGGTTGGGGACTGTCCCGTTTTCTTCTTCAGACACCTCCCTTGGTTTTTCACCAAGTGTCCTCAGCACCGTGGTGGTGTCCCTGCTCCCTCTGGTGGAAGACTTGGTCCACAGTGCTCCAAGAGCACCTCACGTCAGGGACGCAGAAGATCCAGGCTAGGAAGTGCACTCAAGTTGTTCAGCTTTCCATTTTGAAGTCCTAACCATTGGGTCAGTCAGTCAGTAACAGGTATTTCTTGACTGGTCAAGGATGGAGAATCAACAGGGAGCTAAACAAAGTCCCTGCCTCGTGGAACTTGTGTTTCAGTGGTGCATGAAATTTTCTATCTGTAGTGCAAGTATCAAGAAACAAATTAAGATAAGTTTCCCTCTCCTCATTAAGAAAAAAAAAGAAAATCTTACTTGATATTAGGAGAATTGTACCCAACCCACCAATGTCTCCTTTTAGTATTAGGGAATTAAAAATTCAGAAAAGATAGTGTCTTACTCTGTTCCGGCTATTATAACAAAATACCATAGACTGGGTGGCTTATAAACTTTTATTTCTCACAGTTCTGGAGGCTGAGAAGTCTAAGATCATGGTGCGTGTGTGGGTGTCTGGTTAGCGCCCACTTCCTCATTGGCAGCTGTCTTCTTATTGTAACCTTGCATGTTGGAAGGAGTGAGGGAGCTCTCTGGGGTCTCTTTTATAGGACACGAATCCTAACCATGATGGCTCCACACTCATGACCTAATCACGTCCCAAAGGACCCATCTCCTAATATCACCTTGGGGGTTAGGATTTCAACGTATGAATTTTGAGGGAACACAAACATTCAGACCATAGCAGATAGTTTTAAAGTTTAGCTTATTTTTCACAAGACAAAGATAAATGGACACCTTGAAAGGATGCTCCTGTGCAATGAGCACCCCACAGCTGGTGTCATCCTGGAAGAGAAGTGGTTGGGGCAGAGCTGCCAAAGGTCCACCTTCTATATCTTCTGAGTTTCTGAGTTGCCATTATCTCGGTATTTTGTTTATTGCTCTTACTACCCGATTAAAGTACAGAGGAAATGCATACAAAAAGTTATTTTAATCTTGATGTCTATCATAAAGCATACAAAACAGGCTGGAAATAGGTACCATGCAAATAAAGCTTTCTTCTTATGATAATATTACCAATGGAAAGCCAAAGGTTAGACCAACATATTTTGCCTCCACATTCCTGGTAAACATTCAAAATATGCCGGCAAAGAATTACCAAATGTGAGGTATCTTATTCCTAATTCTGTGTTTCAAAACACCTACCATCGGCTTTACTTTTTATAGTTTATGGGCGTCCCCACAGAGAATCAAGAAGGAAGATACCCACCTCACCCAACTGCCAAGATGCTAGCAATGTCTTAGATTCTGTAAGGGACACGGTGACCAGAAAGTCAGGATTAATTAATTCTAACAAAGTGAGTTTCCTGATTGTTCTAGAAGTAAGAGCAGAAGAACAGAAACTACAACAATGAGATCTCTGTTACACGCATACACTTAGGGATCCTTCTTCCGTTTTGTGGATGCTCTGAAGAAGGCTTTATTAGCATGTGTTAGCTGAGAAACAGTCTTTCTTTAAAACAAATAACAATGTGGTAGTTCTATTTTTAATTTTTTGAGGAACCTCCATATTGTTTTCCATAGTGGGTGCACCAATTTACATTCACACCAACAGTACACAAGGGTTCCCTTTCTCCACATCCTCGCCTATATTTGTCTCTTATCTTTTTGCCATCCTGATAGGTATGAGGTGATCTCTCATTATGGTTTTGATTTGCATTTCCCTGATGATTAGTGATGCTAAGCATCTTTTCATGTACCTGTTGGCCATTTGTATGTCTTCTTTGGAAAAATGTCTATTCAGATCCTTTGCCCAGTTTTTAATCAGGTTATTTGTTTTTTTGCTATTGAGCTGTATGAGTTCCTTGTTGATTTTGGATATTAACTTGTTATCAGATATGTGGTTTGCAAATATTTTCTCCCATTCCATAGGTTGCCTTTTCATTTTACTGATGGTTTTCTGTGTTGTACAGAAGCTTTTTAGTTTGATACAAGTATGTGAGGTGATGGATATGTTAATTAACTTGATTGTGGTAGTCATTTCATATTGTATGCATATGTTAAATCATCATGTTGAATACCTTTAAAAAAATCATGTACAAGGGGCTGGCCTGGTGGCATAGTGGTTAAGTTTGTGCACTCCACTTTGGTGGCCTGGAGTTTGCATGTTCGGATCCCAGGTGCAGACCTACACACTGCTCATCAAGCCATGCTATGGAGGCATCCCATATACAAAGTAGAGGAAGACTGGCACACATATTAGCTCAGGAACCATCTTCCTCAAGCAAAAAGAGGAGGATTGGCAACAGATGTTAGCTCAGGGCCCATCTTCCTCACCAAAAAAAAAAAAAAAAAAATACCACATACAACCTAAATACATACAATATTTTTTTGTCAATCATACCTCAATAAAGCTGGGGAAAATAAATAAATAACAACAAAAACAAATAACAAGAACCTGGTCAAGCTTGGACTTAAGATTCTGCTCAGCCAAACAGTGGATGAAGATCAAGGGTGGAGGAAACCAAGAAGTGAGCAAACAGCTTGAGGAGGTAGGTGTTCCCCAATAGGAGAGGAACCACTGTGGATCTCTCTCTCTCTCTCTTTTTGATTGTGATAAAATACACATAACGTAAAATCTACCATCCTAACCAGTTTTAAGCATACACTTTAGTAGATGGATCTCTTTTAAAGAGGAATTATGCTGCTAAGAAAATAAAATATTTCTTCTTCCCTTCATAAACTTAAACCGACTTCTCTAATTCCCAGGTAGCCATGGGTGTGGAGAAAATACAAAAACCTAGGTTTGAAGTGACAAACTGGAAATAGACAGCTTCTGTAAAAATTCGTGGACGTAATAAATATCTTCTTATATGTAGTTAATATCTGATCATCTTCTTCTTCCAGGGGGTCAGTGTTTTGACAGAAACTCATGTCCTTTGTAGCACTTAGCACAGTACCTTAATCTAAAGTGCTTAAAAATTATTTGTTGCTTGAGCATTACATTTCTTTTTTTTTTTTGGTAAATAATCTTTTGTCCATTCAGTGCTACTACTCTGAAAAGTTCCTGCTTTGTGCCTTTATTATGGAGGGGGAAAAGAAAGGTGATAGGCTGACAGCACCAGGGCCCACAGCTGCACCCCTTCTGCAAGGAACCTCTTGGCAACCTTGCAGAGCCACCAACTAGCAGAAATGACAGCACAGCAGATACGGTGGACTTTAAATCAGAGCCAGGCCAGGTCAGCTAGCACATATTTTCAGGTGATTCCAAAAGAAAACTTCCGTCTGCATCAAATGATTAGCATCATTTTAGACTTGGAGTTGTTTAAACTTATCGACTCAGGGAGAGAAAAGCTTCTGGTTTCCCTCTGGGTTCAGCGTGTCAGACATCAGTCTGCTCATTTCAAAGAGCAAGACCAATCAATAAAGATATTATTCAAGGAGGTGCTGGGGAAGCTGAGCCCAGACGAGGCTGGCTGGCAGAGTGTGATACTCTTCAGCGCTTCTGCTCTCCATGCAGTTGGCCATGCACGTAGAATTCTTCATTCAGGGTCTTGTGATGGCTTTCCTGTTTGGAAAGGTACCACTGTGTTTTAGGAAAGGGGCCAAAAAACAGATTAAAATCTAGTATTATGACTGGAACCTTCTTAATAAGGTAAGATTTCATAGCAAAATGTTTATAAAAATATGCCTCTTCATGAAGATAGAAGATTACATTTTCTGTATTTGGTGAGTTCAAGTGGGCACTCCCTGTAAAATGAATTCTATATTTTCTGCCTCAAATCCTTGTGAGAATGAGGGAGAATACGTAAATTACATGTTTCTCTTTGCAAATTGGCCTTCAATATTTCACGTGCCAAGAAAATGTGACAAAATTAGGGCAGCATTAATATCTTTTGCCTAATGCTCTCTAAACATAGTGTTTTGTATTTCTTCTCATCTGCGTAAGCCATTTGGTGGCTAGCAAAAACCGAGGGAGTAAACTAATATGCTAGAGATAAAACTCAAGATGTATCTAGTGCTCAGATCTAAATTATTTCCATTTTGGTCTCCTTTCCACAACCAGAGATATTCCGACAGTGTTCTAGGAAACCTAACTTGAGAATGTGATGTCCTGCCCTCAGGTGAGTTACACTATTATTGATGAACAAAGCTCTCCTCTCCCATTGGCCTTCTGCACCCGTACCTTCTGCGCCCCCTCCTCCAATTCCCCCAACCCAGACCATCTACCTGTCATGTCAAAGGTCTTATTGGCGTGTTTGCTTTGAAACCAACCAAAAGGACTGCGAAAATCTTGGTAACCATCCAGAAATTTCTCCCTGTGGATTTTAGAATTTGGGGATAATGAAATGAATTGATTTTGTCAGAAACTTTATCCAACTTTATTGAGGGAAAACCAAATTGTGTCTGTGAATTTCAATTGGCAGAACAACCTAAATCCTGGTAAATTTCATAACGCTTATAAATGTGTGAGACTTCTTAGCTTTTAGTTTATAGTCAGAAAATAATATGGATAAACTGATCATGCAAGTTGAGTAATTATGCATCTTTTTGTCATCACAGCAAACCACTTGTCTAAAATTTTGGGAGGTAAGGAAGAAAGATGATAGATTTTTAAATACATAAAATATTGTAAATAAAGCATCTCAGGAAGTTGTTTACTTCACATTTGCAAGATCATCCTAGACCACTCACACTGAGTGATTAATAGCAATAATTGTGAGAATGTATTTTTTTAAGTGCATTATGATCTCTTATTTTCCATTTTGGTATCATGAGGTTACAATGATACTTAGTGTTATTCTTCAAATAACTCGGATACTTAGTGTTATTCTTCAAATAACTCGCTGCAAATAAGACTGTTGTATTTTTCCAACTGTCTTTCTTTCTCTGAGGTTTCTTTTTATCATTGTATCTAGGTACTTAGAATCTAAAAATAAGTTGTTAAATCTTTTTGCTCTCTTTGTACTCTCAGAGGACATTAATCTTATTTCTTAAGCATTTGTTCTTCAGCTGTGTCAGTGTTGGAGCGGAGTCTGGCTTTGTTCAGCTATCAGTTTAGCCCTGATGGGTAGAGGAAAAACCTAAATGAGCCCAAATGATTCTCCTGTAGTGAACAATTATACCTGTTAAATGCCTCAGAAAAAATCACTGCCTTTGCTGGGAAAGATTTTCTTGGGTGTAGGGAGAGGTTTTCGCTGGGCCAGATCCATTCAGTGTCCTGACACTGCCTCATTTATAGCCCCCGTTGCTTTCAAAAGCCAGAACCGGGCCTGCTCCATTCCAGAGCCTTCCTGAGGGAAAGCCGGGCTCTGAGTCAAGGGCTAAGGCGAGGGCTGGGATTGAAAGAGAAGAGACAGACAGACAGGCAGAGTTGGAGCAATAGCATAAAGAAACAGTGGCAGAAAAAGTGGTAGAAGATGTTCATATCAATGGTAGATGGAGTGATTCTCAATAAATGTGTGATTGATTGGGTCGGATAAAAGGCGAGGAAGGGGCCTTACGTTACTGATTGTTTCCCAAAGAAGATTAACTTTCTTTTCATTTCCTTCTTACTTATCACCTGAAATTCAGTAGTTACACTGATTTTAGATATGTAGCGGTTAGTTACTATTTACGTCTCGTGTTCTCATTCTTCTTATTTTTTAAAAATAACTACCTCATCATTTCAGTGAAATATTTTGGGAAATTATTGTACGCATTTCATTATTTTAAATTCTCATTAGTGATTTCTAAGGAGACCATGTAGAAAAAAATAAAACAAAAACAAACACGTCCAGGCAGGGAGCTGTTAATCCTAATTTTCAGAAACTAGGCGGATCTGTCATTTTATAGTCCTGTTGATTATATGTCTTCAAAACTCTTTGAGTTCATAAAGTCACATATTGTCCTGCTTTCTTTTGAGTGGTGTTCATTTGGGGGGTAGATTCAGCATTTTGGTGTGTTTTGAAGATGTTACTAGTAATTTGGTCTTGGAAACTTGACGGAAAGTGCTCTGCACCTGGAGTCAGAAGTCAGGAGTTCAAGTTCTCCTAGAGTGATGTGTAAAGAGAAATATTGTAAAAATCAGGTCAAGCCATTCCCCTGCTTAAAACCTTTCAGCAACTTCCTTGTACGCTTAAGAATAAAATCCAGGCTCTTCAGAAGCATCCTGTGAGCTTGTACCTGCTGTGTCTACTATCTTGTCTACGTCGCTTTCTCCCCTTTCACTGGCCCCAGTCACACACGCATTCTTTCCAGGTTCCTAGAAGACCCAAGCTCCCTCCTGCCGCAGGGCTTCTGTGCTTGCTGTTCCCTCCCCTGAAATTCTCTTTCCCAGCTCTTTGCACAGCTGGCTCCCTTAAAAACCAGCTCCTTGGAGAGACATTCTCTGACCACCCACCTCAAACAGGCCTCCTGCGTATTCTCTCGTGGCTTGCTAGTCATTTTCTTTGTAACACATATCATCATCCCTGGTTGTTCTGTGTATTTATTCTGTACTCCTTTACTGTCCGTCTCTCCTTCCGGAACGTAAGCTGAATGTCTTGTTGAATGATGACTCCTCAGTGCCTCGCCTTATTCCTGGCCTATGTAGGTGCTCAATAAAAAGATTTTGAGTTCTGAACTGAAGCACTGAACTTGTGAGTCTATGGGAGTGAAAGGAATCTGCAAAGAAAAACAGCTGGAGTCTCGACTACTGAATTTTAGTGTTCATTTGAGGCATTGAGAATGAAAATAAGCTGTTAAAAAACAAAAAGAAAAGAGAGAAGAAAAGGACTTTTGTATTTAAAGCAAGTCAAGAATAGTAAAAGTTTAAAATATTAAAATCTCGTGATTACAGAGCACAACTGAAAATAGTTCCTTTTAAAAAATGTTTTTTTGAGACAAATATAAAATGTTCAAATCACCTTAAAATTAAGAGAACAAAGTTAAAATATTGGGAAAATGCTAAGGCATCTCTTTATGGCGACTTTTAAGAGAAGGAAAATGGGAGGAAGAGGAAGAGTTGGAAGGTAAATAGGGAGAAGGGATGGGGAAGCAGGATAAGGCCGAGAGAGAGAGGAAAGGAAAGAAAGATGCTCTGAAGGCTGGTCCTCCTGGGGTTGGAGAGACTTCTCCCTGCCCTGTGAAATATCATCAGTTGAGTGACCACCGTTCAGGCTCTGGACCTGTCCCAGAGGAGGGAAACTGCTTTCAGAGCTGCAGAGCATCTGTCCAGAGCAATAGCCGATGATCGCCACGGACCAGGTGAAATCAAGCCAGAAGTCAGACTCGGCCAAGAGGACAGAAATTCCAAACAGTATTTTCTAAGCCACTGGTCCTTGTGGTCTAGAGGCCCTCCCGTCATCTGCACAGTGAAATGGAAAATGGCACCAGTCACAGTGAATTGTCTTGTTTTTGTTAGACTGGCTGATAGCTGTGCCCTCAACCCTTGGATTGATCTAGGGGCCATCGTCACGGAGTTTTGGGATGGATGAAATTTGCTTTGTTAAGACTAATACAGGGTCTAACCTTGGTGGAGGAAGTGATATTTAATGTCACATAAAGCCGAAATGAATTATTCTCTGGGGAGTCGTCTGGTTGGCATTTCTTTCCTATTTTTCTTCCTTCCTGGGCCAGCTCAATTCTATTAAAAATTCTGTTAGCTAAATGTCAATGGGTTCAGCATGTCTCCTCTCTGTGCCACACATTGAAATTTTCCTATAAAATGCTATTTTAATGTATTAGAGATAAACAGGATTTTATTAATGTCAGGCCCATCCATCTACATACAACTCAGTACCCTGTCTGGAGTTACATTTCCTAGACTTGGTTTATTCTTCTTCTTCTCAATTCATCATGATAAAATACTTAGTTGGAACACAGAAAAAGGAAAATAGCTTTGCTGCTTAAACTAAATTGCTGGAGGATGAAGATTTGCATTTAACATCCCGGCTGTTGGACTTAATTAGGCCCCACAGTTTCCTAAAAGAACTCAATCTACAGTGTTCTCTTGGTGATCTAAAAAGAATTAGCCAGCCTTGACTGCCAGGTTGGAAAATTTACTGGTTTATTAAGAGAAGGCATTTTATAGAAACCTCACTAAAGGATTTTGAGCTATGCTGGTGCTTTTTCCCTGATGCAGAATTTGTAGTGTTACAGCTTCGCTGGGCCATTAGCACCCTGTGGACTGACATTATCCACGGGCAGTGTTAAGAGTGGAACTCATTTCAGAAAGGTGGAAGGTTTCAGGGGAGAAGTGTCCTCATCTTTTTTAGTACTCAGCCATTTAAAAGTAACTACCATCATCTCTACCACTCTGCCTTGTAAACAGCCGAGAATGGAGGCCTTAGTGGACAACCTTTAGCGTCATTCGGGGTAATAATCCGCCATTAAATAAAACTATAACCCGGGCTCATTAGGAACACCACAGGCTCCCTGTGACATTGCTGTTGTCATGCTTTGTACTGACTCACCTCTTAAGATGATTTTATTATCCTGAGGAGATAAAGCTTGGCCCAGACACAGCTGCGCCTTGGGTGGAATCAGCCAAGGAAGTAAACACCAACTTTACAAGAAAAAGAGGCACTCCACTTCAGAAAGGGGCTTTTGAGAAGAACTGGGGTGATCCGCTTCAGGAAGGAGAATGGGGAGCAGAATTTACTGCGGAATTCAGAGTCATCATCCCTAAGAGCCCGGAGGTTGCTTGTCTCCATCAGGCTCCATGGGTCTCACGCCTGTCAGATCTCTCAGATGGGACTGTCTGGTCATTCTGGGGAAACAGAGTCCTTCCCGGGGAAGGTAGAATCAACTCAGAAACTAGGAAAGGAGGCAAAGAAAGGAAGGGGAAGGGAAGGAGGAAGCTTTAGGTGCCTTTTCAAAGATTTTTGAGCTGTTCATAAATGTGGACTTAGATCTGTATAAATAATGTCTTTCTAAGAGGAGTTATTTAGAAAACACATTTGTGCTTGCCTCAGTGTAATTTAAAGCAGATCTTAAACTCTTTTCTGGTCCTTCTAGTCTATTTCAGCTGATCCCAAGTGTCCTGAAGCATCTCTCTAAACCCATAGTTTCCTGGGTGTCACCAGCTCGCCTTCTGAGCCCGACCCCTCCGGAGAGTCTTCACAGAAGAAATGGGACCAAATATCCATCAACATTACAGCCACCGTCTTGTCTTGTGAAAGCTCACCATGATCTTCCCTGAGGACACTTAGAACATTTAATTTCTGTGCACTCATACATTGTTTTATTAGTCATTTTCTCCCTTCAACCCTCCTCTCCTCCTCTTAGGCCACTCTTCAATCTCTGAGCACTTGTGCAGAAGGCAGTGTTTTTCCTGAAAGCAAAACTTTCGGAAAGAAATTGCTTCATCTTTGAAAGCTGTTGAAGCTGGTTTATTGACTGGCCTGAACTCGGTAGTGGTTCAGCGGTTTTATTTTTCTCTGCTCACTGTCGTTCCCTGTCCTGTGCTAAATCTCCCTTCCCCACTGGTAGCTGGAAGGGCAGGGATCTTGTCTATTTTGTTCATTCGTGTCATTGTCACCCAAGTGCCTAAAAGTGCCTGGCACATAGCAGAACCTCAGAAAAGATGCGTGAAATTGAACCTCTTTGATGGAATCCCAGTTGTTTTCATTAATTAAAAGTAAACTCAGGGGGGCTGGGCCCATGGCTAAGTGGTTAAGTTCACATACTCTGCTTTAGTGACCGAGGGTTTCCCTGGTTTGGATCCTGGGCACGGACATGGCACCGCTCATCAGGCCATGTTGAGGTGGCATCCCACACAGCAAAACCAGAAGGACCTACAGCTAGAATATACAACTATGTACTGGGGGCCTTTGGGGAGAAGAAGAAGAAAGGGAAAAAAAAGAAGATTGGCAACAGATGTTAGTTCAGGCGCCAATCTTTAAAAAAACAAAGTGGGGGCCAGCCCCGTGGCCGAGTGGTTAAGTTCGCTGCTCCGCTTCAGCGGCCCGGTTTCGCTGGTTTCGGATCCTGGGCATGGACGTGGCACCGCTCATCAAGCCATGCTGAGGCAGCATCCCCCATACCACAACTAGAAGGACCCACAACTAAAAATACACAACTATGTTCCGGGGGGGGGCTTTGGGGAGAAAAATGGAAAAATAAAACCTTTAAAAAAAAAACCAAAATAACCAACAAAGTAAACTCAGGATGGTCAGTTTAAAGCACCAGCTCCATATCCTTTGTCAGTCTGCCCTCTTCCCCTTCCCTCCAGCACATGCCCTCTTTAGGCTTAAGGGACTTGAAGTGGGGGAGCAGCAGGGCTGCTTCTCCAGCCCCCTGCAGCCCCACCCCCGACACACACCTTGGAGAAAGGTAGAAGAATGTACTCTAGCTCTGGGACACTCTTACCGTCCCCTGTCTCATCTTCCATCTCTTCCCTTATTCTAGGGTGGGGAGGAGAGACAAGTGTCCCTTATATCACAGGTTGTGGCTGCAGTCCTCTCTCGGTACATGTGGCTCTGATACCCCTAGTTTATGGTGGGTACCCCTGGTTTATGGTGGGTGCCTGCCTGGTGGCAGACATCGAAATACTGGCCTTCTTGTGGTACCCAAGGGAGCGTTCTGCAGAACCCTGTTAGGGGACTCCCCATTGCATGGTTTCCAGATGTGGGACATCCAGTGTCAACTCTGCTCCAGCCAGCCACCTGGTGACATAACCCACAGCCTTTCCTTCCTGAGGTCCCTTTCCTTGCAGGCCGCCCTCTTTGACAGCGTCCTGGCAAGAGGACTTAGGCCAACTTGACCCATGGGAGGCTCACACCTCCTTGCCTCCACTAGGAGGCTGCTACCCCTCTTTGCCCTGCCATTTCTCTCCAATTCTCTTTTCACCTGCTCAGGTAGGCTCAGGGCAGGTCAGCAAGTCTGCTGACCTAGCAGTCATCTAACTGGGGACCAAGATGCCGGGTACCCTTTCACACAGGCCCTTCCAAAGTAAAAGTCCTATCTTTGAGGGAAAGAGAGAGAGAAAGAGAGGATAATGATTCCAGGGGGATGAAGGGAGAAGCCATATCTGCTCTCACTAGGCAGATAGAAGTCCAGAACTAACGACTCCTCCTGCTCTCTTTTCCTGTGTCTTCTCTAGACTGAGGAGGGGGAAGGATGGGACAAGGGAGGAGTGGGGATGGCAGAGTGACTCTGCCATCTCCCTAAGCCTCGAAGGGAGGGGTCTTTCCCAACCATTTGTACTCTTTAGAATGGAGAGTGCTGGGCCAACTCTGCTTTGGTTTCGCTTCCTTGGTCACCAGTATGGGACGGCGGCTTGAGGCCGGCTCAGCATTCTGCCACACAGTGACATATGCAGCCCCTGCCTCTCTTGGCTGTACTCTGCCAAGCATGGGCAAAAGCTCTGTGCAGTAAAGCAGCTGTTGTGTGTTCTTCAGATTGCAAACTGTAGAGTCACAAGATATTTCAAAATTCTTTGTGCAGTTTTAGTCTTATTGTTATCTTGAAGCTCATTATATGTGAGAAATAGCAGATTATTGCATTCTTCAGGGTAGCTTCTGATGATAATTTATTTTTGAAGAACTTACCTTGATAATATCTTACCTGAAAACACAGGAGTGGGGAGGTATATAATACTTGGAAATTTTTTTTTTATCTCCCTGTTACTCCTGCATGTGTTCATCTGGCTTTCACTACAGAATTAAAGTTGGTATAAAACATGTTTACTGACAGCTGGGTAACCTGGGGTCTGGCAAAAGAGCATGAATCGATCCTTCTATTAAATTTCTCAGCAGTGCTTCCAATGTATGTTTGATGTTTAACGTGTGTCGTAAAAGTAAGTGCAGATTGCTGAGGCCCTGTGTCGTTAAAGGCCTGGATGCCCAGCATTAGCCATCACACTGTGGTACCTCAAATATGATTGAGAAAGGTTTTAGATGAGCATATGTAGGGTTTGTCATTTCTGTTAGCGCTCTAATTAAATCAGCCTTCTAATCAGACAACTTAGAAAATCTTAAGTAATATGATTAGAGCAGAGTAGAATGCAGCCCTCAGACGTCTAAAGCACTTAGTCGGATGGTAACTTACTGGTAACATTTTGCTGAATGGATGACTTTGCTCGATAAGTGCGTGTTTCAACGGTTGAATAAGGAATCTGATAAAGCAGGCTTTACTGATGTCCTCCAAAGATTCCAGGCAAGGTGGTTTTTTTCGCTGTTACATCTATTAACTAATAGACCACATTTCACCTGTAACGACTATTGCAGCATCTTAGGAAAAGGCGAAAGATTTATACGATCTGAAGAGAATCCAGAGTATGCAGCATCTTAGAAATTCCAATCCCTGTCACCATTTCATGCTGCAAAATGACAGCGTATTCCATTTATAAAAGAGTAGAAAAATTGTTGTAAACAGATCAAGAGAAATCTCAATTATCTTGATTAATGGAAGGAGTTACATTGGATTAACTTTTCTTTTTCCTACTTCTTGATTGTATCCAAATTGCAGCAGAGACTTAGGCTTGGGGGTGATGACAGCGGCCTTTTGCCCCCTGTTGGGTTTGGGCAGACAGAATTGTTAGTGGGTCTCCCGGGCAGCAGCAGCTTGCACCACGTTGGTCTGGAAACTGATGTTTGAGTCTGGCAGAGGTGGAGACCTGCTGGCAACCACCTGTGCAGATCACAGGACACTGGGCCACCAGGCTGGATGTGGGGGCAGAGCTTCAAATGGTCCAACCCATCCTTCAAAATTAGAATATACATTGAGATCATCTGTGAAATCGGTGAAGCTGGCTTTTGTCCTCCATGGCAAAGCTTGATCCTGGATCTTTCCAAGTCTCTCTGTCCCTAAACTACCCTTAACAACAAAAGTAATAATAATAGTGCATAGCTGCTCTTTATCCGTTGCCTGCTATGTGGCAGACCCTGTGCTGTGTGCTTTTCAATATTAGCTCTAATCTTTACACCATTCTTACAAGAGAGGGCTCAGTGAGCTTATGCAAGGCTCACTCAAGGTCAGCCAGCTCATCCAGCTGGTGAAGTGGAATTTGAATCCAGGTTGTCATGACTCCAAAACACAGAGTTCTGTGCTGTCTCAGTCCCAGGGTGGAGCTGAAGATGGGGTGAGCGTCGCCTTGCATGGTCATGAAACCAATTCAGATGTGTTTATAGCCATATTCTTCTTATGCTTGTCACCCTCCTCTTTTATTGCTTAGTCTTTTAAGTAACACGGAAAGATCTATTATATCATTACAGTTCATTTTTCTCATAATTGTGTTCTTAGCGGACGCGATTGACAAATTATCGAGCCTCTCTTGTCTCCCTGACATTCTTATGTAGTTTTGAAATGCATTTTAGATGAAAATTTCTCTCCTAAAAGCCAACATTGTTACTTTTCAATAAGAATCTGCTCAGCTCCCCAGCCCCCACTGCAAACACAGTGCAGATTTGCCTACAGCACAGAGAATAAGCAAATTCACAGTGGAAAACTTCAGCTACTCTCCGGGGCACACTCAGGCTGACCTGCCATAGTTGCGTGTCTCCCAGGACATCCACCATGTTTCCTCACAGCACGGGCCTCATTCCAGACCAACCAGACAGATCTGGATGCAAGGGACACGGCTGGGTGTAACCTCCTCTCCAGGAGAAAGCCATCCTCCCGTGTGCTGTCTGTGCCTCCCTCCTGCCTCCTTCAGTGACGTCCTGGTGCATACAGATACCTGCTAACTACCTTTCCACCAGTGTTAAACTCAAAGGAGGTGGGGATTTTTGCAGGTTGTGCGAATTACACAATGTCTCTATTCCACTTCGTCTTGTGTATTAGTTAGAACAGTGATTCCTGAGCCTTATTCCCTAATAGGTTCACCTGAGTGCTTGTTAAATGCATATTCCAGGGTTCTACCCCGGAATCTCCAGGGATGGTATTTGGGAATCAGGCAGGATAGAAATAAAAAAAAAAATCAATATTAAGAGTTGCAAGGCATTGAAATGTGGTAATTCAGTCTCTACCCAAAAAGTAATTATAACAATAAAAGGCTAAGTTAGATTAGTGCCCAGTAACCAAACCCAAGCAGGTGATGAGTTGCATCCCTTCATATGGGAAGCAAGAAGGATTCGGGTGGTTCCCAATTTAGAGATGGGTTGCATTTCAACACATCAGTTGTTGGTTGATTGTTTAGAACATGCGCTATCTTTGCCCTTAGGTACAAGATAATTTCACCTTTGTGCTGGGCACCTGTACCACAAAGGGCTGGGCAGAAGTGATTTCGGTGGTGTGCGGGGTGCTTATCACACTGGGTGTGGCTGAGCTGTCATTTTCCCCGTGTACACCCTGTGGCATGTGCACAAACTGCCCAGCACTGAAGTGTGGTCTCTCTGTCACTGGGATGGTCTTGTGTTTTCCTCGTCTCATGTCTGCTCCGTGACTTAATCCATGTGCCGTTCACTCCAGACTTTCGGCAGCCTTCCAACAGCATCTACTACTCATGGCATTGCCCATTTATTCAGTGACTATTCATTGCACAGGTTCTGCATGCAGGAACAGAGAGGCCTAACAGAAAGATTTGGGAACCAAGCAATCTTAGCTTTGTGTCCCAGGTCTGTCACTTATTAGCTGTGTGAGCTTGGGCAAGCAACTTCAGATCTGCATGCCTCGATTTGTTCTTCTGCAGTATGGGAATAAAAGCAACCCATGAGTTATCAACCAGTGAGATAGGATATGTGAAGGTATCCCGCACATACGTTCTTCTCCAGGAGCTTTGGCTATGAGAGTCCCTCCCCTCAAAGTGTTCACAGTCTAGTGAGAGAGGCATTTGTGTAGAAAGAAAAGTCACGATACAAGATGCTGTACCCCATGATGAAAATAGTGATAAAGACCTCTGCTTTTGTCACTTCCCGTGACAGTGTCCTTTATCCTTTGCCCTCTTCAGAGGGCCTGCCCCACTCCTTTGGACTTCTGTATTCCTACAGATGATTTGCTCATATCTCTGCTGCCTGGCCTTCCAAGCTGAAAACTTGGCTTTGTATCCCAGGTTTCATTAGAGCTTCTCTTCAGCACGGTCAGCATGGCCTCCAAAGAGAAAGGAGTGAATGAAGAGGCAGGTTGGGGTGGCTGCCACGTTTGTGTGGCTGTGGGGTTTGTAAATGCAGTGCTTGTAATTGGGGGTAGTCTGTGATCATTGATGCTTTGCGACCAGCAATTGGAGAGTTAATGAAGTCATACTTTCTCTAAGTGTGCATATGTGTATGTGTGTGTGTGTGTGTTTCTGTGTATGTGCATGCTCACACATGCTCTCCAACACTCATGCACACACAATTTATTAAAAATTAAACCCTGGGGGAGATTATGTAGAGCAAAAAAAGAGGGCAGAATCATTAAACCAATCCTCTGTCTGGGAGCCACACAGTTGGGGGCAGACTTTTGGTCTTCTCGTTAGACTCAATCCGTAGAGGGAGTCTACCGGAGGATGACAACTTTCTCCTTTCAGTTCTGCTCGATGCAGGGCCTCTCATTTGCCAGAGAGGACCCTTTTGCCTGACAAATGAAGATAGTTTTAATAAAAATCTATTCTTAGCTTGGTATCTTAGGGCCAAGTTTTGCTTTTGAAAATTAAACTGTTGTCCTGGCAGGGTTGGTTTCTACATAATTGTCCGTGCGTGTGGAACTGGCTCCGTCCATATCCGTTGGCTTGGTCTTCACTATAATGAGATTCCTTTTTGGTTTGTTTCTCGGGTACTCTATAGACAATGATCTGAATTTTTTTTTATGCCAGCTACAGTGACCAAAATACATGAGCATCGATCATTCACTCTCTGAAATGCCCGCTCAGTCACAGCTGTGAGATGAACACAGGGAGTCAGCAAGGCCAATCCCGTTCATTACATCAAGTGATTAAATAGTGTGATTCTGGAAGAACTTCTTAAAACCCACTTTTCCCCATGCCTGCCTTGGGAGCACAAAATGTAGAATAAATACCTGGCACTGAGATTGCTAGGAGAGAGGCAAGAATTTGAATGTCAGGATTCCTTCTGAGCCTGCACAATATTGTGGGCATCCTGAATAAAGAAGATGTGCTAAGTGGCAAGGGTGAGCAGCCGCAACTCCTTCTGCCCCTGAGATTCTTTCCAGCCCCTTGATAGCTGAGTAAATAGGCTGCTGATTTAGCATATTGCTATGGTAGCTTCAGATTCTGCTGTATCCGTATGTGCATTTTATCTGAGGCATACATTCTTGCCTTTATTATATTATTGCCATATTTTTAATGGCATTAATAGCCCTAATGGCCCTCTGGACAAGGGGGTGACTAAGGACCACCTTCCTGGTTATACTCTGATGAATTCAAATAACAGGATGGCCATGTGAAACACAGGTTTTGCCCACCACCTCTTCCAAGTAGCAGCATCTTGTGTTTCACACTTGAGATCCTTATCAGGTTGTAGCCTTGTTCTGTATTTCCATCCGTGAGCAGACTTGGGGGCTCTAGTTATCGACAGAGGGTCTGAAGAAACTGGGATATTTTGTGTGGGGCTAAAGAATATTTTTAATAATAAAGTGATTGTCTATTGTTAATTTCTGTATTCAGAAACTTGGAGTTTTCATTCATCGGTATTTATTAGGCATCCACTCTGTGCCTAGCGCTGTGTGAAGCACTAGGGTACCACGGCGGACAGAGTGGAGAACATCCTTGCCTCCATGAAGCTTAGTAAATACATTGAACGAGTCAATTAAATAGTGTGTCATAGAGTGATATATATTAGTGGAGAAATAAATCAAACAGGGCAATGGAATTGGGAGTCCCGGGAACAGTGGTGTTGGCAAATTAAATGGGTTTGAAAAACAAATTGGATACAAATAATGGGCTGAATTCTGACTGATGATGGGGCTGTAGAGATCTTTGTGACAGCGTTTATACTATTGTCTTGTTATTTTATTTGACCTCTCATGCTCATAGCCTGCTTCTGTTAGTAGTTTGTAAGTAACTTGAAGACGGGAACTATAAATTATAAGTCCTGGCTTCCCCTACAGCACCAATTCCAGTGTTATACACATTATAGGCTCTCCATACATATATATTAAGTGAATTTATACATCTCCATCAGCAAGGGACATGTGACCTCGGGTGTGGCTGTTGTAGCCTCTATCGAGTGTGTTATGGCGATGTGTGTAATTGTGCCTATGTTTCCTGAGGTGTAATGGTGGCATTGCTGCACCCCTTTGCTGAATGAACAGTTCCTCGTAACTGTCTCCTTGCCACATAGCATGGACTATGAGGAGAACCACCAGAGAGTTTTTCCTTTTTTCTTCCTCTGGAAAAGTTTGCTTCCTTAGTATTAAAGTCATAGGAGGAACAGTCAGTAAAGGCTTGACCTAAACCAACTGGGAGCAGTTGTCACTCTATTCATATTTAGCTCTGAAGAGCGTCACACCCTGTGGTCTGCCCCAAGATATTCCAGTTGCTGGCAGGAAATTCTTTTTTATGTGTCTTCTAAATTAATTTAAGCCTATTTGTCTTTTTCAAGGTGGACCGTGGTAGAGGCCAGTAACTTAGTTGGTGTCATCAGTAGTGAGCCCTGACAGTACCCGTCAATAGCCCTTCTTTTGATGGTTTCAGTCCCTCTGGGCTACATGAGGGAGGACACAAAGCCATCTTCCCCACCACCAGAGACACCAACTGTGCCTCTCCCTGAGCTTCCAGCATTCTCTTCAAGCCCATGGTTTACTCAGAGATTCATTGATTGTGAGAAACAACTCATGTTCAGAACAGCCTAAAGGAAAAGGAAGGGATGCGTTGGAAGCACAGAGGCATCTAATAGAAGCTCAGATCTGGTCTCTAGTCCCTCATGAGGGACTAGAACTGGTGTATTAGTTAAGAGTGACGTGGACCTGCGTGACAGGTAAACCCCCAGACCCCAGTGGCTTAGCATAGTAGAAGTTTGTTTCTCATGTTCATGTACTTCAGTAGCTGGGTGGGGTAGGCTGTGCGCCACACAGTCATTCAGGGCTCCAGGATGACAGAGCTCCACCATCTTCACCCTGGACATTACCGTCCTGCCAGAAGCCAGGGGAAGGGAGAGTGGAGGATTGCCCAGGAGGTTTTGTGGGCCAGTCTTGGAGGTGGCATATATCACTTCCACCACAGTCCATCCACCAAAACCGAGCCATATGGCCATGGCTTACTTCAAGGGAGACAGGGAAATGCAGTCCAGCTGTATGCCCAGGAGGAAAGGGATGTGGGTTTGTGGGAGTTAGTAATCTCTGCCACAACCAGGGTCTCCATATCCATCTGGAACCAGGTTAACGATGTCCTTCGTCCTGACAGAGAACTGTGTGTCCTTTTATATTGGATTTAGTTAGGATGAGAAGGGGACCGATGATGCTTCTTTGTGAGAGAGGAGACACACATCCTTTCCATCTTCGTCTGAATCCTGTAGTCCTACTGTCTGGACACCGTTTGAGCTTGCTGGAACATCCATCGGGCTGGTTTGAGAGCTGTTGCCCATCATTGCCCCTTGCCCTTTTCCAAGGGTGAAAGGTCAACTGAGTGGCAAGCATATTCTGTTCAGGGCTCACCTCATACAGTTAACAATAGGCACTGAAATAATGTCTGTAAGATATGCAAGGAAAGGCAGTGTTCCCAGGAGACTCTGACCTAAATTTTGAGCCAGGCTGTGAGAATTTGCCTTTTTTAACAAGAAAAAGATGAAGAAAAGACAGGCTCCCCAAATCACATCTGTTCAGTCTCTCTCAGCACTAGGCAATGTGTGTTCCTTAATCCCTGGGGGGAATGAAGCTTTACCTTCTCTCCTTTCATGGTTTCTACAATGCAGTTTCTTCCCAATATGGCAGTCCGCACAACTCCCTGCTCCTGAACTTAGCCAGCAACTCTCAGGAGGGTGCAGATGAGTTTGGGATCAGCATATTAGGAAGTTGTGTGTGTGTGTGTGTGTGTGTCTTTAGGCACTGCTGGGGAGTAAGTACCACTGTCCGTTCTCCCTGCTCCATGTTTGTGATAGCACAGCTATTACTGGGATGAGAGAAACACCCCGTAGAGGGCCGCTCCACGTCTGTTGGGACTGGAGACTAGTAGCCGCCTTCCTGCACCTGAGGCCTCTAATGCTGTGGCTGTGTGTCCTGATTATTTCACAGGTCACTTCCCAGAAACGTTGAGGAATATAGAAATGTTGATGCCAAAATGTTGGGTACGGGTTTAGGGAGCAGAATTCCTTTCTTGGGTTCCGGAGAAGGTGTTAGAAGGACAGAAGTTTGTGCCCAGAGAGCCCTGTTGTTCTGTGCTATTGAAGGAGGAATTATGTCCTATGTGTTTTTAGTAACAGAATCAACAGCTAAGAAAAGACAAGCTCGGGGAGGAAGTCCTCGGTAGATGCTAAGAGACTCCTTTTTGTTCTTTGTGCCGGAAGCATTAGGTTTCTAATTACGATGGAAAGAGAGGTTGCTGTTGTGAAGCGCGTCGCTGTGTTTCAAAATAGCTGTGTGTTGTGTTATCGCTATGTTCTTCGTGTGATAGATGTTGCTTTGGAGCAGACTTTGTCCTTCTTTCCAAGGACGTAAAATAACAGTTTTCTCCTTTTTCTTTATTGCTTTGCTTGCCAACCTGGTGATCTGCTGCTGTGTCCCGTTGCAATGAAATTCCTTCATCTATTCCACATCAAAACGAAAAGGTAAGGAACTGCGAATGGTATTAATTTGCTAAAACAGCAGCAACTCATATAACAAGCAAAAAGAATTGCATTTTGATCACTGAGAATTGTTTTACTTTAAGAGAAAAAGTGATTGATTGTGAGGCCCTCCATTCTAGTATCAAAGTTTGGCTGGTTGATTTCCTATCTCCTGGGCGCTGGTGTTGAACCAGGCACAGGTGTGTGTGGGTCTTTGTGAGTTTTTGTCAATGACTCACAAACAGGAGAGCAATTCACAGACATTTCACACTTAAGCTCTATTAAGACTGAAATATTCAGTAACAAGGAGGTGAGAGGAGTGTTAATATCACTTTAGCTTCACCCTTTGAAGCAAGATTAATCCAGCCAATAATGAGTCTGGTTTGGGGTTTTCTTAAACTTGTGGCATTATAGGGGAGGGACCATTCAGATTCTCTGCCAAATGGGGACACTTAGAGTTTTGTAGCTGTCAGAAACACACACTCATCATAATTTTTTGCATGTTTTTATTGTGGTATAAAACAGGTAACATAACATTTACCATCTTAATCATTTTTAAATGTCCAGTTCAGCAGTGTGCAGTATGTACACATTGTTGTGCAACCAATTTCCAGAACTTTTTTATCTTGCAAAACTGAAACTCCGTACCCATTAAACAATAACTCCCCTTTTCCACCTTTCTCCAGCCCTTGGTAACCACCATTCTACTTTCTGTTTCTATGAATTTGACTACTTGGAATACAAATGGCATCATAATTATATTTGTCTTTTTGTGACTGACTTATTTCACTTAGCAGAATGTTCTCAAGTTTTGTCCATGTTGTAGCATGTGACAAGATTTCCTTACTTTTTAACTCTGAATAATACTGCGTTGTGTACACATGCCACCTTTTGTTCATCCATTGTTGGACTTTTGGATTTTTTTCCCTTCTCTGCTATTGTGAATAGTGCTTCTCTGAGCATGGGTGTACAACTCTCCCACCATATCTTTCGATTAGATGAATTCCGCTAGTGTATATGTCCATTCCCAAAGTGAATTTTCACCATCTCTCGTATTATTAAATTTTCAGCCTAGCCAAACCCTAGCCAAACTCTAGCCAAACCTAGCATTAGTGTCTCCTCTGGCTGAACATTCATCTTGAGGCTTAGAGACTGGCCAATTCTTATCCCCTAGTTACCTAATAAATACCTAATGAAGATAACTCACACTACCTTTTCTCCCCTACTTCCTTTTCCTATAAATTCTGGGCAGAAGGCTATGGAAGCACATATTCTCCCACACCCCCCATAGCCTTCACATTGGCATGCTTGTCCGTTTATAACATACAGTTGCAAGTCTTTTCCAGGTAATGTATGTCATCTCACGGAAATGATGTGAGCTGAGCGTTAGTTATGAAACCAGTCTTGTTGCCTTGCGACATGGAAGAAAGCTTGTTCTGTTGTAGTAATTCTTACAGAGGGAGGGGAGAGCCCTGTGGATTCTAAGGGGCGGATAATTTCTGCCTTTTCCTGCCAGTTCCCTGCTGGGGCACGTTGGGTCCAGCAACGGCGAATGTCACCTGACCTTGTTTTCTCTTAGAGCTGCAGGCGTGAAACCTTGCCCATTCTGGGCTTGAAGTTCTGATGGCAAAAAATGACTGTTTTCCAAAAGTTCTCTTGGGTGCTCATCAGTGTGTGAGAACAGTGGAAAGGGTGGGAGCTAAGGAGGTGAGTTGGCAGGGTGAATTCTCTTCTCTTGTCAGCCAACCTGGTTTAACTACAGGCCCAGATATTCTGCTGGAGCAGCATCTGTAGGCAGAGGTGGGGCTCACGTTTGGATGGGCAAGTTGAGAAAAAAATAACCATTTTCTGATTTTTAAAAAACAGATATTATGTCTGTAAGAAAACATCAAGAATATGCATCAAATGTTATTACTTAATGTGATTTTCATGACTTATGGTAGCCATATCATTATTTGAGAAGACAAGGGAATGGGCATCATTAGCAGTTTTTCTTTTTTATAGATTTTATTTATTCATTTTTTTTAGGAATATTAGCCCTGAGCTAACATCTGCTGCCAATCCTCCTCTTTTTTTCTTTTCTTTTCCTTTTTTTTTGTTGAGGAAGATTGGTCCTGAGCTAATATCCGTGCCATCTTCCTCTAGTTTATATGTGGGATGCCTGCCACAGCATGGCTTGCCAAGCTGTGCTTAGGTCTGCACCTGGGATCCAAACCGGTGATCCCCAGGCCACCAAAGCGGAACGTGCGAACTTAACCACTGTGCTGCTGGGCCGGCCCCCATCATTAGCAGTTTTGAGAGCACATCGATTCTTGAGACGTAAAACAAACTTGGGCACTGGGGTCTCCAGAGAGTGGGTACGAGAAGTGTAGTCTGTTGAACCCACTTGAGTCTGCAGAGCAAGAGAAAGAAACTCAGCTTGTCTTCATCACATGCACCAGCTGGGTGGTATCTGCCCTGGCCAGGCAGAGGTCCTGCCCCTTGGGGCTCCTAATCCAGGATGTCTCTTGTCATTGGTACTTTGAGCCACTGAGAGCAGTGTAGGAACTATTTTTCTTGCCAGATGTTCTGTGTATATTCCTCTGTGCTCTGTGTGGGAAATTAGGGCCACGCTGGACTATGCAAAGTACCTAGTCCACCTGCTATGTCGTGGAGGTAAGGCGATTTAATGCTCACGAATCAATGTAATGACCAGCATGTTTGATGGGAGTCCCAGGGCTAACTATTTCTTGATGACCGGTAATGAGGAGATTTGAAAGCAGGTTTTCGTGTATGTTATGTGGGTCTGGGGAGTACGTCTTTTTTGTTCTGTCCAACAATTAACGTAGTTGATACAATACAATGAATCTCCATTGTGGTTTCATTTACTTTCACATTAATTTGAAAGTAGGCGAGCTTCTACAGTGGACACTTAACTTATTTAATTTTAGTACAAAGTGAAATAAAAAAGTAAGACATAATAGTACTAGAGGTAGGAATGGGACTGATGAGAAAGGAGATGTTTTTAGACATCAGGTCGTTTTAGTCATCAGATCACTGCAAAATGTGCAGTAGAAACGCACAGCAGTCATACTGCGGAACTGAGTGTTAGGTTTTAGACAGGATGTGGCATTATTCATATTAGGAATTATAAATGACCTACAAGAGGGGAAAAAGGAACAGATATGTGGGATGGGAGAGTATTCCTTGGAGAAAATGCACAGGGGACGGCTAAAGCATAGGAATCAGAAGAGATGACCAGAGGGAGTCAGGATGAGCAAAGACAGGCCCAGTGCCTGGAGCACAGACAGAGAGCTTTCCGGGTGTACATCGCGATAGTCTTGAGAATGGGGCTCAAGCTTAGTACACGGTAGATCACCTAGGGCATTTTTTAAAAACATACCAATGACTGAGCCCCACCCCACAGCAATTAAATCTGAATTTCTACGGGTGGGACCCAATCCAGACGTTATATTTTTTAAAAACTTCATAAATGATCCTTTTGTCCAGGCAGTGTTGAGAACCACTGATCAAGAGGGAAGGAAAGAGATGCTAATGAACTTGTGAAGAAGGAGGTGCTCGGTAAACTTTCAGTGTCGTTTTCAGTAGAATAGTGAAGCTGGAAGAAGGTTAAGAGAGGAATGAATAAAAGCCACGGAGCCTATGAGTGGGGGGCACATAGTCAAGGGATTTGGCAAAAAATGGAAGGTGAGAGACTGACAAGTCAGAGGGATAATGGTAGGTCAAATAAGGGTTTTGTTTTTGTTTTAAAAGATAAGGTGTCAGAAAAACTGCTCAATAGAGAGAGGGAGGGTAGGGGTAGAAAGATATAACTGTAAGAGTGGGCTGGGGTAGGACATTGAGTTCTTGGGGAAAGGAGTCCAGAGAGGATCTTCTCTCTTTAGTGAAGAATGGAGGGGCGTTGTGGGGCGAGTGAATGGTGTGTGCACACCAGTGGGTTCGGTCTTCCCTGTGGTATCGGCACTGAAGCCTCCACTGAGACCTGGGCTGGTGAGTGAGGAGGAGCTGGGAGTATAAGCAGGTGGGAAAGAGGCTGGAATAGTTCCTGTGGGGTCTGGGTTAGGGAGACCACGAGACGCGCAGGAAGTGATTAATGAGCAGCCTTGATGCTTCCCAAGTTGGCTGTGTTTGAATCTGTAACTCTCTAGGTTTGCGAGGATTTGTCTTCTGTCTGTCTCAGTCATCTGTGGCCCAGGCGCAGGAAGGGGCAGAATGGGTGGTGGGGATGGTCTTGGCCTGGGAATTGACTGGAGGGGTTTAGGAAGATGTCAGGGCAGTGCAGGAGGCTGGGCTACCAGAGGGGGTGGTTTCCAAATCATTAATCCCAAGTTGTGGAAGGGAAAGGGGAAGCCAGTATAGACAAAAGACGGATAACAGATTCTATGGAGTTGAATGGCCAAAGGGCTATGTGGTCAGACTGAGGACATAGAGTACAGTGTGAAGTGACATGGAGAGAGGGTGCCTAGGGGGAGGCCTGGGCTAATGCTGACCAGGCGGAAGACAGCTCCTGGCCTGTCCCAGGAAGGGTGAGCGAGTGGGGAGTGGACTCAGAGAGAGTCGTGTCAATTAAATCCAAGAAGAGAAGGAAAGACTGGTAAACAGATATTGGATAAAAAGTAGCTTAGTTGTCCTAAAACAGGGCATAACAGAAAGAGGTAGTTGGTTCCAATAAACCCTTCCTTTAAAAAAAAACAAAGCGTGCACGAGGGGGTAGCAATGGTGATGATTTCTTTCCTTTCAAGACCAGCAAATCAAAGAATATTAGTGAAATGTGGAAATAGCTTAAATAATATGAATATTTTATGTTCACTGCGTTATCTAGAAACCCAGCTGTTTGCTGACCATTAACGAAGACAATTATAGACCTGGTAGTAAGTTATTTAAAATGGAAACTCTGAAAATGTATTTGTTGAAAGATGTCTCATGGCTTGAATTCTCCATTATGCTTTTGGCCTTTGTGGAAAGAACGTACATACATAAGGTTATGTGCAAGCATTGTTAATTACTCGTTAATCTGACATTTTGATGGCAGTAAGCAACAAATATTAATTCAAGACTCAACATTGTGATTGTTTCTAAGATGCATGACATCTCTAAAAATGTGAAACCTACATTTCAAAACTACTTTCTTCAAAGACCTATCGTGGCAAAACTCATTATTAGAGCCTTCTGTACCTTAAAAGCTTTAAATGAAACACTGCAATTTACGGAATTCATTACTGTGCACAACTAATTAGAACTTTAAAGGAAATCACAGTAGGGAATTACACATTTTAAGAAAGCATTTCCTTGAGCTGAAATGTTCTTCAGAATAAAGGTTGTTTTGCAGCGAACGAGGCACTCGAATTTTCCACGCGTATATAGACACACACTCTAAAGAGTGGCCTGTTTGACCAGCCGTGTTTGGAAATCATTCTTGTTCTCCATTCAGACAAAAGGAAAAGCCGCAAAGGCAGCAAGGGAGGGACAAGACAGAAATGCAAATTAGATGTCCGTAGTGTCCTCAGAAGCCAAACAAAAAAATACAGACGTATCTAATTAGTTTCCAAAGCCAGCTTTACCCTAGGAAAAAAAAAATTCTCATCTAAGAAAACAGCAGTGAGAGCTGTGTGAGTCCCAGGTGTATGGGTGATTACAGCAGAGAGCAGAAAGAGCCACTGCTGTTCCCCTCAGCTGCCTCTGTGCTACACAAATGTGTTTACAGAAAGAATATAAAATCGACCGTGGATAACTCCCTCCCTTTCCCCAAACTGATTAATTTCTCAACGTGCTGGCAGATTTTTCCATGGATGGGGATCGGGTTTGAGAGATGAATGTGTAAATCAGCAGCAGGTGGGAAGTGGAATTTGTCTGGCCCAGCTGCTGTTTCTTGCATTTCCTATTCTTTTTGGTTATCACGGTCCAGCATCTGTCACTGAGGACTCCCGGGCTTCTGTCATCCCAGGCCTGGGGAGCCACGGTGTTGCCTGTGTCTCCTGACAGCTCAACGCCCTGGAATAGGAAACAGCAAGAATGACAGCCTCATCGCTATTAGCAGGAACTGACAAAGTTGAGCTGGGTATTTTTTTGTATCTCATTTTGATACTTCTGTTGGTATAGACACTGCCTTCTACTCCACTTCCAATCTGGGTATGGCATCATCCGGGCTCTTTTACAATACCTCCTGACTTGATTGTATTATATAAATAAAATGCTTATGTTTGAATGTGCTTTTCTTTGCATTTTAATCTCGGTGATGGTACACAGCGATAAAAAATGACCAGCTTTCTTGCCCTTTTGATTAAGTCTTGAAGGAACAATGTGTTTTCCACACGCTGCGGAAATCTCTGTGGAATTAAATCATCGGGCAGACCCACATTTTCAGCATTGCCTAACATCATAGAGTTTTAGCGTTGGGCATAACCTTTAGAGGTCGTCTTCTCAACTCTTCCCCTGCCCCACCCATCACAGATGACCACCCAGCCTCTCTCGTGGGGATGGTGAGGTTTACTGTGGTATCCCGACAAATGGCAGATGCCTCTCTGACAGCACTTCCTCACTGGGGCGTTGTCCCAATAACGCTCAGCCTACCTTTCTTGAGTAATAGTCGGGGGTGATGTTTCTCCAAGCCTTTCTTGAAAGAACAGCCAGACTGCCATCTTTGTTAGGCATTTCCTTGGACAGATCTTATCTTCAAAATAAAGTCACAATTACTAGTGTCATTTAAAAATGTTCTGCAGGAAATCTTGACTGATTATTGCTAGCAGACTGGAAATCAGATCTTTGATATTTATTTTAAAGGAGATGAGCAGAATTGTTTGAAGTTCAAATACAGCACAGATACTATATTCAGTGTGACTTCACGGTATTACCACTGAACTATTCAGCTCATGTGTATGTTTTATATTTTTAATTTGGGCAGTGATTTTCTCTCCCAATTGTTTCCACTTGAAGGTTCTTTTTTTAAAGAATCTAATTTCTAATAAGCTGAAATGGTTTAAGGAATTATTCTTTATTGTCCTGTCAAGTTGCAGGAAACATCAGATATTGACCTTATGCTATCATCAGTTTGATATGTGGCAAGGTCTGCTATCTCTTCTTGCATACGTATTTTCATGGCCCTTAATTATTTTTTCTTCTTTAAACCTTAGCTAGAATATTTAGAGGCTTGTTGTTCCACATTCGCTTTTGTGTTTATATGCAGCCTTTTGGGTAGACAGAGATAAGACAAAGTATTACTGTTTACAGATTCCTGGCCAAATTTACTTCAAAAATCTCTCTGTACATTTTCAGTAAAGAAGAGGCTGTGAAAAAGAAAGAAAGAAAAAAAAAAGATTAAAAGAAAATTCCAAATTATTTGGAAAAGAATCAAAATTGGTCTGAGTAGAGAATCACCCATAGAAATATGGAGTGCTCAATTAAAAATTTGTAAAGAGGCTCAGAGGAGATCTTTGCTAATGATATTTTAATTTTCCGAGGAAAAGGTTGTATGTGAGCATAAAATTGTAGCACCTTAGAGGTGGAAATTCCTTGGCGATAAAAACCCACGCAGCCTCTTCATGAACACATCAAGTGATGAGACGTTCCCTCCCATGAGAACAAACTTTGAACACAAATTAGACGCCAGGCACTGTCCCGGATGTTGGAATGCAATATTGAATGGGACAAAGACAAAAAAACAGATCCTACTCTCAGAGGGTTACACTTGAGAGCACTACCTACTACATATGGCAAGCTAAACTGTTTCAATTCCGCTCCTCTTCTTATCCGGATCCTGCCCCTGTGTCATCACAGACTGGGAATTGAGTTGGGATTGCTTTAGAGGTTTTCTCTTCCAGCCTCCTACCAATGCCGGAAGTCTCTCTATGGAAGCCTGTATGTTTCCGGTAAAATTGCACAGTCTTCCACCTGTGGGCCAACAGAATATAATGAAGCTGCTGCCTCCCTGTTTCTAGACACTGGAGTTCCCCCGAGGGAGGCAGCCTGAGATTTGGTGCAATCTTTTGCTAGCCACCGCACACTGCTACCTGGCATGAAGCTGATGCTCAGCTGCAAACCTTAGGCCTTTTGAACATGAATGGCTTTGGGGCCAAGTCTCCCACCTCCCGTACTTGGATATTGGATTTTTTGACCTGAAATGTAGGACTTTTTTTGCATTCATCTCATTTATATTTCGTGATGGTTAAAATTGACCCATGTTCCAGCTTGTTTTGAACTTTATGAGACCTGATTATTTTCCCTAAGCATTTTTGATTGCTTATTCTACCTGTAAACAACTTTTGAGCATTCATCTTCAATATATGTGTATTTACTATTTTATAAATTATATGCATGTGTCATTAGTTAGTATCTCAAGCCATAATATCTGCTTATGGTGAGGTTCAGATGGTGAATCAAAATCGATATCTCGAGTCATTTTGATGATTTCAAATTTTTTATTGATTTCTGATCAGATCTCATTAGATCACTGTTGTTTTTATCTCGTATGGCTGGCGTAGAGCTCATACTAAGAACAGTAGACTGTCTGCTCTGCCATTTTCTTATTTTCGTGTCTGCCTTCTTTATTGGTATTATCTTCAATCTGCGATTTCTTTGTCAGAAGCTTTTTTTTTTTTTAAGCCAGCTGTCCATTTGGGGAAGATTGGTTTAGTTAAAACTAGATAATGTAATCCATAAATCCACTTAACAGAGCTCAACTAAGCAGCTGTGTGTGGTAATACAGTGAAAGAGAGCGAACAAATCAGAGAAGGCCCTTCAATCATTTGTTGTATTGGAAACCTTCAGACTTCTTGTGTGCCCCACATGACAGACAGTCCTCTCAATGGTAGACCCGCAACAGTATCACGGTCAGTCGGGGCATTTAGATTATTAGTGAAGCTTAACTGTTGGCTTTTAATTTAAAAATAGACAGAAATAGCTCTAACAGTGCCTTCTCACACCCTAATGAACAATCTCATGTACCTCTTGGGGTGTACTCACTCTATTTTAGTCATCTTCTCTCCGGTGCTGCAGTTGTCTCTATGATATTTCTGTCATCTATATTTTGGTAATTCATCCCAGTCTCATATAAAAAGAGAAGTAAAAAAAGATAAAGATGAATTCTTGGAACATGTAAGTCTTCTCTCTAGGTTGACATTGATCCATTCATCAACCCTCTTGAGGTGCAGTTTTTTAACTAGACATGCATCAGCCTAGTTATGTTGACAACCGGCCCCTAGTTTTCCATGTTGGCTAGAAGATTGTGGTAAGACATGCGGTTCTAGACACACATGTGGTAATAACAACTCGGTGACAGGATCAGTACTGGGCTCTTTACAAATGTTATTTCATTTGATTCTTGTGGGAAACCGATGAGATAGGCATTTTATTTCTGTCTTACAAATTAGGAAACGGAAGCCCAGAAGGGTTAAGTTGGGGGCAGCTCCAAGCAGGAAATAAGCAGACTTTTCCACATTACTGTTTGTCATTAGGAAAATGTACTTGGGTGTGTCTCCCACCTAAGTCTCTAGGGTGAACAGCAAGATGACTTCAACGGATGCGAAACATGTCTTTTTCCTTGTTTTGTTTGTTTGTCTTTAATTGATACACAATGGACATATAACATGATATTAGTTTCAGGTATACAGCGTAATGATTCAATATTTGTATATATGAAGCACGGGTTTTAAACCACTGTGTTCTCCAAGTACATAACACTTTACCCCTTTTGAGATTTGGGTCATTTGCATGTCTACACTATCATAGTGCCTCGCTCTTCCTTTTATCATGGTGTCTAAGAGCTGGATATCAGTGTATCCACACTGGCACATGCGTGCGCCTTGAGCAACCCAGGTGGAATTTGCCAGAGCCTGGAAGCAGGAGCTCATGTAAAGTAGCTGTATCCTCACCTGCCTTTGGCTTTGTCCTCTTTTCACTATGTTATGTTTGCTGTTTGGAGAATCATTCTAGGAAATAGTTGTTTTCTCTGTCATCTGTTACCATCCCACCATCTGCCCCAAACAGTGCTTCTTCTTCTCTAGCGGTGGGATGGGGGGCATAAACTAAGCAATTTTGAGTCATTTTTCTGAAGTGATATTTGAGTGATTTCCAAATTTTATTGTAAATTTTCTAACAAATCACAAAAAATGTAAAAACTAGTACAATGGATGCCTATATACCAACCACATAAATTTAAACTAATATTTGTCATATTTGCTTCATCTATATATTTTTTCTGAACTATTTAAAATCTTGAGATACTATCCCATTTAATTCCCAAATATTTCACTATTTCATCTCCTAAAAATAAGAATTTTACCCTCAAAATAAGGTCTTTTTCTGATATAACTGCTGTGCCATTTTCATACATAAGAAAATTAACACTAATTCTCTAGTATCATGTAATACCCAGTGCAATTATTCCTCCAAAATGTCTTATATATTTTTTTTCCCCAAACTGAGATTCAATTAAATTTCACACGTCGCATTTGGCCTTTATATATCAAGTAATTTTAGAGTTTAGACTTTTTGTTGCGAAGGAGGCAGAAATAAAAGATCTGGATGATTTTCAAAAAAACATTTAAGTCCCGTTTTACACGAATGATGACTTTTCAGATTAAATAGACTATTGATCTAGGTTGTTCCGGTGGTTTTTCACTTGGTAGTAAATGGCGCCGGCTATGTTGAAGTTGTAAAATATAGAAATCTCTAAAGTGTGCACACGAACCACAGCTTAGCAGAGGCGGTCCATCATCTGTATATGTGCATGGGATGCTTCGCGCTTTGATGCTGTAAGTGTGAAACCATCCCATAAGAAAACAGTGCATCAAGGGTTTTGGCTCAGCACTGATAATGGATTATAATAGATTGAAATTAAATATGATTTAAGTGACAGGAAAACGGTGCCAGCTAAAGTAAATAATTGATTAATCATCTCCCAGTTAAACCTGCAAGTTAAATAGTAGGGCTGGAATTGAATGCTGTGTAGAAGCTCCTCTCCACATTTCAATCCTAATAAAAACTGCACTAAAGAAGAGAGAAAAATCAGGAACTACTCAGAGAAAGGGCATGCCCCTTGCTGTGTCTCATTTACAGCATGACGTCAGGTGTGTTCGTTGTGCCATGGAATTCGTGGTAAGAAAATGAAGATCCAGGAAATAGCTGTCACAGAAAACATAAAAAAAGTAGATATATGGTCACTTGGAAATCAACAAATTTAGAAGACAAGCGACAGCACATCTTTTTCTTTTGTCTTTTGTTCTAAATTACGATGAGATAAGGAGGGTCAATATGACTTTGACGAAGCAGCTTAGCATTGCAAAACTGGTCACCATGTGTTCTGGTCACTATGTGGCTGCCGTGGAACCCTGGATGAGGTTGGGCTGTCTGAGTCTCCGATTGCTTATCTGTGAATGAAAGGCTTGGACGGAGCGTCTCTGAGGTGCCTTATGCCACTTCAAATCTAAGATTCTAGCAGCTAGAAGTCTCTATGAAGCAGTGCTGTGCTACTTCCCTTGTGAAATTGTAGCTGGCTTTTGTCATGATGACCCTACAGCATTACAGGCTCCCATGTGTTTCCTGAGTTTCCAAGGGTGCGCTTAGTTTATATTAAGCTCATACGGTTTTGTTCTACGTCTTAAAGATTAGTAGTCTGACCCTAACACTTTGTTAGCCAAATGTTGTATTAATCAGAAGAGTCCAATCTGGGTTCAGATAGAATAAGGTAAATTTTATTGTAATTAGAAAAAGATTTACATATTTTAAAAATGGTAGAACCACTAATGCATTACAGTTACGGCTTAAAACCCTTAATTCATGGTAATTCAGCAACCTAAGAGAAAAAGAGCTGACCCTACTCATTACCCAAGGTAAAGTTGTGTTCAATTTTAATTATAAAGATTGGATCAGTATTTTTATTTTGCGAGTCAGCAGAATATGTCCTGTGTAGCCTTTAACAAGTTTCTTAGAATTTTTAAGCTATGTTTTTTCCTCCATATGATAGAAATAATACCTATGTCAAAGAGTAGTGAGGATGCAAAGAAATCACATATGTAAAGTGCCTACTGCATAGTAGGTGTTGTGTTGACAATTGTTAATGATCATAGACGTTGGAGTGTCACTGAATCCTTGGCAATTCCCTTCTGAGTAGAAGGTCCTTAACCAGTGTGCATGATGAAAAAACAAGACTTAGTACGTGGTGTTCATCGTCTTAAATGCCTCACAACGCCAGATTGACTTTGCAGCGCTTAACTAACTCATAACCTAAGAAAAGTAGAAACCTCCTTTGAGTTAATTATCAAAAATATGAATACTCTAATTCAAGCTACACGAATATTCCGCCTTGAAAAGACTGACATCCAGTCATTAACTCTTTCAATTTTACTAGCCCCGAGAATACCAACAGCAGCTGTCTCGTCTTCAAATGTAAACATGTAATAACATGAACAAAGAATCCACAAAACAGACCTTTGTTGTAAAATCTTATGATTATTCTTTATATTTGAACCTGGACTGGATCAAAGCATATTGCCCTAAATATAAAAACTGCCAATGGTGAAAACCTGGTAAAATTCAGGAGGCATGCCCAACACTAGCATTTCAATACAATCACTTATAATTTTACAGGAGATTATAAGTGATTTAGCATCTGTTTCTGAAACAGTTATGAGAAAAAAAAATCAGAATCTTCAACTCGATTTTTCATCCTAGAAACTTGAAAATATCCTTAACTATCTTCATGATGACAACTCCAACACTGCTAATAGTGAGAAAGGTGAACATCATTACTCTGTCTTGTTGCTTTCCTCCCCTTCTCTTTAAAGACCTATCTATTGTCTTCTTTGTTGCTTTACAATTGGAAAAAGTTTAACTTTTAGTATTTTCCAGGTCCCTATAAAGAAATGTCTCTGTTTCTGCTTCATGTGTATGTTCATTGAGGTCAGAATGGCATTATCCTGTGTGACTAGGAGGATAGAGTCCCTCCTTGTCATCACGCCTCCCCCAGTCTCCCCAACCTCCACCCCCTTAGAATCAGGGCGGGAAGTGCTCAGAGCTTGTGATAATTTAGGCACAGCTAAAGGAAAGGCAGAGGCCCCCAACCCTCTGGAGGCAGTTTCCCCTGCACCAGCTTCAGGATTCGTCTGGATACAAGCATTGGCAAAGACTTTGACTCTGGAGACACTCTGTTTTTGGTTGGAAAATGTCAGTGTCTTTGGTTTTAATCAAAATTGCTCATAATCTGGCTTAACGATGCCATAAAGGCCTTGGTTTACTCTGCCCCAGGTGAATGAAAATATTTGCAGTGAAAAATAGGTTATTAGTTTTATAGCCCAACCTACTTCAATGCCTCTATCAAGAATATGAGAAGAGATATTAAATCTCAATTTTTAATAAAACTATTGGCATCATTGAAGAGCTTTATAACACTTGACATTTGCTTTCAGTGTTGGGGGAAGAAGAAGAAAGTAAATTGATTTGGTATTTATTTCCTAGGTTGGAATACGACAAGTTACTTTAAATATAAAATATGTGCACTGCCTTCGACTGCAATGAGCCGAATGGGTTGTTGGTTCTGAAAATGAACATAAATTTTATAATACAATGGGTAATGTGGTCATGTTAATAATGTAATTTGATTGCTAAATGAACCTGTTTTATTGTATTCATTATCAGATTCCTATTGCCACCTAGATACTCTTCAAAATTAATGTAAAGTAATGTTTGGACTCAGAAAACATAGCTCATGGGTGAAAATACAGACCTCTTAGTGGAAGTGAACTTCTTGTCAGTAGTGTGCTTCAGTTTCGCTTTTGCTGCTAGAGTTAAACAAAAACTCTTCGAAAAATGTCTTTGAATGTGGACTTCCTTAATGAGAATACCTGTCCATGTTCCAGTGGAATTTGCTTCTAGTTGTTAATAATAGTGAGGTTTGGGGACAGGGGCAGTGATGGAGTCAGTGGCCGTGTTGCTGGGCACAGGCAGGTCTGGGACTGCAGACGGCACAAGGAGGGCGTGGCAGGGTGGAGGAAAGCCAAGCGTTCAGATGCACCTCTCTTACTACCTTGGCAGTTCAGTCTGCATGTCAGGGGCGGGTGTACACTCTAGATAATAATACAGATAAATTCCTAATACCATGTAATAAACAATGGGTCCACATCATTGGGAAAAAAGGGCTTATTAAAATGTCAGCTCTCCACCACTATTTGTCACTGGCCTCTAAAGAGAACTGCTCATTGAAAGCATGAGATCCATTTTCCTGAAGAATTATCTCAATCAACAAGTATCCTGGTTGGGCCATGAGATTGCTACCAGATTCTCTCAAAAAATGCTGATTTCTGACGTGACCACTTGCATTTGGACAAAACTTGTGCAAAGGCCAGCTGAAATCCAGTTCATGTTATCTACTGTTCCTAAACTGTGTGCCACAGACTGCCTGAATTCTTTTTTCTTGCCTTACTAAAGAGGATGTCAGTTTATTTACCCCAGCAGTGTTCTTAATGTAGATGTTAACATGCGCGATAGATTTTAAAATGAATTTTTAATTACTTTCTGCTATTCTGAGCTCATTGCAATCAGCAGCCATCTTGCTTGAGGATAAGCCAAAACAAAACTGGTGAGCTCATGGGAGGAGCAAAGGCCTGCAAAAAAAAGCTTTTGCAGGAGTGGGGTACAGAAGCCCATTGTCAGCGGCAGCTGCTGGACGCCTTCCCCAAGCGCGGGCGCAACTGCCAGAGGGTTCAGGAGGCTTTCAGTTTGCTAGTGATGGTCCCTCTTCTCTAATGAGGTCACCTCTCAGCACAGTAGGTGGAATGACTCTGCTAATGGGAGATTCAGAAACGCAGATTGCAATTACAGTCTTTGTTTCCAGATATCCCCATAGTTTCCAAACAGCCCAAGGAACTAGAAACAGGGACAACTTGTCTACAAGTATATAACAGAGCTGGATAGGACACATCCTTTATTGAGTATCGCTTAAGTGCCTGACGCTACTTGATGCTGCCTTTTCTTAGGAGCAAAGATGGGGGCATATGGGAACAGCACTGGCCAGGAGTTCACCTGGTGACGTTTCTGTAAGAATTAGAGCTATGTCATTTACAGTTTCATGTGGTCAGGGTAAGTCACATTATCCACATTATGCTGACAAAAACCCCCGGTTCAGAGGGTTTAACTGACCTGTCCTGTGGCTGCTACTCTAGGCTCCATCACCTACATAATGGGACTAACACCATCATACCTCAACTGCTGTTAGAATTTTGTGTGTAAAAGAGCTTTGAACATGGATAAATCCTCTACAAATATAAAGCCTCATAACAATTAGTCCTAGTATTTCTGTGAGTACCACACAAAGAATGAAAACAAATGAATATCTTCCCAACCCTCCTTTCACTCTTCTTGCTGGAATCTGAGAGGAGAAGCCTGAGTTAGAGACCACAGAGCCCTGGGCGTGGCTCCACGCTGCAGCCCCAGTCTTTGCTCTCTGAGGCCCTGGATTACAGTGCCTGCGTTGTCATGACAACAGGCAGCCGCTCTGCTCCTGCTGGCCAGATCAGGGCCTGGGCCAGCTCTGGCCCGGTTATTTTTTGTTGGTCTGTTTGGCTTTTGTTTTGAGGCAGGAGGTGTTGTTTTGTTTTGTTTTTTAATTAACCAGAGCAGACTCCATGTCTCATTTGGATTTGCTATCGTCTTAATTCCTGAGTATTTCTTGGATCTGAATTGTAAGCCAGTAATTCTGCTTTACCCAGATATTTCTTAGTGAGTCAGGATGGCATGTAGAACAACATGGAAGATTCTGCTTGAATTCCAGCCCAAAGTTGATGAAGTGAGCATTCGTCCAAATGAAAACATTTGCTGGAGGTTCATCAGGAGTCAGAGGCTCTGAGCAAAGGCTTTTGTTTATCTCCCTATCTCTGATTTAATTAATGCATCCCTGTCTGTATGTACGCATTTATCAGGCACCATTATAGGTCCTTTCAAGCACGCTCCCTCAATGTTTATGGCAGCTGTGGGTGGTGGGTATTACTGTCCCTTTTGTGCAAAATGAAGACACTGCAGAGTCTCAGAAAAGGACCTTTGCCCCAGTGCAAGCCTCTTTCACTACTATGCTGCTCCTCTGTATGGTCGTAGTGATGGATCTGGTAACCGAGATCAAACAGAAGCCAGTGGGTGACAGTCTCACTTCCCCATCCTCTCACTTTTGGCTAAGAGCTTCAGCATTCTAGTTCCTCTCTAAAATAATTATGTAGTAACCAAATGGGGCCATCACTTTCTGGTCTTCCAGAGCAGATCGACTATTCAGAGACTTCTAAAGGGAAAGAGCCTGTGCTCTCTCCTCACCAAGAATCCTAGAAGTCATTTTGGGTGCCTAGACTATGGGAATCGGTACTCCACTGGACTTTGCATGGGCCCTTCCAGTACAGGGGCTCTTCTCCAAGACTGGAATGCACATCCCCATGGAAAGGTTGGTCAGGTCTATGTCTTTCTGACTTGATGGGGGTGGATGGTATAAAACACTGTTGAGCAGAACAGTGATAGAGTGAAAGATAGTTCAGAAAGGATTAATCTGAATGCCATAGGCAAAATAGATTTTAAAGAAGAGATTGGACTCAGAGAAACCAACTAGGAAGCCATTATAATAATCCAGGTAGGGTAGGATGATGTGTGGTTGAGCACAGGGCCAGAAGGAATGGAAGAGAATGGATAAAAGGAAGAGGTAAGATGAAGGTAGAATCAGAAGGACTGGTAACTGGGTTGACGAGGTGGGTCTGAAATCTGCAAAGTTTTAGAATTGGGTGACAGGACATAAAAGAAGTCTTCTAGGTCTCCGCAATCTCTGTCTCTCTGTCCTGTAAGGAAAAGTGCTTTTCTTCAAATATTAAACCGAGATAAACTTATCTTTCTACATTCACTTTTTAGTGCTTCATTTAATTACTCATATTGTTACCATATTGCTTTCTGTTACTTTTCATTGCAGATGGATTAGCTAAGCTTTGTTCCCAGCCAGAGAACTAACTGAATTACTATTTATAATGCAGTTTCTATGGAAAATGAATTAAAAATTTCAAACAGGCTTGCAAATAGAATTTTGGAATGCAAACAGAGTTGCCGACATCCTTTATTGCGTTTTATTTGAAAAAGAGGTATTCTGGTAGTAGATGTGGAATTGACTCTCAGAAGAAAGGTGAAGTTGAGAAGCATATGTTTGGGAGTCAATTGCATAAAGGTCAGAATTTAAAAGGATGGGAATGATTGAAAGTGGGCAGTGGGAAAAATTGAGGCAACAGTGTATACCATTTGTGCAGATAGTTTAGCACTGAAAGGAAAGACAATACAAGGTCTGCTTCACTGAAAATAAAGAATGCAAAACCTGAATCAACTGTGCAATGGTAAAAATTAATTTAAAAATATGAAAGTAAATCACTATTTTAGGAAGGACCAATGTAAATGAATATATCTCTAGTTGTGAAAGTGTGAATTAAGATATCAAGCAACGTAAATGCACTTTTTAGAAAAAAATGGATTGAGTTGCACATAGTAGTTTAAATTGATTGAAAATCAATCCATTTGGCTGCAGCAAATGATTGGTGGCATGTGTGGCCCTGTCAATATGGAAACTGAATGAGTCACTCGGGAGTTCGTGAGGTATGACACCAGCCTGCTCACGTGGTATTTCCTGTTGAGAGTATCATTTATGATCTAAGTTGCTATATTGGGTTAAGTCAGTGGGTGTTTATTAAGCATCTCTCATATGCCAGGACCAGTCTAGGCATTGGGAGGGATAAGAAGCATATGACTTACTCTGCCATTAAAGAATTTGTCATTCAGTTGGGGAGGCAAGGTTAACATGTATAAGTCAATCAGAGAAGGTAAAAGATAGAGTATGATCTGTTCCCAAATTGTCAGGCAGTTTTTACTCTGGGGACACCAGAAAAGAGAGAGATCTCTGTGAACTAAAGGAGACCTTGTGAAGGAAGAAGTATTTGGAATGAGTTGGAATGGATTCAGGGTAGAATGTCATCAGACTAGGAATATGGGAAAGGATGTTGTGTGTGGGGCGGAAAGGATGATCCAAGGCTCAGACCGGAGACTGAATGAGGCTTGCAGATGGAGTGTCCACATCAGGCATTATAGCAGAGAAAGTTTAGATAGTTGAGATGGTTTGAAGGCCTTGAATGCCTGGTGAAGGGATCTAGTCTGGATCTAAGAAATAATAGGAGTAGCATATGACTGATAAGACAGTGTGGTATTAAGCACAAAATTTTAGATGTAGAAGCAAAGCCAGGTAGGGTGCTGGTGCTCCTCACTGGGACATCGTTAGCTACATTGATGTTCTGAGATGGCAAGCTTAAGCATAATTACTTTGATGTGCCTCCGACTGGCTCTTTAAGAACCAATCCTGAATGTACAGGGGAAATGGACTTTGCCTGAAAATGCCAGCTGAAAGCAAATTGAGAGAAATATAGGGTCCATCTAGACAAGCTCTTGCGAAAGAGAGACTGAAGCTGAGGGCCCCTTCTCAATGTGCAGAAGCCACAGCCCAGTCAGGCAGTACACGTGGGAGCTCAAGAGAGAGAAAATATAGCCAAATCGAATTGACCGTTTTCATGATCCTGAAATCATTCTTTGTAAGTGAAGATGTCTTCTGCTGGGGAGGCTGAAAGTGACTAGTCAATTGGATATGGTCAGGAGACATTCCACTGCTTGACAAATTCAGTGAATTTTTCACTTTTAAGCCAGCTTGGCATTGGGTAGAAAAAGCTATAGAATTACCTGATTGGGGCACATGTTCTGAGAGCCCACACTCAGCCCTCTATTGAATAAAGGTGAAATGATGGAAAAAGGGAATCTGTACCTGTCGCTTTCATCCTTATCTTCCACTTCTGTCGTCAGCTTTTGTGGAAGGCTCTTCAAGTAGGGCCAAGGTTTTGCTGGAAGACCCAGGCCCACACCAGCGGCTCTCAGCCTTTGGTTTTACTTAACTTCGTCACTCTCGTCAGTCACTGTGGTCTATTCTTATCCCCCAGGGTGCAGTGAGTGTGCAGCTAGATCCCCTGAGCCCACCATCCAGAACCTTACTGGGCTCAGCAGCTGACTTGGGAAGGATGGAAAATGGATTTTGAGAGGCATCCATGCAGCATGAGGATCCTCAGCAGGACCACAGGCTCAGAGAGTGGGAGGTGAAGGGGACAGAGGAGATGCACTGGGTGTTTGATCACCTCTAACTCTGGAACATGTTGCCTTCCAGCAGAGGATACGCACTAGGACTGGATCATCTGAGGGCCGCTTTGGAGTCAGTTCAAGAGAAAGATAAGAAATGGTTGGAAGCTTCCAAAAATTTAAGAATCTTTTTAATGAGCTATAGGAAGACATCCCTCATTTGTGTCTGGAAACAGCAAAGTTGCTGTCTGAGCTTCAGGATCAGAGCTCAGGTCTCTCTCCTTGACATACCCCATGCATGGGTGACAGCCCTGCTGTGGTAAACGAAGTCCAGATGCAAAGGCTGCAGAAATCTCGCTGTGGACTGGCTGCATTTCCTCCATACTGCATTTGTGCATTTCTGCTTTTGGCATTATGGTTTCCATTTATTTTTTTAACAAACGGAAACTACAAGTGCCACACGTCCCTTTGGCATCTTCTCTTCTCCAAGCCAACATATGAAACAAGTCAGTCTAATGGGTTCTAAAATTATTCGTGTAATGCTTTAAAATGCATATTTCTGATGTGTTCTCATTCAGAGCACTTGGCCTTGGCAGACAAGCGTTACCTTTACATGCTTTTGGTCTTTATGTAACAGGCCCATCTGTAGCCAAGTTGATTTTCCTTTTGCTCATGTTCTCTGTGACACTGGTTCTCAGTTATAGGAACATGGAGCAGTTGTAACTCTATTTATTCAACCAGAAAAACTGTATTGAACACCCATTGCTACTAGGTACTGAGCATAGAAAGATAAAAAATTTTGGTGCCTCTCTCAAGGAACTTACAATATAGCAAGGAAAGAGGCATGTAAACAAATAATTGACACATAGTGTGACATATTCTATGTAGAAACTACAAAGTGCCTGGGGAAGCTTGAAAGAGGATTTTAAAGATCTGGGAAGAATTTGTTATGGAGAGTGGATTTTGCAGTATGTGTAGGAGCTCATGCGGAAGACTACAGTGAAGAAAGGTGTTCCTTCCAGAAAAGAAAGCGTGTGCAGAGGCAGCAGTGATCTGAAGCAGCGTGATGGCTGCAGGGAACTGTCAGCAACTCAGGATGTCTGGGCAGGGAGCATGCGTGACGAGTGGCTGGGGACACAGGTGCAATGAACCCATGGAGCTCCTTATATCCCATATTAGGAGCTTTTACTTGATTATCTCACTGGCTGGGACAACAAGTCATTGCAAAGTGTTAGGAAAGGAAGTGATATCATCATATTTGTGCTTTATAAAGATGACTCTGATTTAAGTGAGAAGAGTGATTTCTAGAGGGTCGAGCCAGCAGCGAGGAAGCCAGACAGATCCAATTGCCGGTAGTCCAGGTGAGCTCTGGGAGAGCCTGAGCTACAGCAGTACAGTGCTTTAGAAGAAAGGGTGGATGGAAGAGGTCTCTAGGGAGAAGTGACAGAATGTTGTTACTGGGGAGGGGGGGGGCGGTGTGTATAGAGGCTGTGATGGAGAGGGTGTTTCCCGGGATTCTGGCTTGGACATCAGGTAGATGGTGACAACATTAAGAATATGAGTGAAAGAGCAGCTTTGGGAAAGACAATGAGTAGTTTGGTTGGAGGTGCCTTTCAGGTGGAAATTTAAAGTGGACAGTATAGGCATGAATCTGGGGCTAAGAAGAAAAGCCTGAGCTAGACATGTAAATGTGGGAGTGTGTCTCGTGTGCACAGGCGGCATTGAGGGTAATGGAGCAGGGATGGTAGCAGGGGGAGGTGAAGAACACAGCTTATCAGCTCTGGATCGAGGCCTGGCCCTAACACTATGCTGGCTATGTGATGTTGAGGAAGTTGTTTAACCACGCCGAGCTTTGCTTTCTCATAAATTAAATGGGCATAAGAGGATCTACCTTAAGACATTAGTAATTTATTCAGTCATTGATGTTGCCTTGCATCCTTATTCCTCTAAGAATAAGAGAAGATGGAAGAGAAGGAGAAATACTGGCGAAGAGGGAAATGTTGAGGTGGAGAAACATGCAGTGTGGTGGTCTTCAGTGTTCTTGGTAAAAGAGAAACAGTCATTTCCAGAGAGAGCAGAGGCTCTGGGGAGTGGGAAAGGGGGTCCATCAGACAGGGCAGTGTTGAGAGAGGGAAGCAATGAAGACTTAAAGATGAAAGAGGATTCCCTAATTAGGAAAACAAACACGAATCAAAGAGCCACGTGCCTATTCTGCTTAACTGCCTGAGGCATGCAGCACGTTAACGTGCGCTGGGGGGTCCTATAGAGCAATGCTTGGCTCCAAGGGCTGGAGCACCTAAACAACCAAATAAATGACAATTTCGTATTCATATTGGTTATATTGGGAGCAGTTGCCAATGCATCCTTTCATCCTCTTTTCTCCTCCTTCCTTGGTACATAATGCTCCTACTAACCTGACATTTAGTAGCATTTTGTTGTTTGGAAGTCTGCTTTTTTGTTTTTACCTCCGTCTAGATCATCAACTCTCCATCTTTTTGGTCTCAGGCTCCTTTACACTCCTGCAAATTATGACACTCCCCCAAGCTCTTTTGTTTATATTGGCTATACAAATCCATACTTACGGTAATAAAAAATAAAATTGAAAAAATTAAATATTTATTTATTAACTTATTTAAAAATAGCAGTAATAAGTCATTATATGTTGTCATAAGTAATATATTTTATGAAAAATAACTGAATTTTCCAAAACAAAAACAATTAAGAAGAGCAGCATCGTTTTACATTTTTGCAAATCTCTTGAGTATCTGCCTTAATAAAAGACAGCTGGATTCTTATATCCTGCTTCTGCATTCAATCTGTTGTAATGTACTGTTCTGGTTGGAGTATACGAAGAAAATCCAGCATCACACAGCTATGTATGGAGGAGTACTTCAATAGACTTTTAAGATAATTGTGGATATCCTTTAACACTATACCAAAACTTGACACGTGGCAGCTTCTTAATGTTAGTTGCAGTGTGGAATCTGAATTCGTATCAATTGGCTTTTTATTTTGGTGAGGAAGATTGTCCCTGAGCTAACATCTGTGCCAGTCTTCATCTATTTTATATGTGAGATGCTGCCACAGCTTGGCTTGACAAGCAGTATGTAGGTCCGTGCCCAGGATCCAAACCCACCAAATGGAGCGCATGAACTTAACCCAGGCCACTGAAGTGGAGCACGTGAACTTAACCACTAGGCCACCAGGCCAGCCCCGCTATCAGTGGGCTTTTTGCACTCTGTGACATTAAATCCTTTGGTTCATCTTGCACTTTGAATGTATCATTTACTCATGCATGAGATTTTTAACATCCGTTGGTAATTTAGAAAATACTGGTTCACTGAGTTAGTTATGCAGACCTTCCAAATATGGTGCATTTTATTATATAATATTTAAAAATTGTATGCGTTGATATCCCCAAGATTTTATCAGAAAAGCCTTTAAGTGTTGGAAATCTGTTAAGCTCACGTTGGTAGATATAGGTTTTCCAAAATGCTAATTTTCACTTGAAAGCTTGAATTTTATCATTGGCCACAAATACTGTCAAGTACAGGCTCACTTCATTCATTTTTGAGGAAAGTCTTCCAGATACCCAAGTCTGAATAACCTTAGTTTGTCTGTGAGTAGTTATTTCAAGTGAAAATGATGATCCATGAAAAATGGGGCTAGTTGAGCTCACGACGCCATTGCACAAGTGATTTTCCTCAAGCAACCATCATACTTCAGTTCACCTCAGAGGTGCCTTATACACTTGTCCCGTTTTGTCACACAGAACATTAAGAAGATGTGCATGTCCTTTCATTCTTCTCTCCCTGTGCCCTGTCTTTATCCTTACTATAAGACAATCCAAGATAGTACATTATCTTGCTTGTTTTGTAAAATAGTCTCTTTAAGGCATGGTTTTACTAGCCAAATTATGGCATCCTCTGAGGGCCACACGTTAGACTTCTTGCGACTTCTCAGTACTTAGTACATTGTCCCTAAATGTGTAGTAGATACACAGTATTTGGTTGTCAAGTGAACACTGGGTGGATGAAATTGCTGAGAGCCTTTCCTATCTATTGGGTTAATTATGGTTACTTAGAGCATATTTTTGCCTAGTTGATTATTAGGACAAGCCACCTCACCCAAAACAGTAAACATCTTAATGACTTTACTTATCTAAAATAGCCAGTTTGTATTTGGAGTGTGTTTCTTCAATAGTAAACAGCAACATGCTATTTCTAACAATAGTTATCTCTAGAGACCAACACCACCAATTGAAAACTAAAACTCAGCGTCTCTTTCAATGCAATGTGGTATTTTTTAGATAGAGCATGGGCCTCTATTGAATAGAGTGATGTAGTTAATCTTTCTAATTATATATAGATGCCTGTGGGAGCTTCGTAAGATTAAGGCTCTAATATAATCAGAGGCTTGTTGCAGCTTATTTGTCAAATGTAACAAGATAACTTTTAAAAACTTACAATAGTGTATTTCCTCAAATTTGATGGTCAAGAATGTTGCATTTTGTAATTAGAAGTTACAATCTGTATTTCATATATTCAAATTTGATATATTTCTTAAATTAATTGTTTATATAATTTAATAGCTCACTTCTTATGTGTGTAGGCATCCATGAGAAATAAAATAATACTTGATAATTGGGAAATATCCCGTTGCAGAGATGTTTATGGTAGTGTCTGTTTTCAAATCACCTATCTGGTACCACTGCCCTGAGCATCTACCATACATCTGGGTAAAATGTACTAGATGCTGTGAAGACAATAGAGAAGTCTGTGGTGTGGCCTTCACAGTTAAGAATTTAACTGTCCTTTTAGAGTTTTCCTATATACTATATAAACACATACAGAGAGAGAGTTATTTCTACTAAATGCATTTCAGAAGAGAAAATTCAGTCAAAGCTTTTAGCAATCTGATTTTTTTAATATCTTAAATGCCCCCAACAGTAGTGGGTTTTTGTTCATTAATGCATGTAGCTTCCCCTTCCCACTGTGCCTGACACATGCCCCACTTGTACCTGCTAATCGCGTGTCGACGGTGCCATGAGTGCGCGATGCCTGGAGAGACTGTGGCCAGCCAGAAGGCTCTGGTTTACAGCTGATGTGATTTCTCTCAGCCCCTGAGGTCGCACACAGAGACAGACCCTGCTGAGTCCCCTCAGGCAGCCTTTGAACACCAAGCTTAGAGACGTGGCCTTGGACAATCTCTCCCCACATTGGAGTTGACAGTCTGAATGTGGTCATGGAGCTAAACGGTGTTTCAGAGAATGAGATTGCACCTCCTCCTTAGTTCTGCTTCACTCCAGGTCACCAACTGCCCCTGTTTCCATGGGGCTGTTCCAGCTGCAAGACATGAAGTCCGAGGGCCCTTGTGATGTTGCCCAGTTTTCCTGGCACCAGTACAATATCCCAAATCTTGCGCGGTGGGAGTGAACTTGGAACTGTAGAGTTGTGCAGGAATTATGAAAGCATCAGACACAGCCACTCTCATTGATCTTCAATGAGGAGAAACTCCAGAACATTTCTTCCCCTGAACTGGCTTTATTTTCTGCCAACAGCCGCCAGTGCACAGCCTCAACCCCAGGTGGAATTCGGCATTTTTTTCTTGGAAATTGCTCGTGGTCCTGTGCCAGTGCTTGCCCTAGGTGTTCATCATGAATATTTAAAATGATTGCTTTTGCCGTTGCAGATGCGATACCACCTCCAAACAAAGAGGGTCATGGAGGGTGCTGCTTGTACGGGGTGGTTTCTGGAAGGAATTCACTCCAGATTGTATGATGAAGCACGCTGGACTCTGCTGACCCAGGGAATTTTTACAAGGTTAAATCAACCATAAATTCTGTCTGGGCCTTGTCTGCTTCCCTGATGGCTCCTAAAGGCTTTTCTGAGAGTTTGGATTAAGCTCTGTGTTCTTATCCATTGAGATATGTGGCTCCCGCGTCCTGTGTGTGTATCTGTGTAAGCTCCATCGCTGGAAGACGGAGGGAGCCTGGCAGGTGTGCTCTGCTGTCCCTTTCTTCTCAGACAGGAGAGAACTGAGGGACGAGATCGTTGAATTATGCTTGATCTCGGTCTCCAGTCCATAGAAAATGAAAATCTGTGCTACCAAGGGGAAAAGAGGACAGGGAATCAAAGTGGCCCCGGAATAGGTGATCACTTTCATCTTCCACAGTGGAGGTTGTATACTACAAGGCAGTTCTTTGTCAGTTTTTGAAGTCTTAATTCAAAACATTTTATTCCCTGGTTCAGAATGTTTCATTCCTGCCCCTTATCCCTACATGGCATTTTTAAGCTGCTGGACCTCATACCTTGGAGTCAGAATCCCTTGTTTTTCTTGCTGTTATCACTAAAGTCTATGCGACCAAAAGAGACCCAGGTATCATCAGAGGCTGCTGGAGTGTGTTCTTACTGCCACATGTGTGGTTGCTGAGTTATCAAAAATATTTGGGCTTCCTTGTCTTGATTCTGTTATCATCCCTGCACAGCTCATTTCTGAGACTGATCAATCTTGTAATCAGGTTAAAGCTCTTTAAAAAAAAAAGATTGAGTGCGTTTATCATAGATAAATATACATGGAATCTGTCTGCCTGTTGAGTTCAGTCAGTATGTTAGGCAAGTAAAGAAGGTCACCACCTTTTCTGTTAAACATGAGGATATTGTAAAAGAAACTCTTCTTTGTTTGGCTTTTTTCCCCTCCTCCCTTGCTCAGCATTTAACAGAAACTGGAGTCTTATGATATTACATGGCTCGTGGCAGAACTGGAGGAGAGGAGAGGGGAGCAGCAGGCCTGTGGCTTGGCTCCATACTGTAGGCTTGGTTTCTGCAGTTTACCATGCCAGGGAGCAGCTGGTCATATTTGTGTATCCCCTGAACTGATCTTTTCCCTGACACCTTGGCTTGGATTGTTTCCTGCAAACAACGTGAAATCTGCGTGTGTGCCAGGTGAACTGCTGTTCAAGATATTTTCAGAATTCAAGGGTGTTATGGTAGGAAGTCAGGATCGTTTAAGTAAAACAAACAAACAAGCAGTTAGGGGGTTTTACTGCAGTAGGATCTGTAATTTTGAGTGGTAGTTCCTTGGGGAGGGGGAGCAGCCCTAGATGGTTATGGTGTGTTCCAAGGCAATTGCTAAAGGAACGGGTCCAGATTCCTACCGTAATTTAGCCTTTGCAAACAGAGTGAAAAATATCAAAACAGCATCCCAGAGCAACCCCTTTGTCTACTTGGTTTCCAGTCATTCGAAGCATATCCCTTGTCTCGCCATTTATTTGTTAAAAAACAAAAATTCCAGCTCAGGATTGACGCCCATGTGCCACGTCATAGGAACAGAGGCACCTGCATGACAAGCAGCCTTTGCTGGCTGCTCACGGGGAAGTGAGAGGAGCGGGGTGCTTGCTGTTATCTGTAGAGATTGTTTTCTCTGTGCCCATCCTGGCCTAGTAACTACTCCGGAGGCTGAAAATGGAAGAATCCATTTTTCTTTTCTAAATTACAAAGAAAGCAAGCCCATGACATCACTCTCCTTGAACAAATACCACTGAAAAAAATTGTTTTAATGGCTTTTCAAAATAAAGATGAGTTGCTTTGTAGAGATAGCCGTAATGTGATGGGGAAAGGGAAAAATGAATGTGGGACTGTCCAAATGTTTGTCTCCACCAGAAACGTTATTGGATTCTGCCCTGTTTGTTCTTCCTTTGTTGCTACAGTCACAGGACATATTCTCCGCAGGCAGCACGCAAGGCCGAGGCAACGGAGACACAAGCTCATTAATGATTCGACAAGCCACCCTAGTGGCCGCTCATGTAGATTCGAATGGCCCTGCAGTTGGTTGCCTGGGCTCTCTGGGAGAGATGCTCTTAACCCAGGCTGCATGTGAAGATCACCTGGGAGCATGAACAGTTACTAACACCCCTCCCATCCCTGCACACTCGGATTCTGCGGGCCAGGGGTGGGGCCCAGGCGTCGGTATTTTCCACGCTCCCCGTGTGGTCTAACATGCAGCCAGGGTGGAGAAGCGCCGCTTTAGAACTCGCGTGCAGCCTCATCCTGCACCCTCACTGCCCTGCCCACGTTCTTCTGCTGGAGAGAAATCTTCTTGCCTCCCAGAAGAAAAGCAGAAGGGACCCCTGGGGATTGAAGTCAGGGATGCAGTTTTCTAAGTCTGTGGCACATCTTTTTCTTTTTGTAAAATAAACACCATGAAAGTGCTGGAAGAGTCTAGAAAAAACCCACTCATGCTGCTGTTTTCGTCAGTCTGGGCTCAGCCGCCTGGTCTACCATGCAGATTTAATGCTTTTGTTACTCCAGCACCTTTTTGTTCCCCCCATGAAAATAGGATGTTGCAGCTTTAGAGAAACTCTGCATGTTTCTCTATTGAACTGGTCCTCAAAGCTAGAATATTCTGAGTTGGGTCTGAGGTTCTGCTCTTGGAATCTGTCAAGAGCCTTATAGAAAGTAGCTTGTGGGAGACAAAGCCTCTCTCCTATGAGAGGCAGTATTCTACAAGGAAGGATGTATCCTGTCCCGTCTCAGAGAGGCCAGTAGGGAATGCCGCTTGCTTGCCAGGAGGGAAGACCATGTTTTGAGCATTCTGCTTCTTGTGGGCCACAGGCTGAATAAGAAGTGAAAATCTTGGGGCTGGCCCAGTGGCCTAGTCGATAAGTTCTCACACTCCACTTTGGTGGCCAGGGGTTCATGGGTTTGGATCCTGGGTGCAGACCTACACACCGCTCATCAAGCCATTCTGTGGCAGTGTCCCACATAGAAAATAGAGAAAGATTGGCACAGATGTTATCTCGGGGACAATCTTCCTCAAGCAAAAAGAGGAAGGTTGGCAACAGATGTTAACTCAGGGCCAATCTTCCTCACCAAAGAAAAAAAAGAAGAAGAAGAAGAAGTGAAAATCTAGAATAGAGTTAAAGAAAGGTTTTGCTCAGACCTGGCTAAGATTTAAGGAACAAAATGTCAGGGTTCAGTTGCCCTGCAGTCATAGGTTCCATTAATATGCCGCACACTGTGCCAAGTGCTGGGGATCTACAGCTGTGCAAAAGTTTGCTGACCTTGGCATCCTAAAGTGTACAGTCAGGAGGTGAAGACAAAGAAAAGTTTGAGAAGTGTTTCCAAAGGGAAGTGCAGGGTGCTATGGGGAAAGCCACCTGTGGGGCCCTCCAATTGGTATGTTCCCATGTGGGCTCTGGGTAGGGTCACAGAGCACCCTGCTGCCCCCTGGGGCCGTCATGGACCTGATCCTGGCTGTGGTGGACCTCGGTATCAAGTCAGCAGAGTGGATGTGGCTGAATGCAGCACTCGTTACTCTCCACGTGGAGATATTGTTGCCTTTGAGCGGATGCCTCTGGTGTGTGAGATCTGCTGTCTGCGCTGAGCACCTGCACTGTGCATTGATGGTGGAGAATGGGCCCCGCTGCTTACTCATTGACAAGGGCCCAGCGTGTCACTGCAAGTCTCTCGGAGGAGAGGACAGATGCTAGAGAAAGGCAGCCGTGAATTAACCTCTGCCATTGTCAGCCCCACCTTAGCACCACCAGGGACCCACGTTCCACAAGACGGAGTGACTTAGAAATGAGAGGATCAGATTGATGAAAAGACAAATGGAAATAAGTGAATAAACCAAAACTCATCAGTAGGAAAGCAGAAGACTTTAGAGGTCACAGTGATTTGGAATCTGGTTGGCATGGAGGATTTACGGAGGAAAATCAAGTCAGAAAGATTCAATGTAGCCAGATTGAAGATGGTCTGGGAATTTACAAGGCTTTTAGTGTTTTGTTTTATTTCTTTATTTACTTATTTATTTTCTTAAGGGGGTGGAGGATAATGGATAATTGTTAGATGGAAACCAGCATGGTTTCTCATAAAGATCAATGCCACAGGCATCTGTAGCCCAGAGTGAAGCAAGAAGAAACCAGAGACAGGAAGACCAGCTGGACAGCTATTAGAATGGTCCCTAAGATCATTAGGGCCCCATAGAGGACATTTATTTCCTTCCCACTTACAGCACCCTTTCATTTATCCTTGGTCAGCCAATAAATGCAATGCAAATGGCAGTACTTTCTTTACTGTTGCTTTTATAACTTCTAAAATTTATACATTTGATCTTTCACAAAATAACTACCAATAACTTGATTATATGTTTCCTTTAAATATAGACAGAGAAGCTAGTTTTACATTTTACCATCATGAGGGGAGAAAAAAGAGAGAGAAAAACCAAAAGGGGAGAGAAAGCTTCAATCAATAGTCTGAAGAAAAAAACCAGAATTAGATATTAAAATTAGAATGATAAACAGTAATTTATACTTTTACCTTGTTTAAAAAAGAAAGAAAGAAGAGGAAAGTTAAGCAAAACCACCTCTGTCCACTTCGATGGATTTGGGTCAGGCCAGGAGCTTTCAGAAGCGCTAGTTCAGAAAGATGATTTCTAAGATCCAGCATCTCAGATGTGGTCTCTGGGCTCGTAGTAGCCGCATTGACTCCATGTTGATTCAGCCACAGGCTCTCTGCCTGTTTCATAGGCGGTGGAGACTGCGAAGTACTAAACACCACCACTTTTTAGACCTGTCGTTAATTTAACAAACAGCTTTCCAGAGAATGAATGACGTTTAAACCCCTGAGACATCTGGCCAGGGCTGGGATCTGTGAAGACTTCGTCTCCCAGCCCCTGACTGGACTGTTAGCTATTTGGAATATTTTTGCACATCTTTAGGAGCCTCTCCTCCGCCACTGAGTGAATAAGGTAGCCTCCACTGTCGGCCACTTGCGAGGTGCCCAGCTGTCTGGCTTCTCCGTGGTCACTCCAGTGTGGAGAAGACCACCATTCGCTCTACTGGCTTCTTGCCCGCTCCCCTGCGTCTGTTGCTCCTAAGTAGCAAAATTGACTGAGTCAGTTCCATGCCTTTTCATATTCCCCGCCTTCTCCCTGGGAGAGGTGATAATGATCAGAAAACTAGCAGAGAGGCAGCAGCGGGGAGCAAGGAGGAGGAGCACAGGGCCTGGATCATGGCCATGATCCTGGCCTTCCAAGGCCGGCAGCCTGGTTGCTAGGGGCGAGACATGGGAAAGGAATTTGCAGATGAGGGACCCTGAAAAGCCATAAGAAAACACAGTTAATAAAATGAAGGGCCCACCAGTGGGTACTGCCTGTCTCCACATCAGTGAGCCGGCTGAAGTGCGGCTGGACCATTGCAAACCCATGGAATCACTGTACAACCTTGGGTGGGTCATTTTAAACTTTTATAAGCTCTATTTCCTCACTTATAAAGCAGGTGCATTTTACCTGAAGTGCAGATTGTTTTAAGGTGAAGTGAGATGATGTATATGAGAGGTTATGACAAGATACACAGAACAGTATAAAGCACGGGTGGAGGTTGTTATTATGCCTGTACTTTACTGAGTGATGATAACAAATATGACCTTGTTAGGTAACGAGGCAGCCTTTCAGATCCTCGGATTCATGACACATGACTTGTCATAGAGGGAAATCCTGAACTCTTATCTCTGGAAAATACAGTCATCGTCGGACAAAAAAGTTGACTCTGTTTTGCTTACTGTGGGCAATCTTTACAATATAGGTCTCCACGTAGGCCAAAAAAAAAAAAAATTAGTAATATGCAAATTCAGCTGGGTTAGATCAGATTTCAAATTTAAAAATGGCTTCTTTAGGATTCGCTCACTCGTTCCCTCCTTCATTCAGTCAACACAAATTAGATTTCTGGCTCTTCGGAATTTGATGTGATGGGTTTTGACTTGTGTGACAAGAGGGCTGCAGTATTGATGACTGCGTTGAGGAACACATAGGACGTGCTAAGTACACAGTCTCGATCCTTCTGTAATCAGAGGAGCTGTCAGGTACACAGACCTATCGGTGTAAAGAAGCCAGAACTCTGAGCTTTTCCTGTTAGTCGTTGGCCTCAGATTTGCCTCACTTCTGGAAAAGGCTTAAGTGTCCTTGGTATGTGTATATATCTTTCTAAGCTTCCTCACTTCCATTCTTGGAAAAAATGCTGTGTTTCTGAATGGTTTAGGGGCAGCGTTATAAAATCCCACCATCTGAGGTGCCACGAGGGGAACCACCTTCCAGAGTCTGCCCTCCCAAAGTCCCCTGATGTGGGGTTGACCTCATCGTGCACAGTGGCCCAGCCACTTCTCCGAAGGCTGCCCTGCGAGGGAGGGTGCCACTTTACTATGGCGGCTACCACCTGGTATTTCAGAGTGGTAAAGTGATTTTTTAATTTTTAAAAACTGTTTTCAGCAAACCCTTACTCAACATTCAGCAGTTACTCAAAAGCCTCAATTTCAAACTTCACAGCTGGAGCCAGGCCCCTAGGGGTGTGAGGGCTGAGCTAGAGGAGAGCAGGAGTCTGCGGGCGGCTCCCTGAGGGGAGGCTGGGTCTGTCTTCAGCCTAGAACAGGCCTTCCTGCCTTCGTACCATGTCGGGATCAGCGTCTACCCAGGGTTCACATAATGTGAGCTCAGAATGTGCGTGCGCATTAATTCTCAGCATTCTGCCAGGGTTATAAACAGACTTTTCTGGAACTGATCTAGTGTGACCAGTTTGCTGTGGTTTCATGATATAATATGATAGCTAGGGGTGCGTGTGTGTGCGTGTGTGTGTGTGTGTGTGTGTGTGTGTGTGTGTGTGGTTCTTATCCGACAGCTTGGTTTTTTTCTTCACTCTTTGAAAAGTTGAACCAAATCTTGAGGCACTTGTTATATGACTTCTTTAGAAACTATATAGACAAGTTGGATTGTGGCTGGATTCCGAAACCAGAATTTCATAGTACTCATTTTTCCATATCTAAAAGGAAAGGGAGTTGAATTCAGAATTCTGTTTAAAATTGAATCAGATAAATAAGGCTTCTTCCAGGACAGGCTGGGTAATCAAGTTAATTCAAATCCATTTGAAGGATTTTCTTTGGAAACTGTTGCCTCATGTGAAGGTGCTGTATACACAATGTATCCGTCTGCGTTTCGAGAACCCAAATCTTGTGGTCTGGGTTCTGTTTGTATTTGCTCTCTGGTGCTTTTGCCCAGTTCACTTCTATTGCTTTATAAACACTGGTTTGTAATTCCAGCTCACAACTGTTATTCTGGGAGGGACCCTGGACGGTTACTCCCCAGTGGTGGCAGCCTCCATGCTAACGGCCACCATGACTAGCTTGTCTCTGAGGTTCAGTGCATTCCCACTTCATGTGCCTTATGAAAAAGAGGGGACAGCCTCTGTTCTCCAAGATCACTTTACACCCAGCGTCACTTAAGCATGTGTAATTGTAGTTAGTTGCAGCGTTGATATCCATTACCCAGTAATTAATGTACTTTCCCCCACTTCTGTTGGAGGTGTGTTATTAACTTCTCGGATCTGTCCTGCTGCTCCTGGTTTAGTCTGTACACAGTGGGAAGAAATCCTGTTTCTTACCAAAAATTGCAGGGCCATTTGATCCAGTTTCTTTGTTGAAACGCTGAGTTAATTATATTTAACCACAGATGATAGTAAAGTTGCGCTAACAGCATTTTTTAATCAATGGGAAATGTTTAGCTTGTGTGAGGTGGGGAGCTGGGAATCCAGATGGGGGGAGGCCAGGGAACCAATTCCACATGAAAATGTTAACTGTGTGATTAAGTATAAGCTTTTTAATGGAGTTATTACGGGATACTAAAGAGGCCTTTATTGCATGAACTTGGAGACGGAATGTAAATGTACTCGTGTGCCTATTAAAGAGGAGAGCAAAGATTGCCTCTCTCTCTCTCTTTTTTTTTGTTTTTTGCCCATCTCTAGATTGCTTTGCAGAAATAACAACCAGCTTGGGAAACCCAGGACAAGACTGACTGAGTTGATGCCAACCATATACCAAAAACACAAACGGGGGACAATTATTTATGTGGCTTAATGGGCAACTAGACAGACCTGTTTACTCATGTTATGATGCTAGCAGATCATTTCAACTTGCCTTGAATGGTGGAACAATTAGGGTTGAACTCTCCCCCAGTGTAACATCAGGTGTACAGCTGGGCTTCACGTTAATAATGCGGAGAGAAAAGCTGTTTGCTTGGAAAAAGCTAAAACTTTCCTTCTTCTGTCTCTGTGACAGTCCTTAAAAGTATATTGTTTTGAGTTTTACCTCCCCCTGACCAGGAGAACAGATGATACACATTTTCACTTGTCGTAAGTTCCCTGATTTTCCTTTAGATCTTAGGTGTGAGTAAGATGACATGGTTTCTGTGAAGACATTGGTCCTGGTCATTTTGCATGGCTGCTTCAGAGTAGGTTGGGAAATATTTTTCACAACCTTGTTTCATTAGTTTGTTTGTCTGATTGACTGTTTTTTCCAAGAGGCATGAAATAACATGTCTAGAACCTTTCTCTGATTCCCAAGTGTCTTCATTTTTATGTGTCTCCATTCCTTCCCCTCTTTTGTAGACCAAAAGCTGCTTTTTTTCTTGAAAATTATATTTTCATGGTGTTTTTCAAAGCATTTGAACATTTGCTGTCTCATTGGGAACTCATAGCAGCCTGAAATCAGCAAGGGCAGATGCCGGCATTCTCCTTTCGTGGAGGAGAAGGCTGAAGTCACAAGGATCTACCCAGTGCTCCGTGGCCACCTGAGGGAGAGGGGGCCGGACATCACACCAGGTCCACAGCCCCTAGACCCCAACCTTTTCCCCATGAGTCTCACAGCAGTTTGCTATTGAATTTGTTTTTTTCAAACAATTTCTCCCCCCTATTAAAATTCTACCCACTCTTAAAATAGGATTGCTGTCCTTCGGCCTGCTCATCCTCTCTGGTTCCCTGTGACAGAGGATGCAGTACATATGTGACAACAAGTGAGCAAAAAAGCACAGAAATATTGGAAGGGAGAGAGGACAGATGATGTCCTTCTTTCTTTACATCTAGGACACTTCTAGAGCCCAAAACTGTAAGGCAGGCCTGTCCACAGAGATATTTCTGCATGTGATGTGGAACTTAATGTCTAATACTTATTTAACCTTAAAGGATAATGTATAAGAAATGCACTGGCCAGATGTTAAGAGGGTATAAAAATGCAACCTTATGTTCTCGTTATTTGAAAAAATGTCCAAGGATCAAAACAACGTGTAGGATCATTTTGAGAAATTAGTCTCGGTGGGAGGGGAGGACAGTGAGGAAGGATGGCGGAATTATTGTTTTTGTTGTTGTTTTGTTTTGCTTCGTTTTACCTCTTCATCTTCGGGCTGCTTCTTTGGGTTTTATTTTCATATCTCCCTGGCCCATTTGCTCATAAAGGAAAGGGACTAAGAGAACTAAGGGGAAAAGCAGGCATTTTCCTTTCATACTACACTGCATAGACATTGGAAGTCGTGAATCAGAGCTCTCGTGGGTGGAAAAAAATCATTAAGCCTGTCTTCCAACACTGCTAAAAGCTAATTACAGTAAAATAATTATTTATGCTGTAAATAAGGGCCAGGTAATCTGAGCTGATGGTGGTGTTGCATTGTGTTTGTGTTTAGAAAATCTGCAGTAGGGTCATTAAAAGTAAAATACAGTGGCTTGATTTTCAGAATCCCTGCTTTCTGTAGGGAGTGCAGGATTCGAGAAGCAGGGGAGGGAAAGAGAAGGTGAATTAATGAGTGCAGGTTGCCCCTGGTGCCGTAAGATGTGACACTTTATTTATGCTATTTCATGCAATCCCCACTATAAACCTGTCAGGTAGATATTATTATCTCGGTTTTACAGAGGTGGAAACATGTTCAGAGAGGTTGAGCAATTTCTCCCAAAGCACACAGCTCTTATGTGGCAGAGGCAGAGTTTGAACCCAGGTCTCTCTAGCTGCAAAGACCGTGCTCCATCCATCCGCCCACACTGTTTCCCAAAGGGGAGTTGGGGAAGACAGGTGGCTTGAGATGCATCATGAAAAGGGATCTCTTATTGCCCTCGCAGGGCTAACAGTGAATTAGATTTAACAATCGCTTACTGTCCAATTTGGTAATTCATCTCCTTGGTACACGTTATGTGTTGAATTGTGTCCTGCCCAAAATTCATATGTTGGAGTCCTAACCCCCAATACCTCAGACTTTATTCGAAAATAGGGTTATTGTAGATGTAATTAGTTCAGTTAAAGTGAGATTGTACCGGAATACGATGGGTCCCTAATTCAATATGACTGCTGTCCTTATGAAAAGGGGAAATTGAGAGACAGACATGTACCCAGGGAGAGCGCCATGCGAAGCTTGGAGCTATGCTACCACAAGGCAAGGAACTACCAGAAATAAGCTGAGGCATCTGGGACAGACGCTTCCCTAGCTCCTTCCGAGGGAGCATGGCCCTACCCACACCTCGATCTTGGACTTCTGGCCTCCAGAACTGAGAGGCAAAGAATTACTATTGTTTCAGCCACTCGGTTTACACTACCTTCTTCTGGCAGCACTAGCAAACTCACACGGTATAGCTCATCTCTTCCATGAGGTCCTTAGTCTCGTCCCCTTCACTCCAGGCTGGGCTGGTGGAACTTCTTCCAAGCTGTCTTGGACTTACGGCAGATTCTAGGCGCTGTCATCAAAACCATCTTGTCTCATGTACAAAATAAAGCTCATCCCTCTGCATTCCCAGTGAGTGTCCTCACCTGTGCTCCGAGCGACCCCCCTCCTCCCAACAGCCTTGTCCTCATTGTGCTCTGGAATTATTATTTTCCATGCCACAGTGGATTCCGTGAGGACTCCGTGGCGGGATGTCAGGATATTACAGCTTGAGGATTGATCTCGGTATGTTCTTTTGTCTGGGTCTTTTATTTTGCCTTATATTGTTTATTCACAGATTTTAGAAGATTGCACATTTTGTTTAATTACGTTGGAGACAGCCTGGCATTTTAGCTGTTAGTCTGTGGGAGAGGGCTTGATAGCAAAAATTATGTGGAGTTTAAATGGTGTTCGGTGAAGGAAGTGGAAATGAATAAAGCTGTTTTACCATGAAAAGTAGATATTTTGCCTTGGATACTGGAATGGATTTTTTTTTTCCTTCCTAGCTGGAAATGTTCTAAGTGCTGCATTGTCTATTTTGTTTGCCTTTTACAAGTCTGACTGTTATAAAAAGGAAATTTGTGTCTGTATTTGCAAATTTGAGCCTGGCAGCTGTGTTTTGAAGGCTTAATCTGGGATCGAACTGAGATGCAAATGATGTCGAATCGTTTTCCCGTGATGCTGTCAAGTTTTACTTTTTAAAAATACTGCTCGTGGCAGCTCCAGCCTTCACCTCAGGTCTGTCGAGTTTTAGATTTTTAAGTAATAGGCAATTTTAAAACAGTGTTAACTTGGGAAGACAATGGCTTCTGGTTGCAACTTCACTTCGTTGCTCACGCGTAACTGCCATCAGCGTGGACAGAGTCCCTTCCCCGCTCTTATTGCATTAGCCGTGTTTTTGATTAGTTGGGGAAAAAAAAAATCCCTCAGAAAACCACAAAGCTTTTTGTCTCCCATGTCTATCAAAATGTGGCTGATTTAATTTGAATGAAATTTTAATTAGAAAAATTCTGCCAAGATCCAGCCCTGATTTGAATATTTATAACTATGTTAAGAATCTCCATAAACCTGGGGTCTAATTGGAATTACTTCCCTGGACGCCAGCCCCAGCAGTACAATAAGAAGGGACTGCGTGATGGTGCAAATTGCCGGCACCGTGGGCTGGAATGGGAATCTGGATGCGGAGCCTGCTGTGTGCGTGGCCTCCACTGTTTTAATAGCGGCATTTTGTCCAGGCACATTTTTCAGGCTTGTGAGCACTTAGTTATGGGGGTGGAAAATGCATGGCCAACAGTGCACATTTCTAGAAACATAAACGTTTTAGGGGCAGCATGATATGCTGGGAAAGCTATGGAGGGAGGAAACAAAATCTCCCTCTAGGTTGGTTCCTTCCTAGTTCAAGGCTTGTGTTCTTGGATTTACCTTCAGAGTTTCTGCTCGTTTATCTCCAGAATAGCAGAAAATAGGATGTGCAGGGCCCGTGGAAGGAATCCAGCAGTCCTGGGGGTCAGTGCTGCTGCCCTGGTCTGGGGCAGGGGATTACTGTAGGTTATGAGTAGAGATGGTGCAGAAGGGTCGATCTCCGAACTAGAATTTTTGTTGCCTCTGACTAGCTCAATGCCAGAGGCCACTTTTCCCAAATCATCCTTTATCTCCAGTGAAGGTACTTGATGTTAAAAAATATCTCTGTGGCAAGTTACCTTTGTCAGTGTGTCTTTAGTGTAAATGCTCTGTGCCCCGTGTAGCAAAATAATGCCTTTAACTAGACAATGGAGTTCTTATTATGGTCTGCTTTGATCTAGGAGATGAGAAATTGAAAATCCTAAACATATATATAAATATGAATATATATCCCCTTCTGAAGATTTCCTGGCAGTCCTATCCTTTTTAACATAACCAGAGGAACTGAGAAGACCCTAATGGGAGGATTTCGTTTCCCTGCTGTGGTTCTGCCAGCTGCCAGCCCCCTCAGGACTTCTGGACTGATTGCTGTGTTTCACGCGTTGTACTGAGATCTCTCTTTCAGAGCTGACTCCATTTCCCCATCACACACCAGGTATTTCTGAGCAACCTCAGTTTTGTTTAGTAATGATTATGCCCAGGAGCACAGGTTGTGTAGAAAGGTTCTTTGCATCTGAAAATAAATTTGCGAGGTTAAGTGAAAATAGAAAAAATATAGCAAAAAACAAAAGATCTGTAGTAGTGATTTGTTTTGGTAAATGTTGCCGACAGGTAGGGTATGACTCCTGGTGTGCGGGTCTCAGGCGCACAGAAGCCAGTCACCCAGCACGTTGGTCCCGCCAGCTCATGCTGCAGCCTGTCTGGTCCTCATGAGCCCAGAGGCACGGAATAGTCCCCACCTGGCTCTTCTAACCACCCTTGGCTGGCACAGATTTTAAAGATGTTGGAAATTTGGGAATGTGAAAAATTTCACATTCGGCTTAGTATTTTTCACTTCCACATAGCATAGAGAAACCAGGTGCCAGTCATATTTTCATTAAGGTACAGAAATAGCAATAAGGTAAAGAAATGGTGAAGGGAAGGAAACAACATGGAAGGTGGATGAGGGTAGCGGGGATCCCAGCAAGAAAGCTTTCCCTGTGTGGATCGCATCAAAGGTAGAAGTGCGATTGTTATTCTCACATTTGCACCCACTCCAGGCCCACCAACAACTATGTCTCCATCCTCAGGGAACAGAACTAATGCATCCACAAGAGAAGGTTGTGTGTGTGTGTTGTGTTTGCACATCGATTGGGGCCAAAAGGCTTCCTCTGTGCAGCCCCTACAAAATAAAAGTATCCAGAGGTGCCTTGGCAACTGGGGTTGCTGGGTGATGTCATGCCTTTGTGGGAGATCTGTATTTCTTAGATTGACTGAAGCCTTTGAATACTAACTTTGATGTGCTATGTTAACCATCTGGACACATTTACAGTTGTTGTGAAAAGGTTGACTGAGGTCTCTAATGCAACAAGAGATGTTGATGGAAGTTTAATAGAGTTTACCAGTTGTGCTGATTTGTGAATGACAGCACCACAATAACCCTTGGCCCAAGAGATGGAGGCTATGTGTACTGTTTGAATGAAGGTGGCAAGGAGTAGAACGTGAGTCGTGCATTTTGTAACAATTTGGAAAGTGCTTGAATTGTGTACGTCAACCCTAGTTGGGAAACTTTGCCCCACTGGTCACATGTATGTCATTGATTTATTCACCATGTATGCACCTTGTAGAAAGCTCTTTTGATTTAGGAGTTTTGCACATCAGTTCCGTTCCTCAATAAGAGGTGTGGTATATTTCAATATACTGCATGTATCTGTTTGGTTTTAGACCTAGGCCAGGCCTAAGCTTCTAGAGACTTAGCCTGTAAGCCCCCAGGATCTAGGGATAGTGTGTTGCTAGTGAGGTAGTTATGACGCTGAAAAGGATGAGTCCTTGAGCTTTTCTCTTTGTCTTCATATGGAGAAATAACAGAATATCTTTGTTTTCGTGTTTCTTATACCATTTGCCATTGTGAAAAAGCATCAGTCATATTCCTTACATATCTGTACACAAATTTATGTCCCTATATTTAAAACCTAACACATTATACATGTATATAAATATACGTATATAAAAATATATGTATTTTTATACATATAAAGAAGAAAAAGGCAAGAATAATGAAAATGAGAATGCTATTTAAGTAAATTGGAGGCAATGCAGACATTGGTGAGTGGGTAGAAAAGGAAATGATGAGTGCCTAAAGAAAAGAGGATGATAAGAATGTGAGTGGTCTTTCAAACAACCACCAGATGCTGGTGTTTTTGATAAAATACTATGTCTTAGTAGAAGAGGATCTAATCATCAGAAACTTTAATGGCAAGAACACAGAGCTGGGAATCCAGAGACCATGGTGGGTTCATTCAAGTCCCTTCCTCAAGTGTGTGTAGCTCCAGCTGTGTGCCAAGAATGGAGCTGGTCCTGGAACACAGAAATCAAAGACAGGGCTGGCCCTTGCGAGGCTTATAGGTTTAGGCAGCGTGCTTGGTAGCTTTTTAAAAGTGAAAGTGTGTAGTAAAGATTCCTTATGTTACTCTAAATTGGATTCTGCTTTGATCATGCTGGAGAGTTAGTATAAGGAAGTGGCTCAAGGTCAGAAAGGATGGTATGTATCCTACAGCTCCTCAAAACTATTTCATCCACTATTGATTGAATTGTTATTTTTTACAGGAGCGTAGGTAAAGCCCTATTTGACCACCATCCAATTCTCTGGCATCTTGAAAAACCATCTGGTGTATTCTGAGGTCACATCCCCACCCCACCTCTGAGAACACCCACTGGTCTGGGAAGGATAAACACAAAACCCTCCATGGTTTTTAAGGGAGATGTTATGGGTTTTTGCAAAGATTAATTTTCTTATTTGAGTTACATCTTAAGATATGAGACATCTGTAAATCTCCCCATTGTTTGTTTTCTGTATATTTAATTTATGTGATTTTTCTCTGTGGTCATTGGGATGGGGCCAAATTTAGCTTAACAAATTCCTCAAGACAAATGCAACAAATGCTTTCCAAATGTTTCCATTGTACCATAAAAAAAATACACCATTTATTTCCCAGCCTGTTGAGGAAGGCTTGTCCGTCAACCTCATATGAGGGTTGCATCCTCGGTGAAAAATTAACATGTGGGAGGGCATGAAAGTGATATGCTGCGTTGGGTTCCCCGGGAATGATAAACTTGGCTTTGGAAAGTTGGAATTTATAGTCCTGCTTCATCTTCTCCGAACTTCTCAGTAGACTTTCTTATCTGACAATGTGGTGGGAGGCCATTGGCAAGATCATAAAATGTTATCTCAAGCACATCCTGGGATATGTTTTCCTGGCTGCTGCAGATTCACAGATTGCATATTTAAACATATCTCCAGTTGGAATGTTTATGATGCTGGTGTTTATCACACTCAGGGTGGAGTACGCCCGGCTTAAGCTGCCTACGTGGGGTGGCTTGAAGGTCAACAGCTCTTCAGGCCCCTGTCTTCCCCAGAACCACCTTATGGGGCCTGAAATTCCCCTGGGAAGTGAGACAGGGTACATTGTCCTCAAAAAGCCACAGTTACAAGATATCTGGGAGAGGGAGCCCCACGTTTTTTGTATAGTTTGTAACCCAATACAAACCTGAGGGGAGCAGGGAGAGTGCGGGTCAGACCCTGTGGTGGGGAGCGAAGGGAGCCGGTGTCAGTGGGTAGATGAGGCCAACCTGGGAAATGGGGAGCCACCGTGGGCAGGCTCCAACTTGAGAGGGGCACAGCGGCAGCCCACTTGGGACTGCCCCGCCGTCTCTCCATTTCTGCTTTTTCTCTTTTATCTGTCGCTCTTGCTTGTTACCTTCATAGTCTTCCTTCCATGGGTCTTCCCCTTCCTCTCTCAAAAAGGAAGCCTGCAGTACAGTGAAAGAAGAACGTACTAGAGGAGACTGGGTGGGAGGAATGCTATTTCAGAAAAGCAACTATATAAATGGATAGTCGAGCTCTGCAAAGAAGTTCCTTACACACTGTGTGCGATTTAAAATCCAAGCAATACGCATGAGTTAGACCGTCCAGATGAAATAAATGCAAACACAGTCCTTGCATGATGAATTTTCTTCATTCTTCTTCATCCCATTCTCTCCACGCCTCCATCTTAGAAGAGAAAAATGAAAGAGGAGAGACAGAAAGAGGAGAAGGAGTTAGGGAGACAGAAAAAAAGGAGTCAAATGGAAAGAAAGGCGTAGGAGAGGAGTGAAATAACCTGGAGACCCTCGCGGCACTCCACATAGCTAGTGAATCAACATGTTGACTTGAACAGGGCTGCAGGGCTTACCTCCCATCACCAGGCCAGCTTCTCGCCCTTAGAAACGATCTGGAGTTTGATGTATATTTCATTATAAGGATGACGAAACCTGGGGAATCAGCCAACTGCCTGGAAATTGTCACAGTGCATCCAGGCTGGCCCTGCCTCGTATCCATGGGGCTCTGAGGAAGCTCCTTCATCCTGGGGGCCAATTAGCAAACTTTTTAATACTCTGCTTTTTTGCAATTCCTGACAAGCAGCCTGGTTTTTGGCAGATGCAGGATAACCAGAGCAAGGCTGCCTCCTGGGATCAGGAGAAAGAGCTCAGTACAAAAGAAAGAAGGCTAATTTCTTCCTGAGTAGAAGGCATGTCGCTCTCTGATTGACCTCAGGACAGAACGTGTTTGCTGGATTTCTAAAGAATGAAGAACCTGGGCATGGGTTCAGAGAGCGATAACTATGTGGAAGATTTCAGTGAGACCTCAGTGTTCCGCGTGGCTGACCTGTGAAGCACTGAGGTGCGTTCGTCTGATTTGCATCAGCTCACTCACCTGCTTGTTAATGCTGGGCAGGAAGAAACAGGCTCTTAGCAACCCACTCCTGTAGCCCAAGATCAGAGTTTGCATGTCAGGCAAGACAGACAGCAGTACGCCAACGCCGTTCCGCTGGCTTCCAAGAGCCAATTGTATGCATTTTTTCCAAACTCACATTCAGAAACATCACATTGGTAGCTCAAAGTTTCATAGTGGGAGTTTTTACACCACAGAAATCTGCAAGTGCTACAAATTAGGGCTCCCTGACCACCAAGAGCCACTTGATAAATATTTACATGCATGCCACTGGGCAGGAGGTCAGTGTGATGAGAGTGCATCATATATTTTTAAATTATATATAATTACCCATTTTTAATGGGTTTAAAGCCTAGTCTTGTTTTCTGTGTGAGAGTATGTTTATATGCGTAACCCTCAACTTGATTTCTAAGTAAAGAATTCACCATCCTTTAGTTATGAAGTAAAAAGACAACACATTTCTATTTTCAAGGTTTGTTTAAGAATTTTGCAACAAGTTGAAGGAAATCACGTCTGCCCAGCTAGACAATTTGGTGTCTGTTGATAGCCAAACAGCCTGGAAAATTATCTTTGCCTCAGCTCACCCGCTGTGCAAAGGAATGATGCTGACAAGCGAGCTGCTTCCAAAGCAGCTATTGTGTGGTCCTCAGCGGCACGGTGAGGAGGGAGAGGCAGGTACATGACTTAGCCATCTCCTCCTCTCTCTGCCTAATAAGGATGCTGCCAGGCAGCCTTTGTGTGGCTTTTCTATCAACACTTGGGTCATTTCTTCTCTCCCATCCCTCGGGGGAATATGATAGAGTATAGACAATTACCAATAAGATTTTAGAAAGAGCTTACAACAAACCACATGGAAATTGCTAGAAATATAAGGATGTCTGAAACCTCCTTAGCATGAAATGCCGAGATTTCCTTTGCTTTTAAATTGTCTCTCTTAAAATATGGAGACACATGGCTTTTGTGACAGGGTGTCTTTAAGCGGCATCTTGGGAAATAGGAGAAATTAGATGGGGAGGAATCCAACTCATTAATATTCTAGAGTCAAAGAATGTTCACACTCAATCTTTGTGATCTTATAAATGAAGAAACGGGAGAGCTGGAGGTTATGTGACTTCCCCGAGGTCAGCATGCAGAACAGGACCCTGAATTCCCAGGTGACACAGGAGCAGCAGCAACATCTGCTGTCCCTCTTCTCTCCCTCCCACCGTGTGTGTGTGTGTGTGTGTGTGTGTGTGCGTGTGTGTGTGTTTGTGGAACACTGACTATCGCAGGGGCTGTGCTGAACGTCCTCCATGCGTCTCGCTTCCTCTGATGTGCACTGGACGTCTGCTGGGCACAGGTAGGGCTGAGCACTTGGAGGATGAAGGGAACAACATGGGATTACCTCTGTCCTGAAGAGGCTTACAGTCTCATCCTGCAGATAAGAAATCCCCCATTAAAAAGAGTGTGTTAAATGCTTTGGGGTTGAAAGGCAGCAGAAAGCTTCTTTGGGAAGCAGTAGCTAAAAGAAGAAAATAAACCTCTAGAGATAAAGGCTATAGGGTGGCGTTCTTCTTAGACTTGTTACTAAAAGAATTACGAGGCATTCTCTGGAATGATCTTTACAAAAGCCTAATGTCTGGGAGCCTGGCCCTGAGCAGAGCATGCTTAAGGAAACCCCGGATCTCTGGGAAGTACGGGCATGATGTGTGAATGCCCATTGCAGGGGACAGCCTTCCTTGGAGCATTGTAAGCCTGCTTTCTTCTCTCTACACCTAAGGCTATAAACAGAGAGGACCTGGACTTAGAGGAGAGGAAGTAGAAGAGATCAGCCTCCCCTTTGAAGCCCCGCTGCATCACTGGAGGCAGCATGGTGTTAGAAAGGAGATGGACTTTGGAGCAGAACAACCCTGAGATCTCAGATCCCATGTGATGTTGGGCAAGTTACTTAACCTCTAGAAGCCTCAGTGTCCTCAGCTGTCAAGTCGGGTAACAGTGCCCTTCCATGGAGGGTGGAGGCGAGGTTCCGTCACTCTTAGCATGCAGGGTCTGTGCTGGTTCCCAGGGAGGATGGGCGTCAAGTGTCTGGCCCAGAGTTCAAACACCTGATGGCCGCTGTGAGTGCCTTGTCTAGGATCCCTACTGCAGCTTCTCTTTACTACTTGGCACATTTTCAAACAAGAATGAAAAGACCCCTGACCTGGAACAACAATGCTGATTCTCCTGCCGGAGCTTCCTTGTCATTTTCTCGCTTTCACTAATACCTTAGAGAGAGATTCCTAGAGCTGAGGCTGGGAGCGTCCACACGGAGGATTTTGTGAGTTCTGGTGTGAGCATGGGTGTTGTGGGAGTCCTGGGCGGCCTCTCAGGCACCCTCAGCCTCGTGATTCCACCCTGCCCAAGTCAGCGTGGCGCCCTGAGCTCTGTCTCATGGGATTTAGACTGTCTGGCTTTGGCAGACGCAGGTTCTGAGGCCCGGGTACCTGCTTTGAATGTGGGTAGGCCTACACTGACATGCCCAGATTTTCCTTGGGGTGGGGCCTACCGCTTTGTTTTAACCCGGGTGACCTTCCCTCTCCTGGCCACAAACGGGGCTGGACCTCAGAAGCCATCCGGAGGGCGTGACGGTGCTTGGCTGCTTCAGCTTCTCTGTTTCTCTCATGATTTCATTATATTGACAGAAACCACCTGGGATTAGACTAAGGGACTCCACTCCATTTTTGACATACTAGCCTCCAGAGTTTAAAATTCTTTGAACGAGACCACTTAGCCACTTTAGCTTCAAAAAGTATTGCTTGAAATAGGCCCCAGGGGTACCTCTGGAATACACGTGTCTAAGTAGCTGACTACTACGTAAACCCAAGAAGAAGAAGGGAAAAAGACAAATGGAGACAGCAGTTTCTTTCTAGCTCCTTGTTTTTCTTATAGCCCTCATTGTAATGATGTTATTTGGCAAAACACAGCTTACTGTCCTCGGAGTTATTCATATGTCTTCCCTGAAGCCCATAGGGATTGCTTAGCACTTGAAGAAGCATCCAGCTTTTTGCCTGTGCCCCAAGGGGAGTGAAAGCCTTGATGGAAGACTAGTCTGTCTTGTTCTGGGTTTCTCCAGCTCTCTCTCCTACCAGATGGTAATACCTCCAGGGACGACTGGAAATGCACTGGAGAAGTGCCCCAGGCGCAGCTTGTCCAGCTCTCAATGTTGGTCAAACAAGGGGTGCGGGAGGTGGGTCTGCTCCTTCACCCATCGGCTGACCCTGAGGCTTCCTTTCTGGGCTCTCCCATGGTGTCATTGACAGCAACCTGGCACTTGCTTTATTCTGCCTTGTGTTGGGGTTATTAATAGTAATGATTACGATTTGTAGAGTGTCTACTACACACAAGGCACTTCGTGGGTCGTTTCACTTGCTCTACGGAACAGATAGTGTTGCCATCTCTTTTCCCTAAAGAGGAGGATCTGGGGGTGACTGGGGTGGGAACAGCAGCGGGAGGAGCTTGGAGTAGGAGCATATTTCTGGCTCCGTGGGAGGCAGCATCGTGTTCTGGGTGGTCTGTCTGGTTTGGACCAGAACTTCAGCTAGGAGCAGAGTAAGGGACAAGGGCCCCACTTCAGGAGGGGGCTGGCAAGAGGCCAGCACCTCCTAGGCACTGCAGGATCCCAGGCTTACCGTGGCAACACTGGCTTTAGACCCTCTCCCCAGGTGGGGCTGGGGCGTCCGCTGAGCTGCCGGGGTCAGCAAGGATTGATTGGCCCGGGAACTAAACAGACTTGTGCCTGCGGGTCAGAGCGCCCCCACCCCACCTGGCAGCACTGGGACAACCCAGCCTTGGCGGGGAGATGTGAACATTGGGAAACCCCTGGATGAATTGCCAACTTGGGCCCAGTCGTATGACTATGGAGGTGGAAAGGACCTTAAAAATCAGTTGGTGCCACCTCTTCCTTTCTAAGTGAATAAACTGAGACCTGGCAAGATGAAATGACATGCCTCAACTTCTGTGGGTGTCTTAGGGGCATGGCCAGAATGAAAACCCTGGTTTCTCTGGTTCCTTTTCATCAGCTTCTCCCCACTTTGCTACCCTCTGCCTCTTTTTTTATCCTAATTTTACAGCTGGGGCACCAGTGCCACAGCACACACAAGGCGATGAGAACCAGAATCCGGATCTCCTGCCATGTGGGAGCAGTCATTCTCTTCCCACTGGACCTCATGGCCTCACTCTTAGGGACCGACCCAGGCATTTCCATTCAAAACAATTTTAAAATACATTCTTTTAACCAAGTAGTTTAAGAAACAATATTCACCTCGGGAGATAAAACCTAAATGAAAGGAGATTGCTCGCAGGCAGTGGAGAGCATTTATTTGGAACCTGCTAGGTATAAAACCAAGTAGGAGATGCTTTGAAATTACAGCAAAGACCTGACCTCACTCTAGGTAGCTCATAGTCTAGCAGCTTCGAATGATCCTCTTCTTCCCTTTTTTCCTCCAGTCTATTACTTGAGTCATCTCTTAAATAGTGTTATTAACTTCTAATCTTAAGACCAAGAAACTTTCAGCTACAAATTATTTAACCAGCCAGAAGTTGAGTATTGGGGGCTCTCCTGTGCTCATGTGCCACTTGAAAAGCAAGTAAGGTCCCCATGTGGTACACAGGGTGTCCTTTTTGGTCCTGTGGATCAGTGTCATCAGGAGAGCAAGCTGTGGTGACGGTCTCTTCTGGGTCATTTGAATTTCTCTTGATAGTTTAAAATAGAGGAAACAAATGAGTTTATAGGAAAATGTAATTATATGCTTTCTTCTCTATTTCCTATGTGTAGGCGATTTGTAGGGAGTCTGTAAGACACGGAGATCTGCATTGAGTGGTCAGAAAGATCTATAACTTCTGTGGAAAAGGCATCTGCATTTGTGTGGTGGTTATGTGTTCCTCCATTCAGAGAAGAGCTAATGAATCATCAAATGGCTTTTTCTTTTAAAGTGAGGCGTATGCTATAGGGAGGGGGAAAAGGAATGAGCAAGCATAGAGATATTAAGAATAAATAATAATCTTTTGCATATAAGAGGGGCATTTGTCCTTGGGATTGTGCAGCTTTGAAAGCAAGATGAATTCATCAAGGAATTGTCTGAAACAATTGCGAGTTTTCTTTTATCAGGTTCAGCAGGGGATTGAGAGGCCTGGTTAATGTTCCTGGAGAGGTTTGAAATTCATCACTATAACAGAATAAAGGTAAGAGGGAGGTAGTTCCTTATGCCATGGGCCAGAAAGCTTCCCAGACTAAAAGATTGCCATTTAGTTCTGGGTATCCTTTTTAACCGCCATTTTGAAGATACTATACAGTGATTCATCTTGTTTTATGACTTATAGCTAATTCAAAATTTCTAAAGACTTTTTAGTTAGAACCTCGAAGACTCATTTTAGGCAGATAGTGTCGGATGCCTCATACCTTTCTTTTCTCTTATGGGTAATGAGGGTCTACACTGAGCATCCGGGATAGATTTCTCACATCACATCCACTTAGTGATCAGCACATTCATCTGTAGGAGCTTTAAATGTGGCTTATACAGGGAACATTTCGGGCTTACCTGCTTAGTAAAGCAAGAGAAAGGTTGCTGAACTGATCAGCTGACACTTATTGAGACCTTCCATTTGTAGCACACAAGTTGTCATCCTGAGCTAGATGGACCAAGGATGTCAAACTGTGTGTTAAGGGCAGTGGTGCCTGGTCGTAACTTCCTGTCCTTTAGTATTATATCCATTTTGTTTGCAGGACATATCTGTTTTAGAAAAACAAGATATTTACATGTATACGGGTTTTGAGTGTAGGGTTATACTTCCTAAAGTGCTAGTGTGACAAACTTGAAAATGAATGAATGAAATAGGAGTTTCTATAGAACTGTCACATTGCTTAAGGTGATAAATGGCAAAGTAGCAGGGCAACATAAGAATGATTGCAAAAATCAAACACTTCAAGCATGAGCTTGAAGAGTTGAAATGAGTTTGATATTGTTTGCAATTCATCAGTTACCCCAAGTAGGCCAGTGACCCCTAACTTGGCTGCATATCAGAATTGTCTGAGGAGCGTTTTAAACTTAGACTCACAGGGCTCCATTGCAGAGGTGGCAAATCAGAATCTTCAGCGATACTGCAAGAAAGTTGATTCTTCCTAAGCTCTCCAGGTAATTCTTAAGCAGGTAGGCTGATACTATTCCATGGCCTGAACCCCTGCATCTCATGCATTTGGGAACCTTTAGCCTGGCCTGAACCTCAGAAAAGAATAGTCCAAAAAGAATCTTCAGGTTAGTTCAGCACATATGTTTTAGGGCATACTGTGGGCCAAGCACTGTGTTGAGCACTGAGAATGCAGAGGCTCAGTCCTTACAGAGTTGAGTCATTTAAACGGATTCTGATGCACTACATTTTAACCCAGTGGCGCTGTGATGGAAGTGCAAGCTAATTGCTATGGAGGCACAGAGGAGGAAGTGACCTTTCTATCTCTTTACCTCCAAGTCCCTTCCTGTTAATGCCTTCCCGTTAATGCCTTCCCATGACCTTAGAGGATCATGGGGTCAGATTTTGATAGTTAAGACCAGCAAACTAGACCCAGCCCTCTTGACTTCAGGTTTTGGTCTCTGGGTCATTCTCTCTTGTGACATTACAAAAGGATCATGGTCTAAGACAGGGCCAACCCAAGATTTGAGCCCATTTTGGTCATTTCATAGCCTTGCCCCAGATCAGCTCTCCAGTAGTCCAGGTTGATTTTCCATGGAAGAAAGAATCCAGAAGTGTCCCTATTTGAAGATTATAAGGAAACACCCTGTACTCTGTTCGGTCTAGGCTGTGCCAACCCTCTGTGCAGACAGCCAAGGTCTCATGGAAGGTCCCAGCGATAGCCTCTGAGTCTAGAGCACACAATCGGAGGGCAGAGGCTGTTCACACGTAGCATGGGGGTTAAGCTGATGTCATAGTTGGTAGTTTCTAGAAGGCTGTGAGAAACCATAGCAGTAGCATATACGGTGGCTCCTTACCCAGCTTCTTTAGATGCCATCAGGCACGCGGCACCAGTATGTCATCTGGTTAGTTGCGTCTCTTTTCTTTACCCTAATGAGGCTTTCCTTCTACACTGCGGTTGTCAGCTCTCTTTCTTGACCCAGTCCCACCTTTGCAGATTTGCCTCTTGCAACTGGTGTCTAAGGGAGTTCCCTTCTGTGAGAGGAGGCCTCAGCTCTGGGCAGGAGAGCAAGGCCTTTGGCTAAGAGGCAAGAATGAGTCCAACTCTGTTTTGACTCCAGCAGATTTTGCTCTGTGGGGAAACTAGACCCAGCCCTCTTGACTTCAGGCTTTGGTCTCTGAGTCATTCTCTTCTTGTGACATTACAAAAGGGTCTTGGTCCAAGATAAGGCCAACCTGGGATTTGAGCCCATTTGGATCATTTAATAGCCTTACCCCAAGGGTTCAGGGAAAAAGGACAGAACATAGAGGGTGAGAGGGTGATAGTTGTTTTTGTTTGTTTGTTTGTTTGTTTTCAGCTTTATAACCTACCTAGATGTTTTGGGGAACAGCTTGGGTTTCACCATATCCTCTCCTTCCCTAGGAAGCAGGCGCTGAACTCACAGTCCAGTGACTTTTGAGGCTGAGATTCTGTAGTTGGGGATCTTAGACTGAGTTTTGGTGATATCTGCGTGGGCTATTCAAAATGTGTCATCTTGCCTGAATGAACTCAAATGCTTCTTGAAATGTAAACCTACGTGTAGATCCCATAATGAAAAAGAGGAAGAGAGAGTCGTGGCTTATTATCCCTCCAGAGAGTGAGATGAAATGCCGAGGCAAATTCGTTGCCCCCAGGAGTTGAAGAGCTGCTGCTGGGGCTGTGTGCTCTTTTTTCACTCTAGCCATTTACTGGGCAATTCTGGCCCATTAGTAGACTGTCAGTGTTTAATAGCTTTCTGTAAGATACTGGCGTCTTTAAAGGTCAGACAGTGATGCTTACAGCTACGACTTGTTTATAGAAATAAAAGCAGCTTGCCTTGTTACAAAATAAGGTATGATGTGTGAACGGGGGGCATCTATTCATATGTATCAGTGCTTTCTCTTTTTTGGCCAAAGTTTGTTGCTGTTGTTATTGAGTGTGTAGGACTTCTGTCGTATGGAATATTCAGAAGGCCGACCCTGAGAATTGGGGTGGGGTGGGGTGGGGTGGGGTGGGGTGGAGAGAGAGGTGGCTGAAGGAGGATAAATGCAGGGACACCATTAGACAAAGACAGGCCTGTCTGGGAGACCCCAGCCCATGTGAAACAAGTGGCCCCTTCTGTCATGATCCATGCTTCGAAGAGACCTACTGAGTTACCCCCAGGATAACACAGTCACCCTGAAAGCAGACAGATGCACGACTGCTTCTAAGGCAGGAGTGATTGCTGCACTGGTTGTTGGCTCCGTTTGTCTTGCAGTCTGTTTGGGGAGTTTTTGATGGGGGTGTAAGAAAACTGAAAGTGAAACGCAACACAAGAGAACACTGTCATGTGTGAGCTCCATGCATTTAAATATGTTCAGATCGCCGCTGGTCTTAAGTTGGTAGCTACCAGTCCAGTTTGGAATAGAAACCAGTTACTGCACTCCCAAGTTTAGCTACTGTTGAGGCTGATTCTATTTTGAAAGAAGGAAAATTCAGTGACCAGTGACCTGAGTTCTTTTTAAAGAATCCAGTTTTGCCTGGTCACTGTGACTTGACACCATTTTGAAAGTTCAAAAGGTAGTTCCCAGAGGAGAATTCACTGTCCAGGCAGACAGGGTGAGGAAGAAACGTGTGTGTGTGCGTGCGTGCGTGTGTGTGTGTTTTTCCTCCCCTGTGACCCACCCAATCCCTTACGCAGACTCGGTGCAGGAACTGCCAGGCCGGATCCCAGCGTGCACTGTGAGCTCCCGTGGCCAGGAAAGGGGTTTGTCTCCTGAAGCTGACCAGCGGTTTTCCACAAACCTCCCCTAAAGAGAAAATTTGTCTCATGGCAGCTTTTCCTTCTTATTGAGATGAGGACCCAGGACTAAGAAAGTTTAGTTACTTGGTTTTAAAGAGGCTCCTGACTAGAGTTGGTCACCTTGAGGGGAAAGAAGCATTGCCTCTGTGAAATCCTTCCTAAAAGAAGATTCTGCCCCCCTCAGAGGGGTTTGGCGTGTGTTTGTTTATCGTGGGTGAGCCTCGTGTCTGCCCCTGACCTTTGCAGTGGCTCTTTGGGATCCCACTCATTTTAGTCCTTGAAACATCAAAGCCCATTACGACACGGTGCCATGGGGGGACTTTCTTTAATGTTTCTGTCTTTGATTTCACAGACTGGGATTCAAAGGCTCTCCTGCCTATTGGATAAAGCAAAGTGAGTTTGTCAAGGACAGTTGGGTTTGGATTGGGGAGGGAAGGCGTCTGAGAGAAGAATGAAAGAAAGTTGTGGTTGCTTAAATAAAAACCCTACTACAGAAACCCTACCCAAACAAAAAACTATAAAGGCTGTCATAAGGATCTCATTCCACATTTAGTTTTTCTGACTGACTATCCATCCTTCAGGGTTGTGGCATTATTCTGGGAGAGAAGGGAGCACACTTAGCCCGTGGCGAGGTCCCAGCTACCAAGACGAGGGGAACAACATTGTATGTTTGGTTGTCTTCTCCCAGCCTCCCTACTCCTCCCCAGTGGACCATTTTCCCAGCCCCTTTAACAAACTCTACCCAAATCTTTGATTAATTCTAAGTCAAAAAGACTGATTGTCACCTAGGGTGCAGCCTGAGGCCCTTCCTGTGATCCGGCATACAAATCCTAAGGTCAGAGTACCGAGAATGAAGATAGAATACAGATAACCAGCCTGGGGCTTGGAGCAAGCGTGTGGGACTCCTCTGGTCCCTGAAATCACACTGTGTGAAGACAGAGGAGGCCATAAGTGCAGCCAAAGAACTTTTAACTGAGAATCAGAAAGTGATGTTACGGGTAATTCTATGGATGGATGGATCATAAGGTTGGCGGAAGTAATACTGCAGACTAGGAGCAAGGATGTGCTTCAGGTGTGCCTGGACCACCACACGGCCACCATCTGCCACTGCCTCTTCTCCTCTCCCCTCTCCACCACCCACCTGGGCTGTGGCTGCTCTTAGGTCGAAGTTCCTGATAAGCCATAGTGATGGACATGGCACTGAGTGATGGACATGGTATTGCAGCCCTGACCCTAATTCTTGGGGCCAGCAACAGCTTTCTTATTTGTTCCCTAACTGAAGAAAGCAATACCATTTTTTATTTCCCAGAATAATGGGTATACTATTTGTAAAACTATTATTATTTAAATGGCTGGGTATTCTTCTATTCTGTCCCCTTCAAAATTTCGTGTAATGTGGTTCCATGTATTATCCAGCAGGTCAGGCTCCATCTGATTAGGGCTGACAGTGGCTGAGAGGGAGGGAATGGAGTCTCCACCCAGCAGAGAAGAGTGTGACCTCTGATAGGACTCTCTTTCCATGGACACTCTGCAGACGACCTCTTAGGGAGAATGACTACTCTGAGAAAGCACCAGCTGAGTAGACATGTGAAAAATCCATTTCAGATGTCTACCCTGCAGAGCAGTGAAGAACCAGTCACAACTTATGTGTTACCAAAGAATAATTTTAAGATTAACGTTCTGTTTTTGTTTTTTTTCTGCTTTTTCTCCCCAAATGCCCCCAGTACATAGTTGTATATCTTAGTTGCAGGTCCTTCTAGTTGTGGCATGTGGGACGCTGCCTCAACGTGGTCTGACGAGCAGTGCCATGTCCACACCCAGGATCTGAACCGGCGAAACCCTGGGCCGCTGCAGCTGAGCGTACGAACTTAACCACTCAGCCACGGGGCCGGCCCCTAAGATTAACATTTTAATAAGGGATCATATGGCTTATCCAGAATCCAAGTTAGGGGATAACTAGTAATCTATTGATGGGAAGATGAGACTTGCAGCCTCTGGCCTGATCCCTGTTGGTGGCTGCCACCAGTGCTGAGCGTTAGTGGCAGCAGAGAAGGGCTGCAGGTGGGAATGGAGGCCAGACCGGTTGGTGGTGAGGAGATGGGGTACAGGGGATGCAGTCCCAAGATGAAGGCAGGGCTACAGCAGGGAGAGGAGTGTGGCCTGGTGGACTCAGAATTCAGGGAACCTCAGTTTCCAGCCCCTGTTCAGAATCAGTATATCCCAGGGTCTGAGTCAGTATACCTCTGAGTAGATAGTGTTTTTCTCTACTTATATGCTCGTCTCTCAGCTCATCCAGCACAAAATCAACCCCTTTTCCATGAAAGTTGACTTTGATTGAGACCAACTTTAAGTAATACATACCTAAGATCAAGGACTATGGAGCCTGGGCTCAAATCTTGGCTCTACCACTTAACCAGCTTTGTGATCCTGGGTCACTTACTTAACCTCTCAGTTCCTAAATTTCCTCATTTGTCAAATAGGACAGTAACAGTACCTATCTCATAGGATTGTTAGCAGGATTACATGAATTCAATAAAGTGCTTTGTGTGGTGACTGGCACGTAATAATCATTGTATGTATATATATATATATGTGTGTGTGTGTGTGTGTGTGTGTGTGTCTTTGAGAGTGTGAATTTTTCACTTGAGAGAAACCAAATTTAACAATTCTTTGCACTGGTTGTTTGAGAGATTATAAGCCTTTGTACCCTCAATAGCCCAGATGTGCTTAAAGCTATGAGCACATAAGGACACTTTTGAAAGACATGGGCACGATCTAAAATTCTCAAGATGAAGTTGCATGCTGGCATTCTCTAAATTTCTATTTTCTGGGTGTAAAGAATGCAACATCTGCAAACAACAGCTGGACAAACATTGAAAGATAGAATTCCAACTTCTCGCCGTGTTGGCAAAAGCTGTGAGAGGGAGGGGAACGATTTGCCTTGGATCAGTACCTTTTTACAGCTGGAAGAAAGAAGTTCGATGAGTCATTTTGTCAAGGCGAGGCTTCAGGAGAGCAGACCTAAGAAAACATTGTCAGGGGCGTCCTGGAAGCTGTCACATAATATGCAGCAATTGATTAAGAAGGCCTGGTTATCGGGGCAGATTGATAGATTTTTCATTGTTTATTTGGAGAACTTTATTGGCTGAGATCCAAACATCTATTTCCGTCCTCGCTCTGCATTTCGGTAATTCAGCTTCTTCCGTGCTGTTGGCCCGCCGTCAGGGTCTGCCCGGAAAACGGAAACAGGAAGGGCAGTCTGAGAAGGAAGCAGGGAACCTGAGCTGTTAGAAAGGGCCCCTGGTGTTGGAAGTACCAGACATTTTGATTGGCTTTGTGCAGCACTAGTAGAGCACCTACCATTTGTCCAATTTTCTTACCTGCACTTAAGAGAGCAGTTCTCTCTATCTGATGACTCTTGCTTTTTGGGGACAGAGGTGAGACTAGGGCAAACCAGATAAGAGAAGACAGTTGGCCAAATAGCTACTGAGGACTAACAAATAAAATGAGACACAGAAACAAGAAGAGGCCTCATGTCAAGAGTCAGCACGTGGGGCCAGTCCCATGGCTCCCGAGCTTTGCTGCAGGGACCCTGGGCTTGTGCTCCTGGAGTTTCCTGTCTGTAAAATGAAGGGGTTGGAGACGATGTGTCGGGTCCTTTCTGTCTCTAACCTTCTTTGTTACTAAATGGCTCTGCAATCCTGGCCGTGAATCCAGTGTAGTAGAAGACTGAGAAGTCGTGGTATAACTAGACCACATCTGCCACCTCTCGGCACATGCTCGTGCCCTCACCGGTGTGCTCCGCAGTGTGAGGGGCTGTGGAACGTTCCTGCCTTCGCCTTCACTTGTGGACTGTAAGAGACTGGGCTGATCCCCGCTCGAAACGGATTTCACTTCTGGCCTGGAATCTGAGACTTTTGTGGCTTTATGGAGATACTTCTGATTTATTGCTGCTTTGGAAAAAAAATATAGTAAATTCTTCAATGCATCTCCTTCCTTGTATGATCCTCTATTAAAACAAGCAAACGAACAAATAAACAAACTCCTTTTCGTCAGCGTCAGGCTGGCTTCTTCCTACATCTGATCTGTGGGGGTGCTGTGGCACTTGTTAGGGTCATGCCCCTGCTTAGTATTCCTTTGAGTCATTTCTTCTGACTACCCGTTAAAGATGCTCCAGAGTGCTCCTGGTAGGAGCTGTGTACTTTCTGGGGAGGCGGATTGGCAATGGCAGTGAGGGCCTGGAGAACAGCATGAATCTATTACTTCTGAGCAGATGAAACCAACATGTAGATCTTCTTGCCCTATAACCAGAAGCGCAGGACCCTGTGTGATGCGACATTAGTCAAGTTCTAGGTGGTTTGTGGAGACAACAACCATGGTGTGAAACCACTGAGTTTTTTTTTCTATAAAACTAAACCATCTGATTAGACCTAATGAAATGCTAATTTGACCCAGGGAACTTGTGAGGCCAAGGGAACTGAAGCTGTGATCTGCCTTGGCTCTGTGTCCTGATTTGAAGCCAGCGCCATGGAACCAGAGCCAGTACCCAATTATTCCTCATTCTCAGCAGCTCATATAGTTTATGTTGCTAAGAAATAGAGCCTCCTGCTTCTGGCAAGTTGGTTTCTGTTGTTTGGCTACCAGAATTCCATAGGATAGACTGTCTGGGGTAATGGGATATCAGATTAATCATCTAGGCCTCAGTTGTGCAGTGGTACTTAATACTTTTTCTTCCTTACTATCATATTATGGTATCTTATGGCATAGAAAGCTGAAGATTCTGAAGCCATACTCCCCTTGTCCATACCTCCCCCATCGCTCTGTTTGGAAGAGTCATGGGATTTGAGGAGAGTAAATAGAATTTTCACCAGGACTACTCGGTACATCACTTGTGTAATGAAATATTGCTCAGTTTTGGTGGCTTTATTAAAATGAAAGACTTTGGAAACCAGCTTGGTATATGACCCCAGCATCTCTTTCAAGTGAATTTGGTTTTGAAATGTCTGTGTACTATCTCTGGCTTGTCTGTGTAGTTTGTCTTCACACAGGAAGTTCTGTTTTCTCTATAAAAAATGAAGCTACCACCACCACCACCGAGAGTCATCTTTCCTTCCTCCTCCAGTCTTGAATTGTGCGTTCACACATCTGCTGTGTGCTCGTGTTCTCAACCAGGGAGGACCACAGCTTTCCCGAGGCCTTTCTTTGCTCTCTAGGCTGGCTGACACATCAGGGGAAGCCAGGGGCCCAGGGTCCAGTGGGGACTTCACACAGAGTATTTCCCAAGGGTCTGATTGTACACTTAGCTCGGTTGGCTTGGAAACCCTGGCTAGATTACTTCTGGATATTTAGGTTTAGATGGGAGTTAGATAGAATTCTCAGCATTTATACAGATGGGGCCTAACCAGGCTGATCAAAAGATTGGCAGCCCTAAATATGACTTCTAGGTGATTTCACTTGCTGCTGTGAGCCAGCTTCAAGCAATGAGGATGCTTCCAGGGGCAATTAGAATATGTCTACCATTATGATGCCATTATGCAGAACCTGAAGCCGAAATCTGTAAGAACAAGTATTTTATAGTTCCTTTAAAATGACATTTAACTTGTGGGTTAATATTTGAAAGTAAAACAGTCTACCTCATTTTCTTCTTCTACTCAGCTGCTGTCAACAGTAGCTCAAGCCAGAACTATAGGCCTCATCTGTCAGGCGTGAACGAGACTCCTTTGTCATCCTGAATTGTTTATTCATTTTTCTCCCCCAAAATGAGATAGATAGACCTCTGTCCAGCTGCTTCCTGCAACCATAGCAATCTGACAATTTGCATTATTCTTTTCATACACGCACATGCATGTTTATCCAGGCTCTCAGTGGATGTTCCCATACATACACATAGACATAAATGCACACACACGTCCCCCTTGATAGATTTCAGACAGGTTGAATCTAGTAGTCTACGAGAGGTTCCTGCTGTCTCATTCTCATCACAAGCATTATTGGGGATTTTGTTTGGGGTGTGTGTGAGAGAGTGTGTATGTGTGTGTCTGCGTAAGTTCAAAGTCTTATCATCTATGTACTGTCATTTAAAAAACAGCCAACACAGCCTGTCCTCGTGTTTGGTGCGTTACATACATTACCTTCCTAAATCATCTCAGCATCCCTGTGAGATCGATAGGGTGGTTATGGTCATTCACAAATGTGGAAAACAGGCTCTGAGATTCTCCTGGGAACTCAGAGGCACCAAGTGTCACAGCTGGAACCCTGACCCAGGCCCCTTTGACTCTTAACTATGACTCACTCCTGACTGTTGAATTCTCATGACAATCCAACCACACGAATTCAGTTCTGTTATCATCCCCATTTTACAGATAAGAAAACCGAGGCCAAGGGGAGTGACTTGTCTAGAGCACCCGCGTTATTGTTCTTTGGCTTTGATTGGATTAAGTCATCTTTTACACCAATAAAGTTCTGCCTGGCAAGTAAAATGTCATAAATGACTGCAGAGTGGAATCAGGCCACCTGACTGCCAGTTGGATCATTTGGGAAAGTTGCTTTATCTTAAACCATAAAGGGAAACATTGCTTCCCACGAAAATAGTAACTGAAATCATTTCTTCGGGAAGGGTTGTTAATATAGGTTTATTAGGAACAATAATACACAACAAGGATAAAATGTTTGTCGTGTGCCAGACATTAAGTGCTTTACGTATATTAATTCATTTCATTTTTCCACCAGCCCTATGTGGAGGGTTCTGTTTTTCCCCATTTTCCAGATAAGAAAACAGGCACCCAGAGAGTAAATAACTTGGCTAAGATTAAATAGCTAGTACATGGCAAGCTGACATTCAAACTCAACAATCTGGCCCAGAGTCCTTGGCCCTAACCATTCTGTAGTACTGCCACATTAGTTTGGGTTTTACTTTCACTGAGTTTGATTGTCCTTTATTTCCCTTCGAGTCCTTTGCTAATAGTGAGAACAAACTGTCACGGGCAAGTGGGGGTGCCTCAGTGCGGATGACCTTAGGTCAGACATTGGGATTTCCCACAGGTATGTCAAAGGAAAGAGACTTTAGCATGCAGGTGTACTTTATTAAAAAAAAACAACTCTCCATTAAAGTGGTTAAGTATAGTGATATTTAAGGCTCATCTCTAGAACAATGGCTAACAAAATAAATGTCTAGCTACACTTTGATGCCTTTTTCAAACATCCTTAGCCATTATTAAATGGCTTCTAGGAAATTCCCTCATGGGATGCATAGTCACTGATGAGCTTAATCCACTGTGCCCACCCTTCTCTTAGATTGGTGACCAGGCATCTCCCAGGGCCTGCTGCCCACCTGCAGTCTGTCTTCCTCATCAGCCAGTGTCTGTATGACCTCTTAACAAGAAAGTATTTTCAATCAGCCATGGAGAGAGCTGGGTTCACTTTCTGCTTTCAGCTCCTACCTCCTCAAGCACATTAGAATCTGAGAAGAACGCCAGTAAAATTAAACTGCTGCAGAAGTTGCTGATTCCAGTGAAATCTATAATCTAATTTTTGAAATCAGAATACTTTTTCTCCATTGCTTTGCCGTGGTAAGATTTCCACCTCTTCTGATAAGTGCCTTGGCGTCTTTTAGGACCAGAAATTTTGATTCACTTTTCTTTAGCAGCTAAGACTTTACAGCTTGTTATGCCGGGAAGTTGGGAGTTAGAAAACTTCTGTCTATACCTGAAGCTGTTTGCTAAACAAGTAGGCATATCTTTCAGAACATAACATCAATTTTTTAAAAAGACATTTAAACAGAAAACTCATGTTAAAACATATAAATCTCCCACTGGGTTATTTTACTTTTTAAATGAGATGAAGAGAGGGAGAGCCTTCCATGCTCAAGAGAACCTTTTTTTCTGTCTGTTCCCAAGGGATGGAATAGTGTGGGAGAAAATAGCTGGGGCTTTGGACTCCATTTCCCCTGGGTTTGAATCTTGATTCCACCGTGACTGTTACTTATGGCTCTGAGCCTCTACTTCTCCCTCTGTAAAATGGGAGTTATAAGCTATGATTATCTGTGAGCAAAGAGGCCCTTTATAGTTAACCAAGGTAGAAATCACGGCAGCAAGTTGATTATAAGATGTTTGTATGCTCTGCTCTTTCTAGCCCATAACTTGGGAAGAGAGCCAGTGGTAACTAATAGGTAATAATTATTGGGAGGCCAACAGAAGGCTAGTGGTAGTTGTGGAGTGTAGGGGGAAGAGCTGAAGCCTTATAATTAGGTGACTTTTCGTCATTAGCTGAGTGACCCTGGGCAACTTGTTTCATTTCTTTGAGTTTTAATTTCCTCTTTTGTAGAATGGAGACATTATTGACCTTTTTATATCTCAGAACTATTGTGAGCATCAGATTAAATAAGGAGTGTCTTTTGTAAACCAGAAAGTGTGAACAAGCTGCCAGAGGCCTTGGGGAACCAGTACTTATGGGAATGGAGTTGCTCTCAGCCATGCCTCTGGGTCCCACAGGGTCCAAACCCCTGTGCTTGTAAGATGCATCTCTCGATGCGTCTGAGGCTAGGATGACAAGCAGTGTTTATGCAGAGTGTTTATTCAAAGCAGGAGATGAGGTACTTTTTCTGGGGGAACTGTTTTCATAAGTTTCTTTAAAGGTATGGGTCACGCCTGGTTAGGAAATTTGCAACTGGAGAAAGGTGACAGGTGAGGTAGGAATTTTTATTGGAAACAATGAAAGGACTAACAGAACGAGAAAGGAAAGAGCCCAAGAAGTGTTGGGAAGGAGTTTTGAGTTTGGAGCAGGATTTCCACTTACCACTATTAAACCTAATAATTCAAGGTTTAGCGTTGGGGGAAGAATAACCAGCCATTGTACTACGGTGGAAAACCTCCGCGCGCTGACTTGCAGAGAGCCTGGGCTTCCTCTGGCCCAGCTTTGTCCCTTGTTCGCTGTGTTTTCCATATGTGCAAAAGGTCAGGCTTCTACATGGATAGATAGCTCTTCTTTAAAAAACTTCCATGATGATGAATGTGTGCGTGGGGTCTGGCGAAGCTGGGAACTCCTTTGAAAGTCTTGTTGCTTGTGTCTCTCCATCGCCCAGAGAAGGATACTGGCCACATTTGGGTATGAAAACGCTTCAGCCCCGCCATCTTCTCTTGTCCCCTGAGAGTCGTGTTCTGTTTGAAAAGAGCTGGAAAAATGAAGGCTGTTTTTTCGCTTGGGATAAGACTGTTTTTCTCAAAGCAGTCAGGGCTCTGTGAGAGTAACAGGATCCATATGTTGAAGCCGGCTGCTAATGCTCAGCATATGGGCCAGTGAACTTTTCAGGCAGAAATATGCCTCTCATTCTCTAAAAATGCCCCAGTAAACTCCAGAAAGGACCATTGCTTAGGTGACGGATGGCACAGACACAGCTTCCAGGCTTCACAGGCCCGTTGTTCGCAGAATGTGCGCCACAGAAAGGGATAGAAAAGATCCTGGTTGGCCTTAGGATGGATGGCACTGGCCTGTAGCCCTCTCTGTAAGGCCTTGTGCTCCCCAAAATCCTATGGGGCCTTATCAGCTCCGGGCTTGCTCTGTCCTGTTAGGGGATGATGAATCTGACGGTTGTTCCTCAGGTAGGCCAGATTGTCTGTTAGACTGAATGCAAACATTTTAGCCTCTACTCGCAGAGGCAGCAATGAAAAATGAAAAGAACACTTACCTGGGAGCTAGGTGGCTTGGGCTCTTGGGGCCATGTTGGCGCTAGCTAGAAGTGACCTTGGGGAAGTCACTTTACCTCTCTTTTCTCATAAGAAAAATGAGGAGGAGGGACATGGTGGTGGTTGAGACCCCTTCCACTCCCTCAGTTTAGAATTGAGTGGCACCTAACTTAGCTGGAGGAGAGAGAGGGAGGGGAGACTCAGCCTCGGCTAGTCACAACTCACACAGTGGATGCATGCCCCCCCCCCCGCCCCCCCCCCACCCCGCCCCCCACGGCGTTATATTCCATTGTGGTTCTGGTGCTACAGGCGAAATTCAGAAAAGGTAGGGGAAGACCTTTCATTGCTCTCAGGAAGAATTCAGTCCTGGGCCCCAAATGTGTACTCAACAGCAAATTGAATTAGGGAGAACCTGGCTGCCCCTCGACTACTATAATATTTCTTCCAAACCAGCATTTGGAAGTCTCTGGGTTCCCACCTCTTATTCTCACAGTGGAGTGGTCAGCATCATCTCCCAGCCTCTCCCCCATGCCTGATTCCTCACCCGAATTCTCACTGTTTCCCTTTTCCATTCCTGTCTCCACCCAGCCATCCGTTTCTCTCTGCAGCCTCTGCTGGATTTTTCCATGATCTGCTTTGTCTGTTGGTAGGGTGGTTAGGAAGGCTGCACCCCCAATAACTGGGTTGCCCCCATGCTCCCCCTTCCCAGCCCCAAGCAGGCCCTTTGATCCCTCTGTTCCACTGAGCACAACTGTGGTCCCTTCATCAAATGAGCACAGACTGAGACCTGCAGCAGCTCTGCCTGCAAGTCAGTCGCCATGGCAACCAGCATTCCCTCGTTCCACTGTGAAAAGAAAATGGCTGTTCTGGGCAAGGGCTCTGAGGCTCTATACCTAGCCTGTTTTGTGCAGGCCCCTCCTTCCTATCGGCTTTGAGAAGCTACATGCATTGAACCAAACATCCGTTAGCCTTTAGCTTTTAGATTTACTTCACCTTAGAAGAGCAGAGGCAGAAGGAAGTTGAATCCAAATGAATAAAAGCTGTTTTTTCTACCCTAAAACTGTATTTTTATGAGAAACAGTTATCTACTCCAAGCAGATAAATGAGGAACTGAATGAATACAGGAATCTGTGAATCTGGTGCAATGTGTTTTGTCTTATCGGTGGAATGGAATGACAGAGCATGTGGATATTCAAATAAAAATGCAGTGCAAGTAGCCAAGGGACACAGGGAGTTCCTCAGGGCATGGACTACAGCATTTCAGAAGAGTCTGACTAATTGGGATGAGGATGTTTGATGCTGTCTCCCATTACAGAAAGAGGTGTGTTGGTCCTAAGTCAGGAGATGAGGTGAGCATTGAGCATTTGGCATCCCCTTCTTCAAAATCAGTTTGCATCTTCATATTGAGTCCTTCTCCGTCCTTATTAAGCATGGTGGCTTGAGGGAATTGCCAGGAGACCCCTGTGCAGGGTTCTGGAGTGGCAGGCTTCCCTCTTAACATAGCCATGGGCACACTTCAGGTTGATATCCAAATGTAACTGGTTGGGCTGCTATCTCCGTGAATCCCAGAAGTGTGACTGCTTCGGGCAGGACCTTCTCAACGGGTCAGAAACATTTAGGGCAGAGGTCACCCCAGATCTTCCAGGGGCCCTCACACTATCTGATAGGGGGGTGGCAGTTCCGCAAGGAATAGTCTGCACCTTGTCCACTCTGGCTTTGGCTTGCACAACCGTGGGTACTTTGGTGGTGACAAGTTCTCAAAATCCAAACAACCTCCTCCCTTCCCTTTCTTCAAGTGAGCGCAGGGACTCCGCTTTTGAATGAAAGCTGTGGGTTTCATTCTCAAAACTTCGAACGCGTCTTTACACTGGACATTGTCTTTTCCAGTTTCTCTGCAGGTGGATATTGTTCCCAGCCAAGGGGAGATCAGCGTTGGAGAGTCCAAATTCTTCTTATGCCAAGGCGAGTTCCCCGGGTCCCACTGCGTTTCAGGAAACCCACCCAGCGGAGCAGAAGCCAGTGGGGCTGTGTGTGCGGGCCGATCACACGGCACCTGGGATTCTTGCGGTTGCCCAACCTCAGGGTCAATAGCGTGACCTGAGACCAGGGAATCTCCCAGGCCCTCTTCCTTCTCCCCTCACAGGCTGCCCCAACACAGTGAAGTCTATCATCTGGACTTCCGCTGGGGGATGGAGGAGCTCTAGGGACTTTCTTAGGCAAGTCAGCAAAACTCCAAGAAAAGTGAATCGCCCCCAGATTCCCCACTCTGTGTGCATCCAGAGTTCTGTAAATGACGATGGAGAGCAGTGCTGGTTCAGAAATAATACATCAGTGGGTCCACGTGAGGCTTATTTCTTAGAGTCCCCCGGAGCAGGAAAGTCCAAGAAGGTCTAAAACTTGCCTGCAAGAAAATTGAGTGCTGATATCTCTTTTGCTGGTATCCTGGGCTTTCAGGGTCTGTTGTGAATACCAATATTCTGTCCCATTTCCCCTCTCCCCCAGCCCCACAGCTCCGGGATTTGTCGGACCTAGTGTCCTTGTTTTTTGTTTAGAAAATATGCCCCATTTCCACAGCTCGGGTAATTATCAGGAAATGTCCTGTGGAGGAAAAGGCTTCAAATTAGACTTTGGATTCCCTGTATGTGACGTGACTGGGGTTTGGAACATGGAAGAACCAGGAAAGAGCTGAGCTAGGTGTGAACTGTGACATTTAGCAAGCCGCTTTTGGCAAGGAGGGGCCTTTAAACGCTATTATGATTTGCGTTGGATGAGGTGGCTTGTGGTCGCTGGATGTGTTCCCTCCAGCTCTGCCTTCATTACCACAGTTTAAATGATCTGGAGATGCAGCCGTGGAGCCCACAGCACATCTTGCAAATAGCAATATTTATGAAAGCATGATGGGCCCTGAAAGGAAGACTGCTTCATTTCCATACTAAGCATCTGTGCAGGGCTGGGTGGTGTGGGCCAGGGAAGGGCGCCGTGCAGAGAGGCAGGGCGAAGCCACGTCCGCCGGATCCAAGAGCCCTGCAGCCTGTTCTAGCTCAGTGTCTGGGACAGCTAAGCAGCAGCATCTGCCCGTCCTAGGATGCATCTCCTTTACGGCATTTAAGGAGACGAATTTGTCGGTCTGAGGCAGGGGGTGCTGAAATGACAGTCATGCCAGTGTGTGCGGGCAGATGCTAGAATAAAAGTGGGTGGAATCCACACTCCTAGACTAGCCGATGTCTCATCTTCTGCTCAGGAGACCATAATCTAAGCCCTCAAAAACGAGCTGCTCAGTTGGCTCAGATCAGCGAGGACCTGGAGCACAGGTCCTAGATACACTAACTCCTTTGTCCCTCAGGCTGTGAGACTGTAAACTCCTAGCTTGGTGCCTGGCTTCAACAAGCATATCTTCTCTTCCCTCATTAAGGATAGAACCACTATTAGAAATGCCAAGACAAGTGGGCCTTGAGTTCTCTCCTAGTACTCTAAGTGGTGTTATACATATAACAATTAAACACAGAAGCCACAATAGGGGCTGCGTCACGTTCTAGTGCAAATGGTCATCCCTCTCTGATCATCAAGTCTGATGATCTCTTGTTCAGTAGCTCTTCCTGAGTAGTCACTGACAACCTGGAGGGGACTTTGTCTTTTTCAACTTCAGTTCTTTGAAAACAATCTCTTCCTCTTTAGTGGCAGGAGATGCCAAAGATAAAGACATCTCCTGGTTCTCCCCCAATGGAGAAAAGCTCACCCCGAACCAGCAGCGGATCTCAGTGGTGTGGAACGATGACTTTTCTTCTACTCTCACCATCTACAATGCCAACATTGACGACGCCGGCATTTACAAGTGTGTGGTCACTGGCGAGGATGGCAGTGAGTCAGAGGCCACAGTCAACGTGAAGATCTTCCGTAAGAGCCTTCTCCTTCTCCATTTTCTGTCCTCTCCTCTGGCCAGGAAGACATACGGGTGGCAGACAGAGTGGGATGGCAGTAGAGGACAGGCTGAGGGCTTGACAGGGCCCCTTTTCTCCTTTCCTCTCCCTAAGTCTTCTCCGAATTGAGCTGAGAGCTTCAGTATATTCTTAAATGATCCTTGTCCATCTCAGAACTCACAACCCCAGTTCATGCTGGTCACAGCTACCTCCCCACTGGCCACCAATCTGTAAGTTGAAATTGCATAGCTCCCACAGGGCTATTATGGGTTCCCCTATCCCTTCCCTGAGTGTTGACTGACTGTGACACAATTCAGCTTTTCCCTTACTATTTCACTCTCCCCTGCTGGTAATGGAGCCCAAAGGCTCAGTTGAGTGAGGGATTATTATCTGAACACTGTGCCACTCAGAGCAGGCAGTTCCCATTGCCACTGAAACCCAGTCTGGAGGTGGCATCTCATTACCTTGTTATCTTGCATCTGTCTCATTGGCCAATGTAATGGTGGATGACAGCTAATGGAACGGTATTGATTGCCACAGTATTTGTTGCCATTAAGCCTGCTTTACTTCTGTTCTGTTCTTCAAAATTCTCTCTGCTGTAGGAAAGTTGGGGTTGGGGTACCAGACAGAGTGGGAGACAAGAAAGGACTGATGACTCCTATATTCATTGTAGAATAGGTATTCTACCAATTCATCCCACCCGTGTGTTGGATTTCACTGGCACCATCCCACACAGCAAGGGACCCTTGGTAAAGACACTCCTTTCCCTTCATAGACCCTTTTCTGCACAAAGTGTGATAAATTTAGCAGTCAGTGAATAGACATTGATTGCCAAACATTAACAACATATTTTCTTACTTGTGCCAGCTGCTCCGCCTGGCATCTTTGGCCAAGTACTGGGTGGGGCCCCCTTTTGTACCACTGTATATATGGATTGAATTGCCCTCAACTCAAATCCAGGCAGCATGGCTCCAGTGAAAAGGGATCTTTGTAGGAGAACCAGCTGTTTTCCCTCACTTTTCTCTTGCTCATTTTCCAGAGAAGCTCATGTTCAAGAATGCACCAACCCCGCAGGAGTTCAGGGAGGGGGAAGATGCCGTAATCGTGTGTGATGTGGTCAGCTCCCTCCCACCAACCATCATCTGGAAACACAAAGGCCGAGATGTCATCCTGAAAAAAGACGGTGAGACCCGAATTCCCTGGCAGCTGCCTTTTCCCCTGGGCCACCAGGTCCCCTAGGGTTTCCACCTCTGCCAGCCTCTCAGGCATCTCATCCAAACTCAGGTTCCAGTGTCCCAGAACCACATGCAATTCCCAGGTCCTGAATGGGTGTATGTCTATGACTTGTATATTCAGTCGCTTGACTTTCTCTCGAAAGAAAAAGACAGATTTCCAATAGACTTTTGCTCTTGGCTCTGTGTGAGAGCCAGGGACACATTTTCTATTTCAGCTTAAATCCCCACCCCGTAAGACTGAAGCTAGGAAAAAGGAAGGGCTCAGCCACCTGCCTGCAGATTCCAGAGTTGTCTGACTGATCCTTGGATGAACCTGCCTCTTGTCTCTTCTAGTCCGATTCATAGTCCTGTCCAACAACTACCTGCAGATCCGGGGCATCAAGAAAACAGATGAAGGCACTTACCGCTGTGAGGGCAGGATCCTGGCACGGGGGGAGATCAACTTCAAGGACATTCAGGTCATTGTGAATGGTGAGGCGATTCGTTCTTCCTGCTCTCTCTGTTGCTACAACTTGGGTCCCCAAAAACATTCTCTGTAATTTTCTCTTTGCTCTATAGAATATATCCTGTCCTGACGCACTCATCCATCTCACCTGAATCCCCAAGACCCTCTGTGGGCTCTGGCTTGTTTGTTTGTTTTAAATATAGTTGCATTTTGGGTCTCCCTCAACTCTGGGGGAAGTTCTGGAATGTCCTTCATTGTCTTGCAGCACTAGAAACTGTCCCCGTGCTTACCAATAAATTCTTATTCATCCTTCATTGTCCTTGATGTTACCGTAATTGTGAAGTTAGTCCCCTGGTTCAATGTTCAAAGAAAATATTATAATCAATTCAGGCCTCAGAATAGTCAGAATCATGGTCCATGGGCTTATTAATCTTAATTTGCAGTGTCAAATAAACACACTCGTGGAATCGATCTGACATTTACAAGCTGTTTACAGGAAATTATAATGTCAGTACTAAGAAAATAAGTAAATCATGGTTGAATTGTTTGGCAATTGATACATATTTTTTGCCAAACTCTCCCCCTCTCATTCCTTTGGTAAAAACATTTTGTGCACAGGACTGTTTATGACAGTTCCAGAGAAATGTCACTCTTTGGTGAGCTAGTACATTTCAAATTGGTATTAACCATTTAACCACCGTGAGTGGGAGTTTTCAACTTTTTACAGTATCAAGAGCCCCTTTGAACGTCAACTTCCACCAACTATGGTAGTTGTAAGTTTAGTATGCGTTCATTGAGAAAATATACAATGATAAATAGCTACTATAAATTGAATACCATTTTAGAATGAATAAAATGTATTAATATAGCTTCAAAGCTGTGCTATTGAAAAACATTATTGTTATATATTGTTATACATATAACAATGTTATGTATTGTTGAAAAACACTAATGCATGTTTGTGTGTGAATTATTTAGTCAGTGTACAGTAATTATTTAGTATACACCTCCATTTAGATCCCTTACACTAACTCTGCAGTTGCTCAGGACTTTTGACTCCCAGACCGTGACCCTCTGACCTGGGGTCCCCTAGAAGTGCCTGTTCTCTAGGCCACTGGGTTCTTTCAAGTTTTCACAACCACCCCTGACTGTCCTTCTTTCCCTCAGTGCCACCCACCGTCCAGGCCAGGCAGAGCATAGTGAATGCCACCGCCAACCTTGGCCAGTCCGTCACCCTGGTATGCGATGCTGAAGGCTTCCCAGAGCCCACCATGAGCTGGACAAAGTAAGAAACTGTTCGTGCCTTTTGTCACTAACTAGCAGAGAAGGGGACATCATCGGGCCTGCTCCATGTTGGCATTTCAATGGAAAGGGTATGGCCTGCTGGGGAATATCAACTCTGGTGCACAATGGATTCTTTTCTGAGGTTCTCTTGCCTTGTGCATTGAATTCCTTCATTTTCAGTTTGTGGGGCAGAACCAAGGTCGTGGCAGTGGAGGCCCTCTTTGGAAGTTTTGTGGGTGTGGTTTAGAGCCTGTGGACAGAGTCAGAGGTTCGGGTAGAGGAATCAGAGGTCTTCTGTATGTGGAAGCACAGCTTGGCTCTTCACTTTCTATGAAGACTGAGGCTTTCCCATGGGCTCAGTCTGCATTTTACAGAAACAAATTAAAAATAAACATCTTACCTCTGTGGTCAAAATCATGGTGCCTTTCATTTCTGCACCCTGTAGGGATGGAGAACAGATAGAGAATGAGGAAGACGAGAAGTACCTATTCAGCGACGACAGTTCGGAGCTCACCATCAGGAGGGTGGATAAGAATGACGAGGCGGAGTACATCTGCATTGCCGAGAACAAGGCTGGAGAGCAGGATGCGTCCATCCACCTCAAAGTCTTTGGTGAGGACACTGGGGGTCAAGGTCTCTGTTCTGCCACAATTCCTCTTACCCTACACACTCGTTCCAACAGCAGGGCCCTGTCTGCTCTGCCTCGGAATCTTTCCCAAATGCAACCACTTCTTGCCGTCTTCACCACCTAAGGCCTAGTCTGAGCCATCTTCCTCCTCTCCTGGTCAATGAGACAGCCTCCTAGCCGATCGCTCTGCCTCCTCATTGGTCCCCTTTAGCCTCTGCTACTTACAGTAGCCAGAATGACCTAAATCACTCCTCTTTTAAATGGCTTCCTATTGCAACCAGAATAAAATCCAGACTCCCTACCATGGCCCACAAGACCAAACCTGAGCTAGCACCTGCCTTCCTTTACAACCTCATTTTTCCTCCACGTTCAAAGCTCGCCAACCCCTCAGACCTTCTTTCTGTCCCTCACACATTCCAAGCTTGTTCCCTATCTCAGGGACGTTGTACTTACTGTTTCCTCTGCTTAGAATATTATTCCCCCAGATCCACTCCGAGCTGCCTTCTCATCCATCATTCAGATCTCAACGCAACTCGCCTTCTCAATGAATCCTTCCTTCACTGCCTGGCTAATGCAGCTCCCTTATCACCACTACCACCCCCATCCACCTCCACTAATCTCTTGCATTCATCTTACTGCATCTTCTTCATTGCACTCATCAGGAGCTGCACCGATCTCATTTACACATTGGTTTGGGGGGTTGTTTGCCTTCCTCCTTCACTAAGTATGTAAACTCCAAGATGGCAGAGTACTGGCCGAGTGATACATTGTTTTATCTCTGGCTCTTTAAACAACACCAGACTCATAATAGGCCCTTGGTAAATATTAGTGACACACTGGCTGGCTGTCTCTGTCTCCCATTGCTTCTTTCCCTGGCTTGCATGAAACAGTGATATAGAGGTCCTGAAAAGAGCCCCCACATCTCTACTCACTTCATCTTGATAAACTCAGTTAACTTCCATTCATTTAGAACTGAAATGCATTTTGATCTGACCTTGGAAAAAGAAATTATGGTGGAGAAATGTTTAACCTAGTGGATTTCAACTCTCTCTGCTCATTTTAAAAAACACAGATAAGCTGGTACACCGTTGACAGGGCTACTGGAGGACAGAGGCCGGAGGGGCAGCTGTGGTGCGTGCAGCTCTCAGGTGGTTACAGTGGGCCTGGGGAACCTGCTCGGGACCTGCTTGTTGAGCCTGATCAGGAGAAGTGATCTATGTTTGTAAACACAGACCTTTGAAAAGCAAGCTTTTGTGTGCAATTGGACCTGCTAATCACAGACAGATCCTATTTATTCATTAATGACTATTGGATTTAGAAACAGGTTATCAGTTTGGTTCAAATTAATTGTATATACTTGAGAGTGAAAGCTAACCTTCTTGGGAAATATTCTTGACAGTCTTTTCTCTAATTCAGACTGGTCTTCCCCAATCTCTCTGATTTTAAGTTTTTCCATATTATAGAGAAAGACAGATGCGTTTGTTAATGTATTCCTTCATTTAACAAATATTTCTCGAGCACCATTGTTGCTGGACCAAGGGGCTACAGAGATGAGTAGGAGATGGTCCATTGACCCTAAGAAGCACAAAGAGGGAGATAAACATATAAGCATATGAGTTATAATAGATAGTGTCAAGTCAGCAATGTTTGAGTGCCTGCTATGGGCTCAGCCATTGTCAAGTTTACAAAGATGAATAACTTGTACTCTCTTCTCATCAGTGGGTTCACAGGCTAATGTAGATGACCAACACTGAAATGTTTAATGACAACCCATTATAATAACTTCATAATAGCAGTATGCACAGTGCTTTATAGGAAAAGAAGACCTCTGGTCCTGTGGCTCAGAAGTTAGATAAGTGTTCACAAACCATGTGCTGTTTCACAAGTAGGAGTTTCCCAGATGGAGAAGGGTGGGTGAGCATTTCAGGCCGCACATGCACAGGGACAGACACAGGAAGAGCCCATGTTGTGCTAAATGTGAGCTCCTTGTGGACGGGGACTTGTGTCTGTTCTACTCACACATGTCCCCCCAGCTCCTACAACAGCGCCTGGCATATCATAGGCACTAGTATTTGAATAAATGAGTGAATAGCAGTTAGTTTTATGGGAATGAAGCATAGGTATATGGCAGGGAGACGAGCCTAGAAATGTGTAATCATCGCTTGTCTCAGGAAATTCTTTTAGATATTAGCTCCATAAAGTAATAATAATGATGGCCAGCCTGAAGTGAGCGCTTAAAATGTGCCAAGCACTGTGTGAAATGATATCTATCAGTTAGCTCTTTTAATTCTCAGCACAACCCTATGAGGTAGATTTCATTATCCTTATTTTATAAATGAGGAAAATGGGCACAGAGTTGAGTGCCCCACCCAAGGAGCCAGGATTCAAACCCAGGCTGTTGGCTTTTAAGTCTATTCCCTGAGCTAGCAATGGTAGTTACTACTCCATGAAACCCAATTGAACACATCCTATATCTGAATTACATATGGAGTGACTAGTAATACTCTGAAATTTGTGTGCTCGACCTTTAGCACCATGGATGACTTGGTTCCTCTGTGGAAGTACACTCAGTTCTAACTTAGCTGGTCAAAAACAGATCTCGCCTTCTCTTCCAAGCCTCTCTAGTGGTGATGGCTGCCCCAGGCAGGAGGTGTGGATAGTGAGTCAGGAGACGTGTGGGGCTATGCTAAAGTGAAGAGAATGGGTGAGGTCCAGGGGAGGAGCTGACAAGGCAGGGAAAGCAGGATGCAGGAATGGTGGCAAGGATTTGTCTTCTGACCTCCTCCCTTGCATGTATCCACTCCTGCATCACACACACACACACACTCACACTCTATTACCACAGTTTCTTTCCCAAGACTGCCACTGGGAGACTGTACGTTAGACAGCCAGGAGAGAAAAGAGGAGGGGTGGGCAGACTCCTGCAGAGACAGGTAAGAAAATCCTAGACTCACAGGGACCATGTCTAATCCAGCCCCCATCCAGAATGAGAATCTTCCTCTGTAGCATCCCAAGGAGAGTTCACACAGCCTCCTCGAAGTAGCCTGGCACCCCATATACGGTCTCCTTCCCCTCTCCATTTCACCTTCTTGACCTCTTTTCTCTCCTCCTCTTTCTGGCCTGCCTCCCCCATTGGTTTAAGACATGGATATGAGGGCCAGAGAACCAGGTGAGGAGGGGCTTGCTAGTTAAGGCTTCATCTTTCTTCCGCCCTTTCTCTCCCTCTCCTTCCCCTTCTGACTTGCCACTAGACACCAGCACTAGGGTGAGAAATGCGGCAGGTTCCCCAGCAGTCTGTAGCAGTGAGGTATAGGGGGAAAGAAACCTGTAGCTTAGATAGTGAGGAAGCGCTCCAAACTCCTGTGGCTTCAAGAAGGGATGGCAGGGGGCCGGCCCCGTGGCCAAGTGGTTGAGTTCGCATCCTCCTCTTCTGCAGCCCACGGTTTCGCTGGTTTGGATCCTGGGTGCAGACGTGGCACCGCTAGTCAGGCCACGCTGAGGTGGCACCCCACATGCCACAGCTAGAAGGACCCACAACTAAAATATACAATTATATACTTGGGGGACTTGGGGAGAAAAAGCAGGAAAAAAAAAAGAAAGAAGAGTGGCCACAGTTGTTAGCTCAGGTGCCAATCTTTGGAGGAAAAAAAGGGAGATGGCAATTAGTAAGAAAGGGACATATCTAAATTAGAGACTGCTATAGTTGTACCTAACTGACATCATTTTTTCCTAAGAAAGGGACACATTCTGGCATGCATTGCCCTAGTTATCTGCTAGAATCTCTTTTGACTAAGTACTTGCATCCTGTCTTCCTTTAAATTTGGGAGTGAATTTCCGTTGCTCCCCATGGGCCCTTCTGAAGAAGTATTTTTGTCTCCACAGATGCTTATTATGCTCTATAATGCTCGTGAGGTCTCATGCTGCTGTGGGCTGAGGCAAGTTCACCAATGGGCAGAAGCTTTGTTTAGCTGACCCCTTAGGACCACAGCAGCCCTTGCGAGTTACAGCAGAGGACAAATGGGGGCCTGAAGGAAGGTGCACCTGGTCGTGTCCAACCTCTCAGTCCAGGGAAGCAGGGCTCCAGAGCCCTCCTTGGGCCAGGGTTGCAGGAGCCTGGATTGGGGTGAGAGTAGACAAGGCTGGCTGTAAGTGGCGGGGTGCAGCACCATGGACGTACCAAAGAGGAGAACAGGCGTGCTTGGAAAACTCACTAGGATGGCTGTGCTCACAGGGTAGTACATAGGGAGAGACACGATGGAGCAATCTGAGACATTAAGTCCCATAGTGGCAGTGGAGACTAGAACAGGGATCCAAAGTCAGGGGCCCACAACACAGGCTAATTAAGATGGTGCAAGTACCATCTGCAGATAAAACCTGGACAGCTTCCTCTACATGCTGGTTTGCAGAGGGAATTGACCTTGCATCTGTCCCTGTTTGTCCCATGATGCCCATTGTCCCAGGGTAATTATTCAGAGCATCCCTTTTCACTCTCAAGAGTGCCCTGATTTGGACCATAAATTATATCGCTATCCAATTTCCAAGGCCGTCCTCTAAGCCTTCAGTTAGTTCTGACAATAGCCTTGCTTCTGGAGTGCAGAGAGGTTAAGTCATCAGTGAGAAGCCTGCCTTCCTTCCACAGCCTTCTGGAGACCATACAAAATTAGCCATTGTTAATAATGTTTTTAATAAGAATATAGTTTGCCTTTTTCTAAAGGCTTGCACAATGCACCCTTTGTCACCATCTGGGAAATGGAGCCACCAAGACCAAATATTAACAGATGTTAACTGTCCCTTGTCTGTCTTCTGTTAACCTCTCACTGCAGGGACAAAGTGCTGTGGGTCAGGAGAAGGTCAGCACTCGCTGTCTAGATTAGAACATCTGACTAGATTTCAGGAGGCCAGAAATTCAGCCTTCCTATGATTGCCTCCAGACCCCAAGACAGCTGTTCAGTTTAGTGAATTCAGTTGTTTGGCTGATTTTTTTTTTCTACTTTTCAATCTATGATTTTAACAGTATAGAAATTCAACTTTTATTTTACCTCTCTAAAACGTCCCGTTCAAGAGCACTTCCTCCATCCAGTGGGAGCTGTGACCTCCTCCTGTTTATCAAGAGAGGAACAAAGCCTTCCAATGGGCATGCGGACTTCATCAATTCAAATTCATGATCGTGTGGCCAGAGTGGATTGAGATGTGCCCATGTGCTAGCTGCCAAAAAAAGGATTTGCTCAGCAGGCTGTTAGGACAGATTAACTTTAGGAGAATCTTTGAACTATTTGGGTAATTTTATATAGAAGCAGATACTTGCTACAGAAAGTGCACAGCCCTATCATTGTTTTCTGTTTATTAAAGAATCAAGGGCCCCAACTTGGAGGATGTCTACAGTCAGTAGATTATGAGCCCACTGGGCATTACTGTATGACTTTGAATACAAAAGAAATGCAATTCTTTCACAAATTATCTATAATTCTGATTTATTTATTTTTTTGTTTGTTTATCTAGCCTGGCCTTTTTCTCTATTAGTGAAATAAGTTACATTTGTGCAGCATTATCTTTTCTCTTCTCTGGAAGGTTTGGCAATTTCAGAGTATAATTGTTTTAAATTGGGAAAATTCAATTTTCTCTAATGTTTTAACATTTAACTCAGCTTTTGAACGCTCGTGTTTTCTTACATTACCTAAAACATTTGGAAAATGAACTCATCTCCACTCATCCCTTCCCGGTCCCAGCCCACCCCAAGCCCCCAGAGAGTTACTCACCGCATTTCCTTACTTGAGTTCATGCTAACACAACTCTTCTAGTCATTAAGAATCTCAGAATCATCTGCACCCCTTCTCATTCCTTCTTTTGATTCTTGCCATCCCTACTTGCCCTCCGTTCACTTGCCACATCCTATAAAACCTTCCTTTAGCTTCTCTCTCTCAGCTGCCCTTTCCTTTCTGTTCACCCCACCCCCAACCACCTCATTCAGGACTGTATCACACCACATCTGGGACATTGCCAGAGCTTCCAAATTGGTTTTCCCACCTCAAGGTTTTCTCCATGCTTCGTCATCTTGAATTTTTCCCGGATTAACCTTCTTGAAATACAAATGATCGTTTCATTCCTCTGATCCAGCGCGGTCGGTGGGGCTCCACCAGCCACAGTATAGAATTGAAGCAAGCACTTTAACCAGGCGGTCAGGGCTCTCTGTGCCTGGTCCAGCATTGTTTCCCTCTGCTCTGATGCACAAACACGCAACTTGTGCCACGCTGCTCTCTCCCCAACCCTCTCCTCACATGTTCTTGCTTCTTTGCTTTTATTCAAAAGTTTCTGCACTTGGAATAACTCCATCTCCAACCTAAAGTTCCTCCTACCGAAAACCTCATGGCCCAGCCCAAAAGCTGTCTCCTCATGAAGACTCCAGCCAGAGGAGTGCTCATCCTCTGCTCGGTGCCTCCTGCATCCACTGCCCTTAGCACTTTTATTATATAGGATGTTGTTTTTATTACCATCACTTAGATGTTTTCATATGCCTGCTCCATTGTAAGCTCCTTGGGGTTCAGCTCTTTATCTCATACAACACCTAGAGTAGGCCTTATACTTACTTAGTAAGTAGATAACCTTTGTTAAATGGGTGCATGTTATAATATAAACCAAGAAAGCTAAAAAAAATCAGATAAACTCATAGAAATATTTTGCCTTTTCAGCAAAACCCAAAATCACGTATGTAGAGAACCAGACGGCTATGGAACTGGAGGAACAAGTCACTCTTACCTGCGAAGCCTCGGGAGACCCCATTCCCTCTATCACCTGGAGAACTTCCACCCGAAACATCAGCAGCGCAGAAAAGGTATAATGTCGCCCAAGAGTTTCAGGGCAATGGAACGCAGACTCAAAGCGAATTGAGTCTGTATCATGCCCGGTTCTCTTTGGTGAGCCAGAACATGGGATGTGGTCACCATAGGCCACAGCCTGGTCCTATGGCCTCTCTCCCCTAGCCTTCCTGGATGTAGCCTGGTCAGCATCCCCTGGCAATGGAAGGGGCACAATTCCTTGCATAGATTTGCAGGGGTGTGATGTTAATGGGCATGGTCAAGTTAGACGTTCTGGGGAGGAAGGAGATGGTGATTTTCAAACCCAGGGTTATGAAGCTGTGAGGAACAAGGGAGAAGCCAAGATCCTGGTGCACCAGGAGATATTATCATCATCTCAGGAGCACCCAAGAAAGTGTCTCCCGGAAATAGTAGGGATCAGAACGACCCTATTAATTCTTTTCCTGTGTTTTGTATACTCATGCTATACATGCACTATATGCACAAAAGCTTGGTTGCCTTTGTGTCTGCCTGTATTCTCAGTCACATTTGGGTATCATTTTGTTCTAAAGGCAAAAATAATTAGCAGTTTCGATATGATGATGATTACACTGAATTCTACAGTATGTCCACTGAGAGTTTAAGAACATTCTAGCAACCTTCCTGGCGAATTAAAATGACTGGGAAGATTTAGCTTTAAAGCACATTGATTTATAGGGCACCGGAAAGCCATCTTTATTATTGACAATATATAAAAATTGAGGTGACCCCACACCAGGCAGCCCTTTGCTCTTAAGTGGGCCAAAAGCAGGAGGAGGAAGCAGTTTGGTTTTAAAGCAACTTAACTGGTTCTCTTGTGGCACTTCTCCAATTTCATCTCGTGTATCCTGTAGTGATGGGCCTCATTTTAGTTGGCCAAAGCTTTGTCACCTATTCAGGAGTAATGGCCTTAGCCTTAAAGAACATTTATAATGGATCGTTTATTGACCAGAATGTCAAAAATGATGGATCTTCACTCTTCTGCCTGCCTAAAGAAAATCCATAGAGAGGGTAAACTCAAATGAAGCCAAAAAGGGATAGTGTGAAATACCAGAACCCAATTTGGGATCTGCATTTGAGGAACTGATTTCTGTCCCACTAATAGGAAAGAAAAGTCAAACAAAAGGAACAGAAATTGCTCTTCCAAAAAGCCCATTATTTTTTTGCAAGTTTTACCTCCTGAGTTGAATTCAACTTAATGAAAGACCAACTGAGGAACTGCTAAGTATTTTTGAAACTTGCATATGCTGTTTGATATTGTGAAAACCAACTGGATTAAGAAATGTGGTGTTGACTTGGATACTTTATCAACATTGGGATTAAACCCTCAGCTCAGATTTCAGCTCCCATTGTGTGTGCTACTTGGATTGAATGTACATTTCAGGGCTTAAACCACAGGGCTGCTGCTTGACAGATGTTTCCACATCATGCTTGAGAGTAGATTTGTCCAGAATGGCCCAGTGTATATCTATGACCTACAGCAAAGGACAGAAATAATATCTATCCCAGGTGAATGATGCTTTTAAATTCTATATCTTTTCTAGGAATAGCTCAACAACCAAGCTAGACTAGAAGGGTTATTAAGATTTGTGCCTGCCTCAGGTCCTTTAATGGGTTGGCACTTCTGGCTTGTATCTGTGAGTTCGCTTTTGCAGAATGAGATCAAATAACCAGGCACTAATACACACTCATATTTACTAAATATTGAGACCGAAGGTCTCCAGTGGAGACTGTCTCAAGCCAAGTAGGACTGACTCGCTTTTTGTATAATGCAGGTATCAGTGTAGACCATTTGTCTCAATTGGAGATACTTATTTAAGCCCAGCCACAAGGTTGTGTTGTGGTTCCTTTTACTGTGGACGGCCTTCACGTCACTTGAAGTGACGTGACTGGAACATGAGTGAATCAATGTTAGAACAAGTCCTCCAAATCAGCCGGTGATGTGACACCAGATTAACATATTTGCCAAAATGAAACCCTGTATAGAAAAATTGCCATTTTCATGAATTAAATATTGACATCAAAGAGGCATGATGTCCATCTTATACAGTGGATAGCTAATAACTCAGAAAACAAAGGGGGCTATTCGTGGGTGGGGCGGACTCCAGATAATAAATTTCCCCTTTACTTTGTCAGCCGCGCCTCGTGTTCTCCTCCACCTGAAGTTGCATTATATAGAATTAGGGATCAGAGTCGCTGAATTGTGGCAGTGGAAGAAAACAGTTTTCTTTTTGAAATCAGGATGATACGCTAAGCAGATAAGGATAGACAGTTGTATCTATCTGCTAAGGCAAAGTGGCCTCCTGAGAATTTGATCTCATAAAATGCCAGAATCCTAGAAGGTTGGAAGGAAGGCTCCCTTTGAGATTACCTGGCCCCGTCTGTCACCCATTTCAAGCACATCAACTAGAAAGTCACTCTGCCCCTCCCTGAAGGGTGATAGTGTCAGTCCTCAGCAGGGCCTTGGCCAATGCTGACAGTCAGGGAGATCTGTTTCCCCGCCCCTTTCACTTCTCTGTCTTCCCATCTCTGCCACTCTGTCCTTTGTAGGAGAGCCACTAAATAATTTCGAATCCTACGTGATTTTCCTTTTGTCAGTCTACTCTTCTTCCCTTTCACACACCCAGTTGTTTTCCCTGTTTCTCCTATATCATGGTTCCCACACCCCTTACCTAGTTGTCCTGTACTAGATAGCTTTAGTTCACTAGTGCTGCCCTAAAATTTTGTGGTGCCCAGTGAAACTAATGCAGACTTCCCTGCGGTAATTGCTCCCTTGATCTGGACATTATCCTGCAGTTAAAGTTACATCAGCCCTTCAGCAGCTTCCTCATTCTGTGGCCTCATATTGCGCTTGTGGTCAACTAAAATGCTCAGGTCTTTTCCACATGAACTGCATTTAAGCCACATAGCCCCTATCCTATTCTTTATGCAATTGATTGCTTAACCAATCATGCAGAATTTTATATTTATTTCTGTTAAAACTTGGATTTTGTTTGTTGCAACCCAGTCTTTCTCTTTGGGGTCACACTGGAAGCATCCTGTACATTGCAAGATATTTAGCACCACTATTCTCCTTCCCCCTAAATGCCAGTAGCCACCTCTAATCATCGTGATTATAAAAAATGCCACATGGACAAATACCCCCTGGCTTGAAAGCAACTGTCTTTCCAACCAGTCAAGACTGACTTTCATCAGAACTGTCCTTAGAGGTCTGTGGGTCCAGAGCATTTCAACCTACATGCCCCCCCTATTTTATTTACGTATATTAAAAGTAATGAGGTCTAGCAGTCAGCGGTGACCCCAGCCTAAGCACAAGGCCAAAGGGCAGGCAAATTAGTAGCCTTTCCTATGCAACTGTCATCTAACGTTTATATTTGCTATTGCTTCCAAACGTATATGAACACTTATGTGAAATATCTTTGTCCAAGTCCCTGGTAAAAATGTTGACTGGGACAAAGTCAAGTACAGAGCCCTTAGAATGCCACCAAGGCTTCCCTCTGGGACACTGGCTCAGAAGACAGAGCACCTAATGCCAGATGCCCTGTCATGATTTTGATGACTTTCATGGAAGGCTCAGTGATTTCTTTAATGAAGTTAGTTACAATATAAGCTAATGAAAGCAGCTTTGTCTTGTGCTTCACTGCTTAGTTGAGTCAAGTATTAACCTTCTTAAGAAAAGAAGAGAGGGGCTGGCCTGGTGGCATAGTGGTTAAGCTCAGTGCATTCTGCTTCAGCGACATGGGTTCATGGGTTCCCGGGCACGGACCCACACCAATCATCAGTGGCCACGCTGTGGTGGTGTCCTACATACAAAATAGGGGAAGATTGGCACAGATGTTAGCTAAGAGCCGGTCTTCTTTAATCAAAAAGAGGAGGATTTGCAACAGATGTTAGCTGAGGGCGAATCTTCCTCAGAGAAAAAAAAGAAAGAAAGAAAAGAAGGGAGAAAAGGCTTTCAATCATAGACACATATTAATGACTTTCTAATGGAATATTGATGCTCTTCTTCATTAAAAGTAAAAGAAAACAAACAAACAAAAACCAGTGCAGTGAGCCTGGATGTCACCCCCTATCTTTGATCATGTCTCTAGGTTCAGTCCAGTCCCTCGTTTGAGACTGATTTTTATCAATCTGTTAAGCGTCAGCTAGGTGAGTTGGTTTCCATCAACAACTGATAATAGCTAGGCTAAGTTTGAATCATTGAAGTCATTAGCGTAGACCATCTGTCTGAAAGTTAATGCATTTCTTAGTGGTCACTATTATGTGGACCAAAAAAAAACTGAATGTCATAATGGGTCAGTTTGATCAATGTTTATGGAGGTCATTGCAGACTTTGCAAAGATGGTTTGTGCATCCATATCATTTCATTACTCGTCTTACCCAGACTCGTTTTACATATTGCCAGGTATTTGAGTGAGCAGTGCTAAATTCCTGGGACCATTTACATACTGAGTGAGACCCCTGGATGGTGATTTGCATACTCTCTCGCTGGCAGAATGAATCTATTGTATGCTTATTTGAACATCACTGTGCCTTTGAAATGACTGGTAAAGGAAAGCACATGAAGCCTTAACGTCTAAGGAAAAGGAGAGGGGTGAAGTGTTGAGACCAAAAGAGATAGAAAAAATGAAATGCATTTCATGAGCCTTCAATCTTGAGCTGACAGAGTATCCCACAATTAAGACAGATTCTCTGAAAACTGGAGCTTTTTGTCACCTGGAAGAATTCCTCATTCAATACAAACCAGGTGCCTGCTTTTAAACGTTGGAAAAGATGCCTGCATTAGCAATCAAGGGTCTGGCTTATCCAGGATGTGGGCAAAAGTCTAACAAGGAATGCTCTACGGTTAGTATCTAGATGCTTCCCTTTAGTTTATGTACATATTCCTGCAGACTTACGTAAGATAATAAAACATGGGGCTATTAAAAGAACCTGGCACTAACAATCTTTGGAGCGGTACTAATTATATCCTAATTTATTTTATGCGTGTATAATTGCACGTCAGGTTGTCTTAAAGTAGGCCACACACCCTCACCAAATTGTCAGGGTCAAAGCACATCCTATCATTCCACCGAGCGCAGGCAGGAGGTCAGGCTACTAGAAACATCGTGTTACTAGCAACTACTTATTCTAAAAGCCACAAAACCATAATGATTTGGGAGAGACAGAAGAAGAATCCTATCTGAAAAACAAACAACTCCATATGATATAGCCCCTAAAACAAAATATCTTGATTCATGCAGCCCTGGCATGTGACAGACAAGCTTCTAAGTGATTTGGAACTGGGAACCACTTTGACACATTGGCCCACTGTTACTTTTGTCTGTGCATGTTCCTCTGTTCTCACTTTCTTCTTCTTTTCATCATCATGTGACATCATCCACCATTTCCATCTTCATTTCCCACAAAAGCTACTTGCATTTAGTGGATTCTTACTAAATGTTTGCTAACTCATTTGCATTCCCGGGATTGCATTGCTGTGTCTCTGGCATTTTTTCTATCCTTTTTCCATCTGAACGTCAGGAACAATCAGGCAGCCATGCCATCTCATAAAAGAACAATGCAGGTAGGATGTTTTTGACTCCCGGTATGAAAACAGAAAAACTGTAAGCAAAATAGATTCCCCAGTGCCAGATAAATAAAAAATCTAGATGTGGGTAGGAAAATTCCCAAACCTCTGTGTTCCTGAGTTGGCTCACTCCTTTGTGAATGCCGCATTTGATGACGAGGGTGCACGCTTGAGTCCGCATGCCGTCTGCACATCCTCTGCCTTTGAGAATGACCGGGGCCCTACCACAACACTCACAATTTGGTATCCTCAAAACTTCCTGACTCATAATCTGAAGGACTTCGTGCTTCTCATTCCTAATGTGCCTCTCTGCTCCTTTCTTTGTTCCTTTTTTTAAAATAAAAATTTGATTTTGAATAGGATGCATGCAGTTATAAAATGCATGAGCACAAAATGGCATTAGTATATTTGTGATAAGCCATCTAATAAAATCCAAAGGAGGAAACCTACTCTATAAGTATCTCTAGATTATGTGATTAGAATTAGTAGTGTCACCTAATACTACGAGGAATATTCAAGATGTTTTGGGAGAGGAGCAGTCTAATATGTCAGCTGGTATCCATACATATGTCCACCAAAGATTAGGAAAGCTTTTACCTTTAAATTGTACATCATAATGTGCATAAGGGGGGAAAAGCTGAATGTGAGCTAAGTCCTGAATTAAATTGGGTAATAAACACACCATTGAAAGTGGGCCTTGGAAAAAGTTCTGAATTAAAAAGAAGCTGCATGTGCACGGAATGCAGTGTGATACATCAATTCTCTAAAGCAACATGTTGTAAAATTTTACTGCTTTCTTGTTGTGTTTTATATCTTGTTCTCTCCAGGCTTCGTGGACTCGACCCGAGAAGCAAGAGGTATAGCTTACCTGACCACTAGCCAGTCTCTAGTTTTGAAAGCATTACAGTTTAACTCACCCTTACGCTTTAATAACCAGACATGCTAAACTAATTAGTAATTTAGTTAGAATACAGAATAGGTCAATAGTGGTAGACATTACTTAGTAATAGTGTCATTTTAGGATGAGCAAGCAAGCTGTGTTGGGAGTGGATGAACAAATCTTTATTATTTCTTAAAACTGGATCTTATTCTCTTGCTGGTGCTGGTAAAATCACATCCAGGTAATTATACTTCTAGCAATAAATTGCCCCAATTCCCAGGCCAGACATTTGGAAATGATGCAATTTTTTGACTCTCCCCTGGTTGATGTGGCTTTGGATCATAAAGTCACAGTGTTAGTGATCTAAAAACCCACTCAGACCTTTTCTTTCCAGCTCAACTCATCTTGTTGCTCGCTTATTTTATAATGATTGGCCTTGGCAAATTTTCACATCACATTTCATCTTGAAGCAATGCAGATGACATCTCTCGTTGGTTTTCCCAAATTGCTAAACATATCTATGTTACTTTTATAGAGCATTAAATTTATGAGATTAAAATGATTTGGCACAAATGGTTCTGGTTTTTTTTAAGTCAGTAGCAATTAACCTTTGAAATTTCTCAGACTGCTTTCTTCAGTTTAGGTAATGTGGGACTTAGCTTGAAAACTGAAGCTAAATATTAATCTTTAGATTTTTGTTCCTACACCAAGACCCTACTTATGATCATGCCTGCCATTTGTTACCTGATGTGTGTGATTGACAGAGAGTGAAATAAAAAACAGAATGCCTTAGATGAGCTTCAAGGATCTGATCTATAAATACTTTTTAAAGAAGTGGGTTTTGTCTCTTCTCCAGATGGAACTTTGATATTATGTGATACCATAAATGCAGAATATGACAGTCCTATAGACTGTATTTTAATTAGGTAAATTTATCCTCTTAGTCTTAGAAATTATAATTCTTCAGCACACATAAGTCATGTGTTCAGGTCATAGCTATAAATATTTAACGCTGTTTAACATTTAAAAGTTGACTGCCTGTCCCCAAGCACTGACATTAGTTTCTCCACATGAAAACACTGCTGTCGTCAAATCTAGTTCATTATAAGCTCTCTTTGGGTCCTACCTTCCTCCATGTCATGGGACTGGAGTTCAGTGCACATCCTTGCTGAAATGTTTTCCTCCTAGGGCACAGGAATCGCTTACTGCCATCACAGGCTGGTGTCCTACTGCCCCAAAGTCACGGACCCACTGGGCTTGGGGGAGGGAGGGAACGAAGGTTAATTATCAGCCACCCCTGAGCAGCTACACATCTCATTCTGCTTGGCCTTGTACATCTTCCCCCTGTCATTGTGATTTAGACCTGGCTAGAGGAGAGGGTAAGATTTATTAGGAGTATTAAGGAGATGTTAAGAGAATTGTTATTATAAGCAGAAGTAATAGGTTTACTCCCAGGAAAGCAGACTCCTCACTCCATTTTCCAGAAGTATCCTTAAATCTTGAGTAGCTCACTCTGGACATAATTGACTTTCAAGTGAGTGCCACCCCTGGGGCTCAGAAGTTCCATTCCCTCCTACTTGTCTCATTCAGAGATGAAGACCATGAGTCCAGAGGAGCTCAAAAGAAGACTTGGGTTATGGCTAATTTTACTTTGTAAGCTCTGAAAAGCCTTAGTACTTGGTCTGGAAGAAAGGAGACAAAAATGTTTTGATGAGAAGAATAATCATAATTTCCCTCCATGCTATTTTGCAAAATGGGGTCTTCTTGCCATAATGATCTTTGCCTTCTTGCCCAGAGTTTATCTGCTTCCTCCATGAGCCTGGACCATCCACATGACTTTGGGTCTAGATGGTTTGTAGGTGGCACTTGTCCTGGTGCCAGAATAAAGCATTTCAGAGAGACATAGTCTGGTCACACTGGAGTGTATCTTTGTCCCTCAGAGGGAGAACCAGGCATCTGGCGCATAATCCGGTCATCAGTCCTGTCATGAGCCACTGCAAAACAAGAATTCTCTACAGAGGGCTGCCTACTGGTCTGTTGGCATCATTAAATGAGAAAAATTTCCACATAGAGAAATTTAGAAAAAGAGACTAGACAGAAGGAAAAAAAAAAGTGTGCTGTCAATGCAACCATTTCTTGAGCTTCTCTTCAACCATTTTCTAGATTATTCTGAGTCAAGACTGCTCATGCCCCACTTTGTTGTTATCTGTTAATGTTCTCCTCTTACCTACATGACTTTCTTCGCTTCTTTTGCTGCAATATCTCTTCCTTACAGAAATATTCTCTTGACTTCCCAAAGATTCTGGTCAGTTTTCCATGTTTGTGCGTGGTGGCCCCAGGACAAGTCCTGTCCGTGTGACAAAGAATCACAATAGTTCAGTCACTGGCTGGTGTCACTGTCAGCAGAACCTGTGTTCTCACTGAGATAACCAGAAAGGCTAGGTGTGGACTTGAACCCCCTCTGCCTTTGTCCTGCTGTGTTTTGGGCAAATAGGAGTGACAAGCAGGGCAGGTCAGCCGTTTAGAGATAATTGCAGGGATGGCTTCACACTCTCAATGCCACTAGTTTAGACTGATGGGTAAAGATTTTGTACGGCACATGAGAATCGCCCCTGGGATGTACCAGCACAACCCTGTCAGCCCATGAGCAAAGGAGTCCCAGGCTCTAGTTTCTTTAACAAACTGGATGTCTTAAGGCTTTCTGACGGAGTCCTCCACACCTGTATGTTGTCATCTCTCATTAAGGTGTAGCATCTCCTGGGTTGGAACTTCTTGACCCATCAGCCTCACAGATTTACAGGTCAAATGGGAGCTGAGAACCACAGGCATCCGGGCATTCCTCTCAGAGAGGAGTGGCCCTCCCAGCAGCAGCAGGCAGTGATGACTGTGCTTGACCATTCTGCCTCCTTGCGAGCACTTATGTTCTAGCTTCCAGAAGTGAAATGTGATGGAGCTTAAGTGGATTAGATCTATCAAGGACAGCAAAAGGGACTTCTTGTGATAGATCTGCTGAGACTGCACTCAAGGCCAGTGGTGCCTACTTTTGGGCTTCCCATCCTGGCTGCTGTGTGACACTGCAATTATACATTTCAGGCTTCCAAACCAGCAGATCAAAAGAAGCTGAAGCCGAGTGTTCTTTCACTCTTTAAAGGCCCAGCCCCATGGGATGACAGATGCCAAATGCAGAGCACTCACTTGTTCGTCTCTACAGAGTATCATATGCTAGAGATAAGAGTGTGGCCCAGCCTACCAGAACCAAGACTCCTTCTTCGGATTACCAACTTTCTTAAGGCTCTGAACTGGGGCCACATGCTCAGACTTTTCCTAGGCCATCAATCATTTTACTTAGAGTGTCAAGGGGGGAAACCCCTTGGAAATATTTCAGTTCCCATTGCTTAGGGATCATGTGTTTATTCCCTTCTTGACCGATCCCTGTAATTCTAGACACTCAGGAAGCCACTCGTAGTATCAAGGGCTAGAAAATGGTGGTGACTGTGGTGTCAAGGATCCCAGATCTGCCTGTGAGTCGATACCACTGTCCCTGGAGGGCGCCTCCCAGCTCAACAGCTCCTGAACTCTCAGTTCTTGGACTTTTTTTTTGAAGGAAGCATCCAGGAAAGTGAGGCATCTGCAGAAATACACTTTTCTTGTATAATTTCTTATATTTGAGTACATTCGGATTTCCCATTACATGTGCAGGCACCGTGGAACTGGCAGAGGAGCAGACTGCCGGAAGGAGAGGATGGAGGGTGCAGGTTTCCCAGAATCTCATGGGGCAAGGCTGTTGCTGCTAGAATATCTACTGCCCAGGGCTTTTGCTTCCATTTTAGACATACTAAACAAAGTCGTCTTGGGGGACCTTGGTTGTCCTTGCCCCAAACCAATCTTGGCACATAGTCTAGGCTGCTTGCCGTAAACTGAGTCCCATTTTCTGTTTTGGATACACCCAAGTTCCCATGGTGCTCTCCAGAGCCTCCCCTGCTAGTTGGTACTTAAAGTAAGACATAGACATTGGCACAGAGAGGAGAGAGGATGTGAGACTGGTCACAGACAAGAGATGGCCTGGTCTCCTAGCCCCTGCCCTGCCTCGGGCTCTGACACTCTCCCTTTCCCCCCGGCAGACTCTGGACGGGCACATGGTAGTGCGCAGCCATGCCCGCGTGTCGTCCCTGACCCTGAAGAGCATCCAGTACACAGACGCTGGAGAATACATCTGCACCGCCAGCAACACCATCGGCCAGGACTCCCAGTCCATGTACCTCGAAGTGCAATGTGAGGAATAACTGCGGAAAGATGAGGGGAAGAAGGGCCGGGCAGGGTTGGCATGAAAGGGAGGAGCAGCAGCTAGGACCTGAGCTGCACCCTGTGAGCTCTGCTCACATTCCCTGTGTTGGTTGGCCCTAGGGCATTTCAGCACTGTATCCCAGGGTCACCCCCCTCACACCATTCCCAGGCTTCCTACAAGCCTGCATGCTCTTCAGTCTTCTCATGTAGCTCACAGGCCGACCTCTATTGTGTGCCAGCGCTAGCTCTGCTTCTGTGTACACTCACCTTCCCAGTGCCAGGAGGCAGGATCTATGGGGCCCCATGATCATGGCAGTCTTCCTGATAGTCATCGCCATTCATTGCAGATGCCCCCAAGCTGCAGGGCCCCGTGGCTGTGTACACTTGGGAGGGGAACCAGGTGAACATCACGTGCGAGGTATTCGCCTACCCCAGTGCCACAATCTCATGGTTCCGAGATGGCCAACTGCTGCCAAGCTCCAACTACAGCAATATCAAGATCTACAACTCCCCCTCCGCCAGCTACCTGGAGGTGAGTCGGGGTGGGGACAGGCACAGGGTGGAGAAGGCACAGTGTGACAATGGATAGGCTCCTGTATGCAGCTGTAATCTTCTCTGTTGCTTCTCTGGCATGTCCTGAGCAGGAGAACCATGGCTGGAGAAGAAACTGAGCCTCAGCACAGCCACCTCACTCTTCCTGTGTCCCCATCAGGGCCTGGGAGGCAGAGTATGTCTCTCCCAACAGCCCTTTTCTGTTCTCTCTGGTTTGAGGCTAGGCTAGAGCTAATGATTCATGTAATATTGGTTCTATTCTTTGCTAATTTAACCCAACAAGTAAGGATCTGAGTTGGTGGGCATTCCATGGGATACTTGTAACCCAAGAACTCCTTCTTTCTAAAGGTGACCCCGGACTCTGAAAATGATTTTGGAAACTACAACTGTACTGCAGTGAACCGCATTGGACAGGAGTCCTTAGAATTCATCCTTGTCCAAGCAGGTGAGCGCCCATTACAGCTGCACCACCCTTACCCTTGCTGGCCCATTCTGTGTCCATTGATGATGCCAAGAGAGCAGGAAGTAGAGAGGGCCAGAGCCAGCAAAGCCAGAGGATCAGGGAGCAGGGAGCCAATGGAGGCTTGAGGATCTGGGCATGGAGCATGTTGGGAGAGAATTATATAGGGGGGTGGGCCAGGAGGACAGTATACAGGCAACAAGATTCCCAAGAGTGAGCAGAAAGGAGAGAGACATGCTTCATCATTGGGAGTTGTGTCCTGGGCCAAATTGGGCTCACCTGGGTCTCCCTATGTGTCCTCTCCACAGACACCCCATCCTCACCATCCATCGACCAGGTGGAGCCATACTCCAGCACGGCACAGGTGCAATTTGATGAGCCAGAGGCCACAGGCGGGGTGCCCATCCTCAAATACAAGGCTGAGTGGAGAGCCATGGGTGAGGAAGTGTGGCATTTCAAGTGGTATGATGCCAAAGAAGGTAAGTCGGGAAGAGTCATCATTTCCTTTAGAAGGAAGGGTTACTCCATGTTGGGCACACACTCACCCCTGCGTTCTCCAGATCCTTGCACCCTGGCTGCCTTTTTGGGTAGGGTGGCATATCACTCTCACCTACTGGGGGATGCCAGGTGCCAGCACCTGCCATCCTGTTCATGTCCCTCTGCTGCAGCACCATCACTGTCCTCCCAGAATTGGGACATGGTCACATCTCATGTAGAGTGGTCGTCCTTCTGCCCCTTGTGCTTCAGGACCTGGTTCTCATCTGCCAGGATGGATGAGACCGTGTCAAGCACATTCCAGAGCAGAAGCCCTGCTTAGGTGTCGAGCACAATTGGATGAGCACACCCTGCACACTTGGGTTACGTGTGCTGTGGGTTCTCTGACGTCACCCATCCATCCTACTTGGTTATATTCAAGGACTGTCGTGTAATTATGATATTAGCCAAATAAGCAGAGCCAGCCAGACAAGTCTGCCCTTAAATCAATCCTGTGATATATTTCCAAACTAAAGATTTAAAAAATGACCCTTGGATGACTGCAATTTGAAACTTCTGAGCCCAGACTATCTTTCCCTGAGGGTTGAGTATATTTAATGTCTAACTCTCCCTTTGGGGTGTAGTTGGACTAACTCAGTGAAGTATGCTTTGTTTCTGTAGAAATCTTTAATCCTGGCCCGATATGTGGTAACGAGGGTGGAAGTGGGAATGGGCTGGGGCGCAGTGTCATAGCCATTCAAAGACAGCTTCCAACCCAGTCTTACTGCAAATGTGTTCTGCTGCAAAGCTTGCATCACTCCTTCAGCTTTGGGGAGGGTTGGAGGGGGCCGAGAGGAATTTCCGTATAATCAGAAACAGAGCATGAAGAAGACAATCCCTTTACCTTCCCAACTTCCCTCTGGAACCTCATACCAACTTTATGGCAGGTTGATCCCATATTACAGTTTGTCCAACACGCTTTTTTTTTTAACATCACTTCTAATTATTTTTTTATTGTGGTAAAATATACATAACGTGAAGTTTACCATTGTAACCATTTTTAAGTGTACGGTTCAGTGGCATTAAGTACATTCACGTTATTGTGTGACCATCACCACTATCCACCTCCAGAACTTTGTCGTCATCCTAAACTCAGTACCCATTAAATGATAACTCCCCATTCTCTCCTCGCCCCAGGCCGTGGCAACCACCATTCTATTTTCTGTCTCTCTGCAATTGCCTATTCTAGGTACTTTATATAAGTGGAATCATACAGTATATGTCCTTTTATGTCTGGCTTATTTCACTTAGTGTAGTGTCCTCAAGGTTCATCCACATTGTAGTGTATATCAGAATGTCCCTCCTTTTTAAAGCTGAATAATATTCCATTGTGTGTATATACCACAGTTTGTTTATCTGTTCATCCATTAATGGACACTTGGGTTGTTTCCACCTTCTGGCTATTGTGATCAATGCTGCTGTGAACATGGGTGTACGAATATATGTTCTAGTCCTTCCTTTCAATTCTTCTGTGTATATACCCAGAAGTGGAATTGCTGGATTAAGTGATAATTCTGTGTTTAATTTTTTGAGGGCCTGCCATGTTGTTTTCCACAGCGGCTGCACCATTTTACCAATAGACTTTTCATCCTTTGTGATCCTTCCCATATTCTCACAACAGCCAACATGGAGGGCATCGTCACCATCGTGGGCCTAAAGCCTGAGACGAGGTACGCCGTGCGACTGGCAGCCCTCAATGGCAAGGGTCTGGGCGAGATCAGCGCAGCCTCCGAGTTCAAGACACAGCCAGTCCGTAAGTAAAGCCAGCTGCCCTGCCTCTTCCCCACCCACCCTCTTCTCCTTGGGGGCAGTGGGGGATCCTGAGCTGGCCCGGTCCATTGTTCAGATGACAGCTTTTTGTCTTTCAGATCCCTCTGGTCAAGGTGGTCCCAGCTCCTAGTTCTCTGGCCCTCAGTCATGGCTGATACCCACTCCCTTTATCCTCTCTTTCTCGAAGGGCTTGGTGACTGTCAGAGTAGATGGTCCAGCTTATTAGAATAATAGCCAGGAAGGAGACCCACCCACACATTATCAGAGGGAATGGGGAGAAACACAGCAGCGTATCGTGGAGGGATGTGGGAGGTTTGCATTTTGACACAGGTCACAAAGGCCCTAAGCACCCTGTGACTTGAAGGAAGCGGGTACCGGCAGTGACAGTTCATATAATTAGTTGTGGGATTTTTGATGCAGCAGAGATACGAAGTTACAGAAAAACAGAGGCTGCCGTAGGATATGTGAGCAGGAACAAAATGCCAGCAATACAAAAGGGAAAAGGATGGCCGAGGCCTTTGACTCTTCTGCTCCTTCTCCCTCCCACACCACGAGCACATGTCAGGGTCTCCCTCCCTCACCGCCTCTTTCAAGAGTTGCTTCTTCCTGATTCCATTCAGGTTGCATCTCTGTTCTCCTCCGTCATCCCCTTTCCTTAAACTATGCTGGCTCTGCTTTTCCCAGCGTTCCCACAAAGAGCCAGGCTCTGGGCGAGCCCTGTTCTAGCAACATCCCTCCACAGACCTGGGTTCCTGCCCTGGGAGGATTGGGAGTCCCCCCAGCTGAAGAAGATGCTGTAGAACCGACTCCTTGAGTGGTCACAGAGCTCCCTGGGCCCGCTCTGATTCCTGGAATTAAAAAACACACAGAGGAATCTTGTGCCTCCTTCTCTTTGAAGCCACAGACCTGCAAAGTGCTCCCTTTCCCTCCGCCCAGAAATAGAAAGCCTGTCTCATCTTCCTCCTGCAGGAATTGCTTCTTTCTGGATTTGAAGTAATTTGATAATTTGAGTTTCCAGCTCCGTGTGCTCTGCGGATCCTATTCATTTCTTTTACATCTTGTGTTTTTTTTTCTTGGGTCTGTCTCTTGTCTTTTCCTTTCGTCTGTGTTCCACCCATGGGAAATGCAGATAGCCCTCTTCCACGTAAGTGCCTCTTGCTACCTCGTCACCTGTTTCCATAGTGTTAACATCCGCTAGTCCTAGTTCTTAATTTAGTTCAGTCCCTTTTTTGTCCCCTAGAGGCTGAAGTAGATGATACCGTCCGGGCCCTAACCACACTGACCTTTAGTCTAGCTGTGCACTTGTTAATGTCCGTAGGTTACTTCAAGAGGCTAACACTCGTCCTGTTTTAGAGCATGCAACTTTTGTGTCTTTTGGAATTGTGTTTATTTATTAATTTGTGTGTGTGATGATTGCCCTGTGGCAGAGATGATGTTTGCTGCGCCAAGCATGGTGGGGGTCTGCAGGTGGTCTCTCAGGAGCACTGTATAGCACCTGCTCACCTTAGCCAGGATGCCAGGAAAGGGACCACAGCCTCAACAGACCTCTCTGTTCAGAATCCCTTCATGGGGAAAAAAGCCTGACAGGAAATCACATTTGATTTTAGAAGATAAAAGAATCAAGCTCATTGCTCCTTCTGTGTCCGTCAGGGTGGCAGGTGGAGGGCACAAGGAGGCCTGGGAGGGAGCCCCTGCAGCAGATGCCATTGTGAGGAGTAGCGTGAACTTTGGTTCCAAGTCACGGATGGGGCCATCCTGCAGGGCTGCTGGGGAGTTAAACTTCCAATTTCAGTCAACTCTGTTCTGTAGCACTAGGTTCCTTGCAATGTGCATTTCCACATTTGGGAAAACTGACCAGCTACTTAGTAACTCTCCTGCCAAGCATGTGGAGACAGGCTCATCCTCCCTGGGAAAGACACTCTAATCGTGTGAGCTGTAAATAGCGGACATAGGGAGCAAAGGTGACAGGAAGCTGGTCTGCTGCTCTGGGAGCAGAACTGTGGTCTGATCTCCTCAGCCTGCCTAGAGGCCCCCGGACTTCACTTCTGCTGAAGTGTGGCTCTTTCTTCCTGGGCTGAGCTCAGAATAGTGGAGGGAAGTGTTACCCTTGTGGGTAGTGGGAAGTGGAGGGAAGAGACTCAGAAGAAAAGGTATTCAGAAAGCTGCACACTCTTTTCATAAAAAGCTCCTAGCTCCTGAAAGGCACTCAGGGAAGCTTATCTTTTTAAAATTTATTCAGAAATATTGCAGCAACAGCAGAAAACAAGTAGCTCAGTGTAGGCGTTCTGAGATTTTGAGCAAGTGCTAAATCCACTATCTCAGCAGAGTTGGTTCCTGAATGAACTGGTTCTGGAAGGAGTCAGCCTGGGAGGGTGGAGTTGTCAGGTAGCACTGACAGCTGTCTGCTCTGGGCTGCAGCTCTGAATTCACCCTGCGTGAATTCAGTGGGAGCAGCTCTGGGCGTGAGAGCATCTTCCTCCTGGATCCTTAACCTGAGTCTTTGGGTTTCCTCGCTTGGGGATTTTATCAGTAAATGAATGCTGGCTCTGTTACATTCCAGAGGGGAAGGCTGGCATGAGGCCTTCTTGCGAGTTTCTAACCCGTAACTGGGGCTTGAGTACTGAAGCAGAGTAACTGGGTCTTGGACTTCAAAGGCCACAGTGGTTTTCGTTCATTGCCAGCTCAGCCCTTGTAAAGGTGAGACTTTTTATAGCAGATGCTATGTTTTAAAAGTCAATATTTAATTTAAAAAAAAAGGTAGGGGATACCTCTAGACGTTTTTGTTTGTTGTCTGCTAGTATGAAAACCGATAACTAAGATTCCAAGAAGCCATTTGGAAAATGGTGAGTTCAGCTCTCCATTCTAAGTAGATCATGAATGACAGCCGTAGCAGGCGTTGCTAGTGGCATGATCATCTTGGTCATCCAATAAAGTTGTCGTTTAAAGTATTAAAAAGCAGACTCCTTTTAGCTAAGGAGAACCATGGCGCATCCTTAGAGTGGAGTGCCTCTTTCAAGAACTGAGCAGGATAAGAGACAGCGTGCATGGGAAATATGCAGCAACGTCACACTCTCACTAAAGTTGGTTATGATGGTCAGGCCTTGTGCCCTCCTAGCCTTCCTAGAGTCGCTGAAGTGAGGGCCTAGCCCTGGGAGTATCCTGTTGTCCCAGACCCGGCCCAAAAAAGGATACAGCTGGAAGGAAGATGCCAGCTTTTACCACTACCGTGATGAAACCCACTCACTGCTGCTAGGAAGCGAGGACGCGTTTTAGGAAGGACCTTCTCGGAGTTCTCACTCCCATTCCTTGGAAGGCACAAAGGTTACCTGAACTCAGGTAAACAAAATCAGTCATCAGTTCAGCTGCACGCTTACACCAAGCCCAACAACCAGCGGCGTTGGTTTCTGTCACTGGCTCATCTTGGCCACTGACGGTACATTCCCATCCTGTAATGTTGGGGTGCAGATGCACCGCCTGATCCTGTGACACTGGAGTTAGGCCCTGGGTGCTCCCTCACCCAGGATCAACGGGAGCTGGCATACCGGACAGAGAGTCATTGCTGCCAGACCCTGGGTTTAGGAGGTAAAGGTGACAGCCAGTGCATCTTGCATTAGCTCATCACTTGAAGTTTGTTGAGATGTCTCAATCATGGGACTGCCTCCTTGGCTCCTGAATAGACTTCACCACGTTCATTAACATGAATATGTCAAAGCAGGGATGAGCAGGTGAAACTAGCAAAGCCACAAATACCTCAAGGACTCCTGCTTTGGAGCTGCCAGATTAGCAGGCCTGGCTCACCTGTCTGGAGGTTCTTTGTGTGTGGTTCATCAATGTGTGTGACGGTAACGAGGAAGCTGTGACTCAAACAAACAGAGCTTCAACCTGGGAAAATGTTCCTGTTTCATGTATATTTAAGCCAAGTGTCTTCATGCTGTCAGGATGCTCTTAGGTGGAAAGCTGACGACCTGTTTGCCTTGGGAAGGGCTGCTTTGCTCTCAGAGCTGCTGAGGCCCTAAAGAGATGGTGTGATAATTGATTATGAATCTTTTCCCCCATGATTGAGCCACACACCTTCAGAATTTCGTGGCCTGAATATTACCTCTTAATTTGCTTCTGAACCATCAAGCGAAATGGATGATTTGTTTCAGGGTATAAAGATTACGTGTGAGTCTCTGCTTTTTAAAAGAAGCATCTTGAGATTTTTCTATTCCCATTTTGCCCCCTAGATGGCACATTGCAAGTATAAGTTAAATGCATTGTAATACATTGTGGTTAAAGCACAGAAAACTCCATCCCTTCACCAGAATATTATGGACAATTATGCAGACAGTTCAAGCCAAAAAAATAAAAGAGAAAGAGAGAGAGATACATTTTACCTGAATTAACCAGACCATCAAGTCAGGATGAGTTAGTGGCCTATCATGCTCTGATGCCAGTGACAATGTACTCACACGGTTTAATGAGGTGCTCTCATCTGGGACATAAAGGGAAGACGGAACCCAGGTGTGTCAAGGCAGTGATGGAGATAATGGTGATGTTTTCCCAAATGTTCCTCTAACTCTCCAAGGGGATTTCGTTTTGTGATCATTAATGGGACAACTTCTGAATATTTGCCAATGAAAAGCTAAAGATCCATTCACTGTCCAAAATGTCCTGGATGCACCGTTTCTAATCGTTCTCCATGCAGAAAGTTGGATAATGTTACTTGTTTAGCTAGAATAGCACTCAGTATTATTTGCATCGCTCTCCATACACACTGCAGCATCCAGAGAACCACATTCTTAGGGTTTCTTTGGAGGGCAGCAGTGGTCGTTTATCATCAAGATGCCAGACAATCGTGAACCTCACCAAATAGTAAACATTAGTAAGTGGGAGGATCATTTCCATTTCATTTGGATATTGAAATTAGAGAGTAAGACATACAAGTTTTGCTACGAATATGTGCCATAAGTGTAAATATATGCCTATATGCAAACACATTTATGGAACACGAAAAGCCAAAGTCTTTTTCTCCTTTACTTGCTCACCTTTAGCTGAGGTCCAGGTTCCCTTTCCTCCCATACATCTGATCCTATGGAGACAGCTGGTCCTGCTGAATTGGCTATTTGTTTTAGACAGGGTTGGAGGCCTCTGCAGCTGTTCCTGGCCCAATCCCTAACCTGCACCAGAGGGCTTGGCAGGCGCACAGGCTTATGGTTTGAAGTGCGAGAGCCCTGCTCTGTGCAGTCCTCCGGCCACCTGTTCTCATGCATGGTGTTCTTCTTCCCCACTTTAACTTGCTTCAGCTCCTTGTACTGACATCCCAGGATTGGCTCATCCATTTTGTCCTTCGATATCTATGCGCCTGGGTGATCTTTTTTCCCTTTCTTTTGGTCACCCTCATTTTTCTTTCCTCAGCGGCTCCTGCTAGCTCTTCCACCCCTGTTCCATTGTCTCATCCAGATAGTGAGTATCTTTTTCTTCATCCATCTCCCTGCAGGTTGCTTTCCACCAGCCTCAGTGGGTCTGCTTAATGTTATCTCCTTCACCAGGTGATCATTCAACTCTGTTGGTGGAAGACAGCGCCGGGTTTTAGAGAAGCAAATGAAAGGAGAAATAAGCACAGGGCCTCTCAGATTCCTGGGAAGCAGCACTCCCCGAATGGGAGGCAAGTGAAAAGCGTTGCTCTGGACAGAAATGCCTGCAGGCAGGCTGCCTGAGGCCGCAGCAGCGCAGCCTTGTCCTCAGGATTTTTAGTGGGCCAGACCAAAGCTGATATTTGGAGAAGCCAAAGGAATTTGCCGAGGCACATACCTATTCCGCAGGGTCGTAAGAAATGCTCTGGGTGTTGTGTGTTTGCCCTTCTTTTTAATTGGCACAGTTGGATTCAGACGTTGAAATTAGATAGCGAGGCCTGCAGCTTTTGCTTTCTCCATAAATGCATACATTTCTCATAAATATTTGTGGGGAAATCAACAGTGTCTGCTTGCAGATGTGCCTGGCAATATTGCACTTGGGCAAGTTTTTAACCCTTCACACTGAGCCTTTTTCTCCTCTACGAAATAGGGTGAGTAGTCACCCTCCTCCCCCGCTCCCATCCCCCCAAAACCCAGCAAACATTATAGCATTTCTCAAGCTGTGTTTGCCCTCCCAGAGCAGTGTCACTGAGCCTCACGGTGACATCCCCTGGTCAGTCTCAGGCTTTGTCATCCTGACTGAGCCTCGCTCATTTACCATCTCATTCCATTTGGCTGCCTGTCCTTTTGTTTCCTGAGTCCTCGGGAGTCCAGAGAGCCCCAGGCCTGCCACGATTTGGAGTTTTGAACCTAGCTTTCTGGGGGAAGGAGCAAAGTGAGACCGCAGCTGAGTGAGGCCAGTGTGTCATGCCAACATGTGGTCAGAGCAGCAGACGGTGGCGAGGCTGGCATGTTCCCTCAGTCCATCAGAAGCCCCTGCACTTTGAGTGCAGCCTCAGGAGGCAACTGGAGCCCCGAGCTCAGGAGCCCTCTGCTGCATCTATATAACTCAGAAACAGGCACACCACCCAGCACAGTGCTTCCAGGCAGTGGACTGTAGCAGCAGGAGCTCAGGCTTGGGAACCAGGCAGCCCTGGGTTCCAGTCTCAGCTCCACTACTTCTGTATACAGCTCCACGACCTTGAATGAGTCGCTCAGCCTCCCCGAACCTCAGATTTCTTATTTCTCAAATGAAGGATAGATTCTACCTGCTTTCTAGGTGTTTTTGAAACTGAACCATTAAACACAAAAAGCACAAAACAGTGCCCAGCACATAATAGCTGGGATTCTTGGTAAGAATAAATGAGTGATGTCATTATTTGCTGCAGGAGAGTAATTTGTCAGCAAATCTCTGATAATCTCTTTAAAATTTCTATATTTATATTGATAAATCAGGGAAGAAGGGAGTGAGAGAATGTCTTCTTCACCATCTCTCTTTTCTTTATGATAATGCCTTAAAAGTACATATATATTTATTTATGAATTTCTCTCCGTTCTCTCCTTCACCTTTCTGTGCCCTTTCTGTCTGTCATGTTTCCATAGCAACCTGGCCTTTTCCTGCTCTTACAACCACAGAACCATCTAGTGAGTACAGAGCTGAGCTGCTCTTGGCCAGATTGCCGCTTGTTGCAGAGCTGACTTCTGGGTCCCAGCGCTGCCCGGGGTTTTCTCTTGTATTAAAAGCAATAGTTGTGAATGCATGGAGCCTCCTCGCCTGGTGTGGTTTCCTGAGCATGCTGTCCACTTGGCTGAGAGAGCAGCCCCAGCGTCACCAAAAGAACTAGGGTGGTTATTTGAAGACTACTATGTGCACAGAGGCAGCCTTTCCAAATTTACTCTCAAGTTAAAAATAGAAAAGGCTTAGAGAAATGCTGAGGAGACAAAAGAACAGAATCTCTTCCCAGCTTTTGTTGTCTCTCCCCTCTGAAATACGTAGGCACACACACACACACACGCTCACACATGCACGGTAATACAGAAGTAGCTGAACGACTGAGAACACGGGAAAGAATAGGAAAAAATGGCTGCTTGGGGAAAGGTAGAGGGTCATGCAAAGTAGGAAGGAGTGGCTGCTTCCTGACAGCATGCCCTCCTTTGTCTCGCTGGCCGCGTCATGGAGCAGGCATGCAGACAGAGCACACGTGGGAAGCAGAGGTATTTCCAATCCTTAAAAGCCTCCTCCTCAGGGTAGAAAAATAAGGCCGGAAAAAGCCTAACCAGGCTCTCTCCAGTTTGTCTGCTGAGTCCAGATGAAAGTTCTGGCATTCATCTCCTGATGATAGAGTCAGGGCCAGACTGTATCATCTTTTCTACTGTGGAAACATCACACTTCATCACAAGGGTAACACATTCCAAGCTAGTCTTTATAATGCTCTAATGAAGTGAGCTTGTGTGTCGTGGCCTTAAATCCCCTGACAAGTCAACTGTGTGTGTATGTTTACAGTGTGTGTCCACAGCTGTGTGGGAGTTTTAGATTTTATAGCATTTTGGAGTACACAGAAAAAATAACACCCATCCCCAGGGCCGGCCCAGTAGCATAGAGGTTAAGTTCGTGCACTCAGCTCTGGGGGCCCAGGGTTCACAAGTTCACATCCCAGGCGGGACCTATGTACTGTTCATCAAGCCATGCTGTGGTGGCATCCCGCATACAAAATAGAGGCAGATTGGCACAGATGTTAGCTCAGGGACAATCTTCCTCAGCAAGAAAAGAAATAATAATAATAAAATTGTGTTCCTTTGAGCGGTAGTCAGGATGAGCAGGCAGAAAGCAGGTATGCGAAGTACAGCTCCTGCTCCCAGGGCCAGGGTTTCTGATACATAATTGAACAGAGAAGAAAAGACTTTCCCCGTTCTGCGTGCTGTGTGAAATGGTTCTTTTCTCTACTGCGGAGCATAGCTAAGGGTCTGCTTTCTTGGTGTTCTGTGTGTGTGTGTGTGTGTGTGTGTGTGTGTGTGTGTGCATGCTGCAATGAATTTTAATTCCTGATGCTTTTGAGGTTTCATTTTGTCAGCAGAGCCGAGCGGGTGACAATGAACTGTGCTCACGTGGATTTAATGTGGATGTTGGGTTTTCTTGCATTTGGAAAAGGAATGCAACAAACAGCACCCTTTCTTCTTCTAACAGCCATGCTCCTGTCCTTTCCAGCTTGGGTGCAGTGTGTGTGCCAGGCATAGTAGGAGAAGGCTGCATCATGCACTTGCACAAATCGTGTCCTATTTACGGTGTCTCACTGTAGGTTGGTCTTCTCTGCAAGTAAAACACAATCTTGGGTCCAGATTTTTCCCTAAGGAATTAGGTGTTTCACCCTTGACGTATGTTTAATTTTTAAATATCAGACATTTCTGCCCACAGATAAAATGCTTAGTAGTGCCGTCCAAAGAGAAGAAAGTTTGAGTCTGTTTTATTTTGAACAACTTGACTACTGACCCAAATTGTAGGTCTCAGTGGATACTGGGATAAAGGAAAGACGGTCACAGTTGGGCAGCCCCTTGTATTTAGCCTGAGCACTTTCCTCAACAGCAAGGGAAAATGTAGCAACTGTGAATTGCAGTGGAAATAATAGCCGAGCAGCTATAAGCATATGAAAAGTCGATCCTCTGTCAGTCAGTAGGGTTGAAAATAAATAATGTCTCCTCTTTTCACTTGTGTGTGTCTATTTTGATGCATTTATAATTATGAATGAATGAAGCTATCCTAAGTAAAAATCAAAGGAGAAACTGCTCAGTTGTATATAGTCCCTGCAGGGCACCCTTGGTTGGAATGTGCCAGAACCTGTGTAATGTCAGATAATAAAAAGCATATGTTCTGTCAGCTCACAGTGGCAAGGGAATAGGTAACTTGGTTAAAGAGGTTCTTTCGAATTGTTTTTAAACAGTGGTGTGCTTTGGGCAGAAATGTATCCCCACCTCCCTTCTTTGCCTTTCTTCTCTCTTAGCCTCAACTGGCAATAGCCAAAACTTCCCTCCTTTGGCCTGTGAAGGCTGAGGCTGGAGACCCAGAATGCCTTTTAACGAGGCAAGGTCAATCCAGCAAATTGGAATGTAAATGCAGCATAGGAACAAAAAGAAATGTAGATAAATCCAAAGAAGAAAACTGTTTTTTTTTTCATCGTAAAAATCAAATTCGTGTCTTATCGGTGTAGCCACACATCTAAAGAGAGAGCTGTATCCACTAATGCCCAAGCCTTAGTTTAATGTCGGATTCTCAGCTCGTTGGGCCGTGGGTTCAGTTTCTACTGTTTATTGTTGACTGAGCCGGTGTCTCAACCTCCAGAGGGAACCTAGTCCCTTTGTGCACTGGCCTCTTCCTTCGTTTGTATCTCCACCAGGGTATCTCACTGGGGACTCCAGGATAATGTGGGCAGATGAATAGGGAAGCGAGGAAAGATCCCCAGGGCTCCTTCTCTGGCCCGCATCCACCAAGCTCATGCAGCCCATGCCCCCTCTCCTCGTTGCACCAAAGGAAACATGAAATGACTTTTCTTGATGTGACGTAATATTTTATTCTTACAGGGCACAGAGTCTACGCCTTAAAACTCTTGCAACTTTTCCTTCATGACCGGTATTCTCTTTCATCGCGCTTGTTTCCCAAGGATGCCGAGACATTTCTGGAATCTGTGAATAGTAACTTGCTTTTTTCTTTTCGTTCAACAGTCTCCTGGAATGACTTTGACATCTGGGTCCTGACAGAAACACCTCCCTATTTCAAAACAAGTTTACGTGCTCCTTGCTGTGGTATTAATGTGCAGTGTTGCAGCCGTATCTAATGCTTATTGGTGTTGTTAACCAGTTGCTCTTTCTGATTTATTATTCTTCTATTTCCGGGCAGTTTTACTGTCCTCCCAATGTTTCCTATATATGCTGCTAATTTAATTTGATTTCTCCTTTTATTTAGTCTGTGATTTGGTTGTTGATTTTTCTCCCTGCCCATTGTTTACATCAGTTTTTAATTTTTTTGTATTTTCCATGTGACCTCCTCCACTTTCCTTTCAACCAATCATGTGCGTGCGTATCATGTGACTTTGTCATGTGGCTTGCATGGTGCTGACGATGTCGTCCACGCTGGTGAACAGAAGGTAAAACTCTTTGTTCTGATTAGTGCAATAAATCTGGGACCACAGCCTGGCACCTAGGGCCCACTCATTTCTTCCTGTCTCAGATTGCCTAAGCGAAACCATTTGAGAGGTTTTCTCTTGCTCTCAATTCACCACCAGAATTCATCATTCTTTGCAGCCCTGACATGACAATTTGATACCATGAAAGCCTTTGGTTTAATATTCTGCTTCAAGAAAGTTGGCCACGCAAACTGCTGTCTACAGTAAAAGCCACTTTCGCCACAACACAGTTTGCAAACTTGAATTTTTACCAGATAATTCATAAAAATTATTTCCCAGAAAGCAGTTTTGTAAATTAGCTTTACAGCATTGTTGTTTAACTTTATCCCGTAGTTCTAAAAGCCACAGTTGCTCTAAAATGAGTCGATTTCGGTGAAAATGTATCTGTTTACAACATTGAAATGTATCAATTGCGAAGGTTGTATTTGCTCAAAACCAGTGAGAATGCTTCAAAAGGTTCATGCCAATCGAGGACCTTCTGAAATGACATGTAAGACTTTGGATTTAGAGCAGTTTGGCTGTGGTTGCTGAGGTGTCACTTTTCCAGAGTGACCCTCCCCCAGACAGAGAGGAAAGAAAATCAAAGCAAAAGTCACTTGGCAATTACCACGACTGGAGATCTCCCTGGAATCAAGAAGCTTATGACTGACCCTTGCAGCAAAGGAAATAAAATTATAGCCTAATTAAGCGCATAGCAGTGACAAAATAATTAGTTAATATGGCGACTGTCACAACCTTGTGCAAACATTTCTCGCTTCCCATAAAGAGAAAAGGAAGCCTCTGCTCACAGCGTCCCCCAGTAAAATCAAACACCTCTTCAGAACCTGCCCTGGGAGTCATATGCATCCCTTTCTCTTCTAACTGAAAATGTTTACTTCAATGTTTACACCCTGAGACACGTAGAGGCTGCATTGATCACGAAAGCAGAACTAACACCAGTAACCGCCCTGGGTGCCCGTGCATGCAAGGGCTCCCCCGGTTGACCTCACTTCTCTGAGAACTGATGGGCGACATCCACGCAAACAAAACCATCCACAGCTCGTCTCGCATGTTCTTGTTCCTGGTCTGTCCTTTTGTTTCGTGCTCCCCACGTGTATGAGCCTCGCGAATGTTCCCTTTCGCTCACCCTCCCCATTGGTCACTTCTCAGGACTTCTGGGTGCGGCCACTGTGCCCCAGTCTAGTCCCATTTACAACCAGACTCCTGGACAGAAGCTTAGATCAGAGCTGCCCTCGTTTCCGAAAAGATGTTTGCTATTGACGTTGTATGAAATAAAGTAGAAATATCCCGCAAGCAGGGGAACATCTGAGTGCTAGGAATTTTGACCTGCCTTAAAAGACTGTCTTAATCTGTGAGTCTTAAGGCAGAGAATATTGGGAGCTGAAAACTTTCTAAACCCCAAGCCCCACCCAAAATATTGTGGTTTTGTTATTTCCCTAAGAGGGACCAGGCTCTTTCAGGCTTGTGGTGACTGCTGGGAGGGTGATATTCTGGGCAAAGGCCTGAACTTTCCCCTGGAAATGTTAAGCATGAGCAGATGTTAGGTTGAAACCCGTTAGTTTCTTTTTTAAAAACAAATTTGTTCATTTCTGTGCAATGCTGTAAGTCAGAATGAAGCAAAGTGCAGTGTTATCAAGGTAGAAACGAATTCACACCTCGAAGGAGAGCTCTCTCCCAGACATTTCAAGCAAGGCAAGAAAGGTTGGAAGATGCTTCCTGCAGTTGCCCTGGAAGCATACCTGAGCTGTGGTCTTGGCTGTCAGAGAAAAATGTGGCCAGTACTAAAAAAATCGCTGAGAGCCGATGGAATTCCTAAGCATGACTACCCCCTCAACAAACTGCTATCCTGTCTGTGACAGACGCTCTCCTGCCATTGGCAAAGGGACAGGCAGAGGACTTGTTATTCAGATAAGCAGCAAGCAGCAGGAATTGTCCTTTCATAATAAAATTTAAGGGTATGGAGAGTTCAGAACAAATAGAATTTACAAGGGAGAGAAATAAGAGCTTCGTTAAGGAGAGTTATTTCCTGCCTCCCTTCTCTGGGTGTTGGTCAAGGTTTAAGGTGAGTTAGGCCTAAACGAGGAAGGTTTAAGTGAGCAAGGAGTCTTCCTCCTGGCAGTGGGTCATACACCCACAGTTGATGAGATCCAGTGTCCCTGTCCACCACCACCTCCTCCCCAAAATTACCCGGGATGCGCTTAACACATGCTGATGTTCCATGCGCCTGAGGTTCCCGTCCACAGCGTTTGCTCAGTCCAGCAGTACTGATTCAGAAGAAGAAGGGAGGCAAAGACAGACATTGAGCACCACGCCCCAGGGTCACGTGGCTCCCCAGCTTACAGAGCTTTGCATATAGGGATTCACGACAGGGAAGCTCAGGCACGTGTCCCAGGAGTGCAGGAGTGGGTTTGCTGTGGCCAGCTAAAATGCCCCCCGTTGCAAAAGTTATTTCTGATAGCATGGCATCCGGTAACTGCAGGGCCTGCTTCCTCCACTGGCTCCAAAAGCTATTGAGGACTCTGTGCAAATGGGAACTCCCCTGCCCCCTCCCCACGAGCAGCATGTGTGTGATGAGAAGCCCCCTGCACCCCCCTGTCAGCGTGTTGCATGTTTGAGCATGACTCCCTCCCCACCCATTCATAATGATCTTTTTTTCTTTAGCTACTGACACTGACTCGTGCTAGGACATGCTGATTCTGATGAACTAAACTCTTTAACACCCACTCTTCCTCCTTAGATTGAAAACATCACTAACCACCCCTTCCACTCCCTCCTTTATTTTTTACAGCTGTGTGTCTGGATTGCCACAGTCTCTGGCAGGTCGACATAGTCTTGCACCAGGGGCTCTGTTCTAATTGCCTTTATTCCTAAGGATTCCCTGCACTGGTGGTTCCCAGGGTAGAGAGCTAGCTTGAAAAGACTGAAGAGTGAGGCAGTGGTGTGTATCAGCCCGAAGCCTGTGGGCAGGGATCGGGGGCTTTGGAAAGTGCCCATTTCCCTAGGGTTTACCAGGATGAGGGCTGAAACCTCCCAGAAGCCTCATACTTCTTAATAAGTAATCTAACGTCCATGAAATAATGTTGAAGGTGTGCGCAAACCCCCATTGTGGCCTTGGAGGCAGGAGCTGAGTTAATTGTTGGTGATAGCAGTTATTTCTGTCATAACTTCCTCAGCCTGGATCAGCCCCATAACCACAAGCCATACCTTTGTGGTCGTATTTTCTTTTTAGGATGATGAAACAAAGATAATTGATCAATTAATCTGTTGATGTTTTCATGACACCCACGAGAAGGGAATTGGTGTTTTTGTGGTTCAGTCTGTCAGAGTTCATTTGTTGCTGTTTAATTTGTGCTCCATGCTCCCATTTGCCCTCCCCACCCCACCCCCTGCACACAGTCACCTTCATGATTCCTGAGAAAACTGATGCTGGAGAGGATTTTTGGACTAGATGCCTCTGTGAGCTTGGCCGCAGAGAGCTGAGCATCCTTCTCTGTAAAAGCCATGCCATACCTGCTCATTCTGTACCCCAGCATTCCCTGGAGCCAGAGACTAGGATGGCCAAGAGTCAGGGGGCACCAGCACAAGCAAATCCTTAACAATTAAGAGAAAAGCGTTCAGGAGATAAAAGAACACTTTACTCCAAAGGCCTGATGCGGGGGAGCTGTGCTTAAGACAAATTGACTGTCATCCGTGCACTGTCGGCTGCTCTTGCGACTGTCCAAAAACCATCTCAGAACAGAATAGCATGTAGGTTGCCAAAGGAGGCATCAGGGAGATTTTGAGGGTCCAAGAATGGATGCAGCATAAATCACATTAGTTTGTTTGACGTCCAGGGCGAAGAGCTTGGTCTCAGGAAGGCAAGTTTGTGGTCTAATAACTCTAAATCCTAATTCCCTTAAGTTGTTTGCTGATCCTCTAAGGACCGGTCAAACTTCAAACCTTTGATGTAATTTTGAATGTTCCTGAGTTTGAAAAATCAAATAGACTTCATATTTGAACAGCTAAATCATACATTTTGGACTGTTTCAAACAAATAATAGAAAGAAATATACAAGTTTCAAATTGCTTATGAGAAATAATCAATAAACGGGAACAGGAATTAGGATAAACCAATGAACAGCACCTTTAATGCCAGACAATCTTATGTGACAGCAAATGTAAAAGGCTCTAATGCAGGCCTTCCATCCATCATCGGTTTACACTCAGATGCCCGAGACTCTGTGTGGATCCCTAAGGGAGAGAAAGCAAAGTGGATGAAGATGGACCCAGGTCAAGCCTGTCTCAGGATGCCCATCGGCACCTCAGTGCATCATTCAGAATGCAGACTCTGGGTCCTTGGGCTTTTTTGAGTGAGATGTAGAATATTGTTTTCCTTCTAAAATTCACAATTGTTGTCCCAACACCCTGGGCTTGCTTTAACTTTTGTTGTGAAATTCAGATATCCAGCAGTAGTTTTCTGATCCCAGGGTTTCGGGTGACGGGGGGAAAGACATGATGCCGACTTCAATGTTAGGGCCCAGTAGCACAATAATTACAAAGAAGAACCTACGATGTGCATGGCCAGAAATACACATTTCAATTATGGTTTCCCAGGGGAATTTATAGGGCCTGCCTATATTTCTGGCTATATGTGGTCTCTATGGTACATTCTTTTTCCTTGCATCCGTGATTTACATTCTTCTAGAAAAATAGCAGAACTGCCTAATATTTCATAGTTGTTACTGGGAAGGTTTATTTTTTAGAGTACTGTTTTGGTCTTTACGTCAAATATTTTGGGGGCGAAATTTGACTTCATAGCTGAAGCTAAACTCAGAGGGTATAATTAACCCCAGGGGTTTTCCTGGAGCAACTGCCGATTGCTGCTGAATCACAAACCAACATTTACCAATAATTACAATATTGGTTTTGTGAAAATTACCCGTAATGATTTCAATCAGAGCAGCCATCTCAGAGCGGAGTGCACATTGGGACCCTCTGAATCATTTCCTTCCTAATGTGCTCAGCAAAGCAGTGAGCCCCTGGAATGCCAAGGCCCCATTTCTTTGGTGTCAGCCCCTCCCTCGTCAGGCGTGGCTGGAGCCTTCTTTTTGCAGAGAGCTTAAGAAATAGTTTCTTTAACCCCATTTCTAGTCTTTAAAACAGTTGGCCGACAGTAAACATTTGAGGATGAATCACACAATTGATTAAACAAATATTGCACCTTCTACTTCTCTGTGTACTTACAGTCAGTTCCATAGCCACAAAGTTGATCAGAATCCTTATGATGTTAGTTGAATATGATCTTTCTTTACAAATACTGTCGTAGGTTATACTGTCATAGGAAGGGTTGTGTTTCTGTACGAGGACCCCACCATTTTTTTAAAAGAATTGATCATAACTGTTTTCATTTGGCAAACAAAACCATGCCTTATTCACCTTTGAAACTCCAATACCTAATCGATTACCTGGTATCTAGTAGGTACTCAATATACATTTGTTGAATAAATCATATTTAAAGCACTCAAAAAGGTACACCTGAATATTATATGACATAAAATGCTCTGAATTCTGTAAGAAAATAATACACACCTATCAGAGTAACATGATCATCAAGTAGATAAAATGATAGCAATTATAGTGTTCAAACTTTGGTAAATGTTAGAACTATGTGCTAACAATAGTACAGTTTTTAGTGGTTTCTCTGTGATTCCAATTATATTTTTTCTGAAACATATGCAAAGACAGGAGCGTGCCCTCATCAGGGCTGTTGGTTTCTGCAGGGACTCCCTGGAGAGATTTTTGTTCATATGTCTTTGAAGAGATTTCAAAGATGAGACTTTTCTCAAAAAAAGTTTTGAGATAACTTTTTAAAAATTGTGAAAAAAAAACAAAAATTGACAACTCTGTGCCTTAGAGATATGGAATTGTTGATCTTGGGCTCCATCTCCCTAAAATTGTCTGGACATCCTATATTTTGTGTTCTGTCTTTTTACAGTGTCATGAAAATAGCCAGGGTGAGCTTGATGGTCCATCCTAGCGCAGTGACTGTCACTGTGTCTTAGTGATGGCAGAGTGAGAAGGAGCTGTAGAGAGCACCCGATGGTCCAGTGCCCGTATTTTGCAAATGTGGAGACTGAGGCAGTGACCTGTCTGAGGCAACAGACCCTCTGGGCTCTCCTGCAGCATCCTTAGTGCTCAGTTTTAAAGGGATCTTCACAAACATGAGAGAGAGCACCTCCTCTAAATAGATACTTCCCAAAGCAGAATTCCGTGTTTTGCAGCACCGATTCAGCCTTGGAAACCCACGCTGCTCACATCTGAGAGGAAGTAATAAGGAAGGTGTAGCCAGAGCAGCCGCAGTGGATTCATCTCTATTTCCCTTCCAAAGAGGCCTTGGGGGAAGGACTGGGTCCTTGCCTGGTGGGTGTGTTGGGAGGGCCACTGACACCAACTCCTTCCCTCCTTCTTAAGGCAAATAGACTGTCCATCACAGAGTCAGTGTTGCAATTCTAAATACAGAAAGTTATAATGATTAAAATCCACCTCCGTTGAGTCTAGAGTCATCCACCATCTCGTTTTGCCTGGGACTAACTGTCCAGTGTAGGACTTGCAGTGCTAACACCTGGGAAGTCCCCGTCTAAGCAGCATGAGTTAGTCACCCTAATTCAGTCAGGGACCAGCATTTGTAAAGTCCTTCTGCACTCCTCCTTCCATCTGTTCAGCATGGTGAATCTACACAAACCGCCCTACTCTATAATACGCTCCACGTGCACTTCCTTTTTAGCGCTTGATATTTATAACGATATAAGACATAATGGAATTATTGTCTAAGACCTAGAACAGTCCAAAAGAACTCAAAAAAACGTGCATGCCTTGACATTATCTAAACCAAATTTCTAAATATTTTCCACTAAATAGTTGGGGCCAGTAGCTAGAGAGTGGTGTAAAAACAGGACAAGTTTTTGCCGGAAGCCCATTTATCGTCTTATTCTGGTTTTTCTTTTTCCTTAATTACTGATTGAAGAAAACAAATCACAAGCACAACTTGTCCTAAATACTGTGTCCCTCAGACGTTAAGATTACGCATCCTCCCTGTTGCAGCGTTTGTGTGTCCCCATTACCGCTACTTCTCAAACCTAAATGTGCACACGGATCACCTTGGGATCTTGTTACAAGAGCGTGTGTTTCTGACGAGCTCCCCGGTGATGTGCCGCTGCCGGCCCAGGCTGAGGAGCAGGACCCTCCATTAGCTTTCTTTCTCTGGTTCTTCCTTGTCTCGAAGGGAGAAGCCAGACCCTCGGGCCGTTGTTAGGTTCCCAAAGTAGCTGAATGAGGAGGGCAGGCCGGACTGGCTTTTCCAGCAGCCTTCTCATAAATGGCCAGAGGTACACCTCCGGTGATAAGGTCCAAAACCTAGTGACCACCTTTCCTGGTTCTTCTGTCACAAGTCCGTGATTCTGTCTTTTAGAGAACAAGCCAAGACTAACCACCCAGACGGTAACTGTTGCATAGGCTCTCTGAATTTTCTGTCTGCGGTCATGAAATAGATCCAGAGACAGTTCCTCACAGGAAGTGCCAGATTCCCAAGAGTTTTAAATTTTCATTTTAACTTTTTATATCAGATCATAGCTTTTATCCCACCTCATGGCTTTTGGCATGTGCTCATGAAATAGTTTCTCCTAAAGTCAATCAGTACCTTGCTCACCGAAGAACCATCCCAGCCTCACAGTTTGTCAAACACACGCTCGCTTTCCTTTCTGACCTTGGATCCACCGTGCTCCAAGCTGGGCACGTACAGCAAATAAAAAGAAACATCAACGTTTTTTCCATTAAGAAATACTAAAGACATTTTTTTTCCCTTCTCTTCTCACAAAGAAAAAGACTGTCACGATTGCTACTATCAGACAAGGTGCCCAGGGTTATCACTCAGGCAGTGGAGCCGTCAATGCAGGATACTTGCAGGACACTTGCCTATGGCAAATGGGGCTTTATTTAGTCACTGGAAACTTGTTATTTTTTTTAGTGAATCTAAGTAATAAAATTTAACTCACGAAAAACTGGTCACAAGAATGCAGCATCATCCGTCCGCCCTCCGTTAGGCATCAGCCCCCGGACCCTCGGTATAAATCATATATCCAGGGAAGAAACTCAGCCGCTTTGAAAAATTATTTTATGGGTGTAAGTTTTCTCCTTAAACACTTACATTTTCCCATATTTCAGGCTATTCCTCAAGATATATCATGTTCATAAAAGTTAAATCTGCAGTTGTAAGAGCAGCTAAAAGGAAATGCAAGCACCAGCGAGAGACAGAAAAAAGCCTATTTCTAAAATAGTAAAAGGACTGTGCTCACAGGGAGAGTGTTGCCCAGAACATTCCAGAAAGGGTCTCTCTGTTTGGGCCAAGTCTGAGGCATCCTACTGGAATTTGTAGTTGTATATTTATTGCTTTTTAACCATTTGAATTTCTGAGAAAGCCAGAAAAGGGTCCAGCCCCACCCCATCACTACATCCCATTCTGACGGATTGGATTTTCGTTCTGTGGATGAAAATGTCATGTGAATTAACTGGCTGTTTCAGGGGAACCCAGCGCACCTAAGCTCGAAGGGCAGATGGGAGAGGACGGAAACTCAATTAAGGTGAACCTGATCAAGCAGGACGACGGCGGCTCCCCCATCAGACACTATCTGGTCAAGTACCGAGCGGTGAGTGGCGTCCTCCCCCAGTCCTCGCCCCATGCCCTGCAACCCTCGCACCCACCTTGATGGGGCAACAACAAGCAAAGCCCAGGCTGGGCAGGAGCAAGACAGTCACCTTGTGCCTTGCAGGTGGCTCATGGGCCCTGGTCAGGGTTTTAAATCCCAAGGCAGCTGTCAGGCCATGTCCACCTTGGGACCATTTTAAAACCTCTAAAATGATCATGGTGGTGACAGACTCAAACCATGCTTGATTTTTCTGCTTCTTGAACATTTCTACAAAGTTATTTTGCCATTACCCGGTACTTTTTGCAAATAATGCACTGATATCTAATAATGACTATCTTTGATAAAGTGGGTTTTACGGGCCAGGCATTGTGATCACATGCATTTTTCCCCACAAGAACCCTATGAAGTTGGTCTTAGGAGTATCCCCACTTTACAGAGGAAGTACCTTGAGTTTACGCAGCCAATAACTGCCTGACCTCACATAGCTGGGGGAGCAGAGTTTGAATCCGGGTCTGTCTGACTGAAGACACTGGGCTCTCAGCCCCTGCCCCAAGCTGCTCTAAGATCCTAAAGCATGCCAGAAGCATGCCAGTTCCCTCACCTGCTCTTCACCCCTCCTGAGCTGTTCTAACCCTGCAACAATGAATTTGGCCCTATGCCTTTTCTTCCTGGTTTGCTCACCACCCATCTAAGATTTCTGTCATTCCACCTTTCATTCCCAACCCCCCAAATTGAGAATCACTCTCTCCTTTTTTGGTTTTAGAATGACACTTGGCCATTGCCAAGCACTATCAATTGCTGAGAGATTTAGAGGCAGTGTCTGAGCACTGGGAATAGCCTCTTGCTAGGGTTTCTTATCAGTAGAAAATAGTGAACCGGAGAGCAGTTTTCTTTCTTCCAGTAGCCCCCAAGATAGGCTTTCTCCAGGAAGCTGACTTCCTCCCTCTCTCCCTTTTGATCAGCCACCATCAAAGTGCTAGGTGAGCCCTTACCTGGTTAGGCTTAAGGAGATTCCATACAGCAGAGTCCTACGGGGCACGCTGCTCAGCAGGTGTGTCATTCCACTCTGGCCTTTCCTACTTAATTGTGAGGCCAGACATGAGCCTGCTATGGAGGAAGAACCTCAGTTGACTTCTCTAAGGGCCAGCCCAGAGGCATCGCTGTGTGAGAGGAGGAAGATGCAAGGGCTGGGCAGGTGGCCCGCATAGCCCACTGGAAGTGGGTGGCATGCAGAGAGGGATGCCTCTGGCCGTTGATACGCTGATGTGGCCCAGACAGACATGGGATCCAATTCCACCTTTACCACTTACCAGCATGGGACCTGAATAGGTTGACCAAACTTCTAAGACCTCCATTCTCCGTCTGTAAAATAGCTTGTCAAATGATTGTAAAGATTAGTCATAATATATGCAAATAACTTGAAATGTTCCTGACACTTGGAAACCTATATCCATGGTAATTATAATAATTCTGCTGAGAAGCCAGCTAGGGCTGGAAATCCCTCCTGTGCGAGGCCACCTCAGATGTCAGTTTTCCAGAAGTTTTCCTATGCCAGGCAGGTCTGCATTAAAAAAACAACTGTCTGGGCCGGCCCTGTGGCCAAGTGGTTAAGTTCATGTGCTCCACTTCAGCGGCCCAGGGTTTCACTGGTTCAGATCCCCAGTGCAGACATGGCACTGCTCATCAGGCCATGCTGAGGCAGCATCCCACATAGCACAACCAGAGGCACTCACAACTAGAATATACAACTATGTACCAGGGGGCTTTGGGGAGAAGAAGAAGGAAAAAAAATAAAAAGACAGCTGTCACAAGATGCTGAGATGTGTTAGATTTCAACAGCCTTAACTGTTCTGTCTCTTCCACTTCAAAAACTGAATGTTCTGTAGATATTATTACTATATATTATTAATGTGTTACATAACCTAATGTTAGTTTTATTAAATAGTTGCTTTATATTCTGGTTGTCTCTTTTGTAATGATGTTTGCCAAGGAAAGAAGCCTTTCAGAGAAAGAAGGGAAAAGAGAGCTGAATTTTGTAGTTTTAAATTAAAACAGGGCCACATGGTGACATAGGCAGGCTAACTTATAGCATGTCCTGGCTTCCTGGTTAGACTCTGAGGAAACTGACTTTCCCCTTCTAGCATTTCTCCACAATAATCACGGCCATGACGTGAGCGCTGTCACATTCCTAAAGGCATGTCTTTGGCTGGAGCAAATAATTTTGCATAAGAAGGTGGCTGGCTTTATAGTAATAGAACTCTTCCTCCAGCCTCACCATGGGTTAGCCACCATCCAGGTGACATTGTCAGCATGTTCTGCTCTTCAGAGCAGCAGCCCATCATCCAGTAAAGATTTGTCAAGCCTTCTTGTGTGCCCAGCATACACCTCTCATATGGCTTGTGAGAAGACCAAAGATTGTGAAGAGATGGGCTGTGCAATTATGAAACTATCTGAAGATTTCTCAGGAAGTCTTCAAACCTCCTTCCGCAACTGTTGAGTTAGGGAAGTGGTCACCTAACATTGAAAATTCCACCCAGAGCAAACTCATTGGCAAATGTGTAGGATGTAACTGGAAAGAACATTCAATGAGCAAAAGGGGGCACCTGTAAGTCCGGCTTCATGCCTGAATTAGGCACGGGGTGGAGCTATGCCAAGGGGAGTGTACCATTCCCTGTGGGCATTCTGAGCATCCAACATTGGACCTGACAGCAGAATTTACACCCGAGATGCCACCAGCCCCAGTCGTAGAAACCAGGTTACACTGCATGCAATAGAAAAATCCAGTTCAGTTCAACAGATGTTTGCTGAGTTCCCTGCTATGAAAAAGAAAGATCACAGCTCAGGGCCCAGATGCACTTGGCTCCCACCTCGACTCCCCGTGTGACTTTAGAAAGTCACCTGCCCTCTCTGTCTTCCCCATCATCAGGTTTAGTAAGGGCCTGACAACACCACTCGTAGGCTTGTTGTAGGGATACAGTGAGAAAATGTGGAAAGCCTTTAGTCCAGTGCCTCATCAGTGCTCAATAAATGCTAGTTTTTATTTTTCATAAAAGTGGAATCCATGCAGTGTCCCTGTGGCAGAGAGGTGAGTCACACCCCTGAGTGTGAGCACCACTCTGAAGTAGGACAAGAAACACTGCTGTTTTATTACTCTTCCAGGGCGTCCTTATGTTATTTGCCTGGCATTCCAGAGTGTAGCTTGGGGGACACAGGTTGGCACTTGAGTCCCTGCATGTCCTCAAGATGATAGGACAGGACATTGAAGGGTTGACCCCATGCCACACTGGCATCTGCCGCCATTTCTCTCTGCAAACATGCAAGGTTGATCTCCTGACCTGCGTAGTCCTTAGGGTTTTTCAGGCTGGCAAAGAATAAAGACCATGTCCCGTCATTGGTTTTTAGTTTTATTCTTTTGCACCAGTAGTTATTGACTCCCTTAAGTTCTTACTGTTAGCTTGTCTTAGCAGCATTTTCATCTAAAGTTTCCTGGTGTCTCATGTCCTTCTTGCCGATTTCTCCCAGAAGCCGTCCTCCGAGTGGAAACCAGAGATCAGGCTTCCATCTGGCAGTGACCACGTCATGCTCAAGTCCCTGGACTGGAATGCTGAGTATGAGGTCTACGTGGTGGCTGAGAACCAACAGGGAAAGTCCAAGGCGGCTCATTTTGTGTTCAGGACCTCGGCCCAGCCCACGGCCATCCCAGGTATGAGCGCCTCTGCTTTCTGTGAGTTTCCCGCTTTGAATTAATGCACAGTGCTGCACCTCCTAATGTGCCTGAACAACCCCTGACAACTTGCTTGCTTACAGCCATCCTCATGATTGGTTGCCCATGCAAAGCTTAGTTTTGCTTTGTACCTATTTGTGCAGTAGGTTGAGATGTACTGGACCCCCAGGAAGGCTTGGCCAAGCATCCTGGGGAGAAGGTCCTGTGTCATTTGGCCTTGAAGGACTGATGCTAAGCCAGTCCATGGGACTGTCAGATGGGAAAAGCCCCAGCTCCAGCAAAGCCTTGGAAGCTGGTTGAGTAAGGATCCTTTTTGAGACCTTATCTGCCGTCTACCATTTCATACAAGGACCACATAAATGTTTTTAAGCGCTTTCTATCTGATGCTTGCTTACCTGCACAGCCATGGTCCAAATCTCTTCTCTGTGGGGCCCCCCAAGAGAAGGAAGAGATGGTGCCCAGTTAGTTAAAAATCCTATCTGCCAAGAGCCTCTCAATTGAAACAAAGATTAAATTGAACCACTTGAAACAGAACAAGTGGCGAAAGTGGATGCTGGAAAACCCCATCCATGAAAGACACTCGGGTCTGCTAGAGACCATGATGGGAGCAGTTCTCCTAGGAGATGCAGACCCATCTCTCGGGATCCAGCACCAAGTCAAGTGTGGGAATAAAGTGAGAGTTCTGCTTTCTGGCCCCCAGCCACCTTGCTGCTCAAGGCCAGTCTCCTCATTGACCAAATCCCTCAGAGCAGAAAGAGATCTTCAGCCTACTCTCTGATTTCCCAGACTGGCCAATGCCAACCATGGGCAGGAGAGGTGGGCATAGAACAATTAGCTGCAGCCTGTTTGAGGGGCTCGCCTAAACTCCCTGCCGTGTTCGAGTATGGATGGAAATGTCCGATCTCTGGTAGCCTTGGTCTGGCCCCCGACATCCCTGTCCCGGCTGTAGTGCTTGCCCTGGTTCTCAGCTCAGTTGTCACAATTGCTCCTCCCCGCGGGAGAGAGGCCAGAAAGGACAAGGACTGCCTGCAACACAGGGCTGTGAAAGTGGGTTAGTGTGAATGTGGGTTAGTCAAGCAAAAATATGAGACAGTGTGTGGTTCCCGATGGTTGGTCGTGCATGAATGTGTGTCTGAGAGACATGTGGGGGCCTCCAGGGAGTTGGCAGTTGGGTTTGAAGCCAGTGATCAGAAGCGTCGATTGGTCCTCCCCTCTGCATCGTCAGGGAGCCCCTTAGCTCGTGCGGGGATGGGCATGTCTCCGCAGACACTGGTCAAATGGTCAGTGATGAAGGCAAGGCACCTGGGTGTGGCTGCAAGAAATGTTCTCATTACTGCTTGATTGAATCTCCAAATAGCAGTGGCCCTGTCTATCCTCTGCCCCTTCTTTCTCTGCATTCTTTGGTCAGTTTTTCCTTGAAATCAACAGTCTGGTGTGAGTGTCCAGATCTGCCAGCCTTTGTGGGACTCTTAGGAGGTGGGAAAGTGAGAAGCTTGAGTAATCTCTTTGCAATGAGACAGATTCCTGATGGCATGTGTTTCCTGGAGTAAGACTCCATAGACAGGTGGCTTGGACATGCCGTGTTCGCATGCTGGGTACTGCCAGCAGCATCAGCTTCTGGGATGGGAGGAGTTGGGGGCACTGTGTATCAGATACACAAATTCTGGGAAGACCTTGTCCTCCAGAGTCGTACCCGCTGGAGATGTCAGGGTTCTTCTTGTTAATCTCCCAGGTGCCCCGTTAGCCAGGAGAAGGTTGGAGGGTCTGCTCATCTCGCCCAGGAGAGCTCTGGGGTTCTACTGGCCAGGTCTTAGAATATGGTGGCTCTGTGCTTGGTTGGATTTCCTGGCCATTGTATTGGAACCCAAGAATAAAACATCTGAATTACAAGATGTACGTTCCTGGTGGAATTCTGTGGTCAGTGGGGTGGTAGAAGGTGAGGGGCGCAGAAGTAGATTCTCTTTAAGAGCACTGTGGATGGGGATGTGGATGTGCAATAGGAAGAGGAGTCTGACTTAGCGCTAAGAGGGCAGTCCCCATCCCTGCCCCGTTTGCTACACATAGTGCAGGGATCAAATGAATCTCTACCACTATGTGTAAACTGCTCTAGAGACCAGAAGGCTATGGGTAGACTCATGGACTCTATCTACGAGGCCTCACCTTAGTCCAAAGTAACACTCTCCTAATCAAAGTCTTGTATTCCACTGTGGAGGCTTCTGTTCTCTCACTTTAATTTCATCTGCTCGCTCACCCCTAACCCCCCAATTCACCCTGCTGTGCTGCTTCTGGCCTTGCTGAGCTTCGGAACTGGCCTGATGGCAATAAGCCCGCACTGAACTCTTCTCTAACCTTTGTCAGTTTAATTTACTAAGTTGAATTAACCTTTGATTCTCGCGTTTTCTATATTTGACCTAATTTTTTTTCTTTTTATCTATTTCTTTCTCTGTTTCTGTCTCTACCTTCTCTTTCCTTCTCCCCCTCCCCTTCCTGTGTCTGTCGTCACACATATCACCTTGGACGTCACTGGGACATCCCCACTGCCACATTTGTTTTTAAACAACCACATTCTCTCTGGGGACCCATTGCTTGGCGCCTGCAGCGACCTTGGGAGCCTCCTCCGCGTCCTACACCTTTGTCTCATTGCTTTTCTCCGCAGTGACTCTCCTCTTGCTCTGTTAGGAACTTGAGCACACAAAAAAAATTAAATTTGCTTAAAAGCCCAGCTCAGCTCCTATGAGAATGATCAGTGCCCCCCTTTGGAAGAACCTGTCAGGACTGCCACGGCCGTGCCACCGAGCACTGTATGTGAACCAGGAAGGCTTGGCAATTGGAAAAAGCTGGACCTCCAGACATTCTACCATTCACAGATACCTTTGTGCCACTTCATAAGGAGTTTGCCCCCTTTCTCTTGGCAGTACAAAAATATTTGAGAGCTCTTTTCTTTAAACACTATAAAAAAACGTGTTAGGCTAGATTTACGGAGAAGTTTCTGCATATCTGCTACTTGTGGCATTTTTTTTGTCTTTACCTGACAACGATGTAGCAGAAGAGGACTTCTAAGTACCTTCTAAAGCTTGCATCAGATGGTTAAAATCACCACGTGCCGCCCAGTCTAACCCCATGCTCTTCCTCCGCCCTTCAATAAGTAGTTGGCATTGCTTACATTTAAGTGTCCCATGTCAGGGAGCCAGACCACTGTGATTCCCCTGAGCATTTTGCTGACACAATGGGCAAATTAAGTCACTCTGTTGCCCCTACAGTGAAGGAAATTGGATTTGTTGGGTATTTTCTGGGGCTGATCAAACGTTCCGGGAGGCGCTTTGGTCCTATATGATAACCGGCACCTTACGCTGGCTCTGTGAACAGGGCCCTCCTGTAATATGCCCAACACCTGTCAGCCTCCAAGGTCGTGTCTCCCAGACAGAGTGACAACTGCTGCATGCCTGCAGATCAGCACAGAGCCTCTCGTCTCGGGGCTTGTGGTCCAACATGGACCCTGTTATCATATAAGCCTCTCTCCCCCCGCTTGGAAGCATCCACTGTGAATCAGGCGTGAGTCCTGCACTCTCCCCATACCTGCTCAGCAGGGCAGATGTCGGGAGACAGGCCACTCCCGGACTGGCCAGCCAGGAGTGTCGATCAATTGAGACTCAATCAGCCTGTCAGACTTCCCAAATGCCCCCAACCTCCCTGTTGGTCAGTGGCTTTAGTGGCATTTTTAAAACTCTGGCGAAAGCCAGCTACTCCTCTCTGCTCTTGGGGAGTATACCTCCCATGTGCCCAGGAGAGGAAGTGTTGCTAAAGTCCCACATGGAAAGTCGGGGAGTCACGCTCAGTAACGTCAGGGTGTGTGCTTGCAGACGGACCTTCCACTGAATAAAAACTCCCTCCCTCCATTGTAGTCACATATCATTCTACATATCTCATCTCTGAGCATCTTCACGGAAGTTTGATTTTTGTTCTTTTCAGTTTCTTCATTTTTCAGTTCTGCTGTTATTTTTTAATGTTCAAAGACTAGCCTTTCCCTTTGGGAATCCAGAGGATCCCATGGTCTGTGGGGCAGGGCTGCCTGTGTGGGTTAGTATAGGCCCACATCCCCAGCACTCACAGTTAGAGGCTCAAGTGCAGACCCTGGAGGCTGCAAGCGGCCCAACAGCTCAGGTGGGGTGGTGCCTCTCGTCCCAGCCCCATCTGCCTCCAGCCCCGCTGCAAACCTCGCCTCCTGGCTCCTAAACCTCGCCTCCTGGCTCCCTGACCTCCGTCCTCATCAGGGCAGCAGAAGCAGCCTTGGTTCTCAGGCACAAGAGCGATGAGGAGAGGCACATGGTGTAAGAGTCCCAGGTCAATTAGTGAGAGCTGGAGGGAGGCCAAGAGAGTTAGAGATCGGTCCTCACGCAGGCGACCCGTCCCTGTCCTCCTGGCTCCCGGCATGCTCTTTATATCATCTTGGGCAGAAGTCATATGTTCCCCCAGGAGGGCCCATCAAAGAGGTCTGCCCTACCCTGGTCCCAGTCTTACCCATAGGTGAGGGACAGTGTCAGTGTTTCTGAAGGAAGTCTTTGGAGATCTGGCCCAAAGTATGGGGAGGTTTGACATGACCCTGTCCCTGGGGCCAAGCAGACCTCAGCTGAAGCAACTTAGGGCTCATTGCAGGGGGCCTGTTCAGACAGCGGGCCCATGGTTTGTAATGGGATCCCTTCAGGAGACAGCACTGGGGCACACCCTCTCCCACTGGACACTGACTTCTCAGTGATGGCTGCAGCCTCCAACGCTCCAGGAATCCCTGAGAGTGGCCTTTAGAGACCCCTGCAGGAGTGAGCGCTCGCCACCCAGCTCAGCTGCCCCTGTGCTCTGTATCCGCGCTGCCCAGGCTCCACGCGCCACAGGGTTTCTCTGCTCATTTTGGAATATTTATATGGCAGGTTTGGATCACGTTTTTCTACTAATAAGAATGCTAACATTGTTGTGTAGATAATCAGCGAGGCCTTTATGAAGTTTACACCTTTGCATTATTAAAGGAAATAACATTTCATGTGAACTCACTGGCGTGTTCTGATTTTATTTGATAGTGTGTGTCCTACAAAGTGTCAAAAGTCCTCTCCCTCCGCCTCATGTGTAGCTGGATAACTTTGGTTACCCCACTTGTCGTTAGTGCCCTTGAGTCCATTCCGACTCCTAGGACCCTGTGTACAGCAGAGCAGAGCCCTGCCCAGTCTCTTTGCACCGTCCTCTCACCTTCTATCACTATATCAGATGATGCTCTGCTGCTATTCATAGGGTTTTCATAGCCAGTTTTTTCAGAAGTGGGTGGCCAGGTCCTTCTTCCTAGTCTCTCTTAGTCTGGAAGCTCCGCTGAAACCTGTCCACCGGGGGTGACCCTGCTGGTGTTTGAAATACTGGTGGCATAGCTTTCAGCATCACAGCAACACACAGCCACCACGGTGTGACAATCGACAGACAGGTGGTGTGGTTCCCTGACCAGGAGATGAACCCAGGCTGCCGTGATAAGAGCCCCAAATCTTAACCACCAGACCACCAGGGCTGGCTTTGATTACCCGAGAGAGCATTTAAATTGTATCCCAAACTTGTAGCCTGCTGAGTGAAGTTCTAGCAAAAGAAATACTTTCCTAATGGAGAGCTATCTGTTTTTCTCGGGATCCTAAGAGCTGTTGTGGGTCATTGCCTCCTTGGACTTTCCTAGTCCCCAGCAGGCGGGGGAGGGGGACCTTCCTTTACAGAACTGGGAGGTGATCACTTTGGGGTCAGAGGCACACTCTGGGCCACAAGATACACAACTCTAGCAAGGTCTCCCAATTTTGCAGCTCCCTTTAAAATCCCCTAACAGAGGCTGCACAGAGTGACCTTGTGATAGAGAGAACCTGAGAGAAGGTTCTCTTGGCAAACCCTATGCTGTTTCTAATCACACTTAATTGGACACCAGCCATCTGTTGAGCATATTCCAGGAAGGAGCCAGCAGCCGTGTAAGGGGTTTCTGAGTGAAACAGAACCCCAGCTCAGCGGTTCTGAGTCGGGGGTGGGGGGCACTCCTGCTGCACCGAGATCCATGGCACAATGACTCAGGCCCACCTGCGCATCTGGACCCATCTTCCCATTTTGAGCCAGTTAAGACAGTAGGCATATGTGGGTCTCAGTCATGGGGCAAGCCAGTTCCCTAGTCAGTGCCAGCCCCTCCCATGCCAGGAACCACAGAAGATGGACAGCCCCGGTTTCGTTGCCTCACTGTTCGGGGCGGCTCTGACCCCAGAAGTTATGGAGGAACTGCTCCCCAGAAGCATTCTTTGCGCGCAGGTGTGCAGGCACGTTAGACAAGGGAGGTCGGGGGAAGATCATGCAAAGATAGACCCCAGAAGGCTTTTACTTCTTCCTTTTGTAAAGTGCTACATAAAATGCAGGAGATACCCTTCGTCCCTCTCACCTTCCTGGACTAAACATTTCTGTAACATCCACCGAGAGATGATGAGTGTTGGCTTGACTTGAATACCCTTTTCTTGGTATCCTGTTGTTTCCCTTATTTACAGCTTTTTTTGTAAAAGCTACGCACACTCTTTCCCCAGCTTGAGGAGCACTTCACTTCCGCTACAGTCTGGACTCTTAGACTTTGTCTGAAGTCTAGAACTGAGTGGTCCCTTTGCCTTTGGAGATAATCTTTGCTTTCTCTTCATCCATCCAGTACATCAGTTAGGTCAAGGTCACCAGGTGAGAATCCACAGCTCATCCTTGGGTGATGCGTCGTAGGAACAGCTGTTATTCATTATAATGCAGGGACAAGAAGTCCTGGAAACGTTGGTCCTCAAACTCTAGGATGCATAAGGATCACTTCAGGTGCTTGATCAAATCCTGACTCCTGAGCCTCACCTCCAGAGATTCTGATTCAATAGAACTGGGGAGCCCTAGAATCTGAATTTTTAACAAAGCACCCCAGGAATTCTGCTGCAAATGGAAAAAGCTTACACTACAAGGTATTTATTTTTCTTGTAAAAATAAAATCACAATAAAGATGGGACCTGCCGAGCACTCGTCTTCTGGGAAAAAGTCCTTCTCAGTACCCGCTCTGGAGGAGGTTGATATTAGGGAATCCGTGCCACATGGTGGGCACTGTAGGATGACAGGCTCTATGGCTGAAGAAGACACCCTCCATCCTAGGCCCTGCCCAGAGCAGGAACCTCATCCATGGTGTTACAACATCCCTGCCAAGGGGCTGTCCAGCCTCTGCTGCAGCCACAGGGAGCCCACACTACATTTGGGTAGCTCTGTTTGTTACCTCTTTCTTGTATAAAGCTGAAATCCACCTCCCTCTCCCACGGTTTCCATCCATTGGTGATACTGAACAAGACTACTTTCCTCTTGTGACATCTCTTTAAATATCTGGAGACAGTGTTCTCATCTCCAGTTGAAACACCTATTCATTTGTTCAACAAATATTCTTTTAACATTTCCTATAAGTTGGATTGTCCTAGATGCTGGGGAGACATAAGATAGATGGAATACCGGCTGGGATAGGCTAGAGGGAGCAGCCAGATAAAAAGCATGTAAATGAACAGAAAATGGCAGATAGTGGTAAGAAGAGAATAAAACAGGTAATGTGGTAGATTTGGAGTAGAGGTTCCTCACCAGATAAGAGAGCAGGGCCTGGGGGCCCTCTCCAAGAACACGACATCTGAGCTGAGGCCTGCACGACAACAGAGAGCTCCCCATGGGAAGATGGGGATGGAGTGTTCCAGGCAAGGGATCAGCAAGGCCCTGAGGCAGGATCGGGCTAGGTGTGCTCAGCAGGTAGAATGGAGGCCCACCTGGCTGAGACACAGGGATGGGGTAGGAGGTCAGTGCCACGAGTTATGATGGTCAGAGTGGGAGAGCCACAGCAAACGCGGGGCCTTTTAGGCCAGGAGGAAGAACTGGAATTTTATATCCAATGAAAGGGAAGACAATGCCCTACTTTCTGTTTTACGTCACAGTCAGCATCTTTGCCATCCTGGCCCTTCCCAGAACATGCTCGAGGTGTTGGCCTTCAGAACCAGTATAGCCTCCCAGCTGGGCCAGGTGAGCCCTGCCGCTGCCTCTCACACACAGAGCAGCCTTGCAGTGGTTTATTTTTCCTCTTTAGAGATATGATTAGTCCCCTAAAACCATATTTGTGAATAAATTTCCGAATGTAGAGTTAGTGTCATTGAATCCAAAAATACAGACATTCTCCCCAACAAAAATATTGTAGGCTCCTTCTTCAGGAAGTAGGCACTTAACCCCTATTGGGTGCTGATGTCAGAGACTGCAGTGACTCCCAGCCCAGTGTCATGGGATGGAGAGAAAGCCCAAAGCTGATACTTGTTCTCTATTTTGGGAAACAGCTTTGGGATTGTGACGATCAGGAAGGCGTGCCTTGCTTTCTTTGCTTATTTGGGTGGAATGTACGAGGACTGCGGGGAAGTAGAGTGGATGGCTTTGTTGCTGCTTTAGTGAGCTACCAGGAAAAAGACCAGCTCTAGCTGACCTCGCAGGCTGGGGACCAGTTTCCTGCTGCCGAAGCCCAGAGACAAGGGGGCTAGAGCTGGGGCCTCCAAGCACAGGGCCCTTTGCCAGTCTCAGGGTGTTCCTGGGAAGGCTGGGATCTTCAGTGCAGAGGTGGAAAGGCCAGCAAGAGAGCCTGAGGAGGAAAGACTGGGAAGCAAGACCCAGGTCCCAAAGGGACCAAAAATATTCAAGAGCTTGGGTATCTCCACCAGCTCAGGCCCAGCTGCTCCCTGGGTGCTGGAAATTAGGTTGTGAGTGGTCATCTCTGGCCAACTGGGCTGGTGGCCTGTACCCGGAACTGAAGTTTGAAATATGGACCAGCAGAGTGGGACTGCCACTGAAGAAGCTCTGCAATGCCTGAGCGGGGACCCCTGGGGCAGACAGAGGAGTGCCCCCTGGAACAGACTGCAGGAAAAAAGAACATGTGGCCCATCTATGGCACCCGTTACCTTGGGTTACATGGTCCTTCCATTATCTGGCATGATATGTGGCTGGCAGGCCACTGGGCTTGGCCTGGCACTCAGCAAAAGCATAGAGAGCCCCAGGTAGTGTTGGCCACAGTTCCTGCCTCCAGTCAACAGACCTGGGTAATCCCAGTAGGTCCTGTGGGCACAGGAAGCTTCAGACAAGTTCTGGTGGTGGAGTGGGGCTACCATTTCTGGAACCCTATCCTCCCAGAAGAGCAGAAACAAAGAAGAGGGGCCCACATTTCAGTCTGGGGTCATTGTTTCCACATTGGCTTCTAGGCAGAGCTCCACAGGGGTTCTCGCTTCCTGTAGCATGCCTGATCATCTCCCAGACACTGGTGAGAATCACCAAGTGGCCAGTGAGTCCAACTCAGCCAACTAACATTCATCATGAGGGGGCCCTGGCAGCTGAGCCTGGGGTCCTTCTGTGATACCATCAATAGCCCAGGCCCTGAGGGGGATTGTGGGTGTATTCTCCTTACACCAGGAGAGTAAGACACAGGGGTTGAGTCATTCAAAGTGAGCCCAGACAGAGCGAGGGTGCTAGGTACTGCTTGAATGTGAGAATGTGTGTCCATCAGTGGTGGGCATTTGTCCTGAGTGTGAGTGTGCCTGTCCATGTGGGTATGCATCTCTGGGTGAGTCTGCTGGTTTTCCCGAAGTCTGATCCAAGTGTGCCTGACTCCCAGATGGTGAGTATTTCCAGAACCTTTCACCTCACCCACCGGGTCTGGGGAGGCCTCCATGTCTCCAAAATAAACGGGCTTCATGTGTCCTCCTGGGTGCAGTGAAGAAGGGTAAGCCAGGCAGCTGATGTGGTCCCCTATCGGGATCCTCTGGAGCTGTTCCTAAAGAGGGGGAAAGGGAGCGGGGTAGGTATTGGGCATCCTGTTGTATCTGATGTCACCACATGCCCAAATTAAGCCCTGGGAACCCTCTCCCACTCCCATCTGGGACCCTGTCCCTTACTACTCCCAGGAGCCATAGCTCAGCCTGAAATGAGTGACCAGCTGCTCCCAGGGCTCACGCAGAGATTAGCTGAGTGTGAGTCTGGAGGAGGCTCAGAAGTTGAGGACGGGGATGGAGACATGGCTCCCAGCCCCTGCTCTCATGCCTCTGTCCCCTAGTCTATGAGGTGAGGCTGCCATCCCTTCCTATTGAAGATAGAAAGAGACCCCGTCGTCTCAACACCTGGGCATAGAAAGGCCCCAGGGAAGGTGCCACCCTGGACACAAATGCCATGACTTTGTCCTGTGGGCTCTACCCCACCCCCAGGGGCTGTTGCTCTGCAGAGTCCAGGGGTCTGCATCTCAGCGTATTAACCACCGGCCATCTCTCTCTCCCCCTCCCACTCAAGCCAATGGCAGCCCCACGTCAGGCCTGAGCACCGGGGCCATCGTGGGCATCCTCATCGTCATCTTTGTCCTGCTCCTTGTGGTTGTGGACATCACCTGCTACTTCCTGAACAAGTGTGGCCTGCTCATGTGCATCGCCGTCAACCTGTGCGGAAAAGCTGGGCCCGGAGCCAAGGGCAAGGACATGGAGGAGGGCAAAGCCGCCTTCTCGTGAGTAGAGACCCACCCACCACTGCTGAGGTCCAGGATCTGCCCCAGCCCGGGGGCCCCTGCAACTGAGCCCCTTCTGTTTCCCCATTTGGAAACCCCAAGGGGGAAAAAGAAATGTTTCTCAAAGCATGGTCTTTGGGAGTGCCTGTTTGAAAAGCAGACTCTCGGGCCCAACCCCACATCTAGTGTATTAGAATCCCACAGAAGTTTGAAAATACCTGCACAGGTCAAAATGAGGGGAATTGTCAGAGCTAAACCTGGAGGGGAGTTGCCATGGAGGGACCGGCATCTGAGAGACACATTTGCCTTGCTGTCATTCATTCATGTATTCACTCATTCATTCATACATCACTCCACAAATATTTATCGTGCCGCTACAGTGGGCAAGGCACTCTTCCCAGGCACAGGGTACAGCAGGGAATGAAAGAGAAAATTGCTGTCCTCCCGGAGCTGATGATCCAGGGGCCATCGCCTCCAGCATCTCTGGAGAACAGATCCCAATTAGCAGGCGCCTTCACAGACTATCACTGGGTGGGGCTGAGCTGGAACAAGGTGAGAAGGGATAGAGCAAGGAAATAAGTTGTTAGCACTGCACGTGCCAGCATCATATATACATATACGTATGTGTACATGCACACGTACGTGCTTACGTGTATATCAATATAGATGATTTGAGCACTTATCTGTGCCAGGCACCATCCTACACACTGTACATTCATTATCTTAGTTAATGTGCATAACAGCCAGGTGAGCTAGAGACTATTATTTGCCTCATTTTACAGATGAGGAAATGGAGGCAAGGATGAACCCATCAGATGCTCAAGGTCACAGAGTTGTAAGAGTGGAGACTGAGGCTCAAGCACTTGGATCTGGCCCCAGATGCCCACCCTGCCAGCCTTGGGTCAGGCCTTGGTGCCTCAGTAGCAGCTGGCTTCTCTGGGAGCCCCCTTCCTCCCCGGCTCCCTGGGATCAAACCAACAGAACTCTCTCCACAGGAAAGATGAATCCAAGGAGCCCATTGTGGAGGTGCGAACTGAGGAGGAGCGGACCCCAAACCACGATGGAGGGAAACACACAGAGCCCAACGAGACCACACCGCTGACGGAGCCCGAGTACGTGGGCGGGAGGGGCTGGCACCTCCTCAGCAGAGCCCCACACCCACCTCACCATCCTACCCAAACCTCTCGTTCTTCCCACCCGCAGCTCCCAGCCAGACATTGCAGGCCAGAGTTCTGGAGCCCTTGGCCAGAAATGCCTTGGCTGAGAAATGCCTGACCCCACTCTCTCCCTAGAGAGAAGGCATTCTTGGTTCTATCTGGATGGCTGTGGGTGCCCTTAAAGGGCTCCTTGGATAAGTGGGGTCCCTAAACCCTGTTACCAAGTTACACACACATCCTGAAAATGGCTTCAGGTGGCTGAACTTCAATGAGAGAGGCTGAGCTTTGCAAGGCTTAGCAGAGTCTATTTAGGAGAATTCCCAAGAATTCTAGGTTTTCTGCATTCCTTCTAAAAGAGTGAGGGAAGTTGGGGACCTGGTCAAGCTCCCTGGCCCTCCTATTCTGGGAAACGTCGGGGACCTGCAGTCAGAGACAATGTCCAGCTGTGGTTGTAATGACTGCCTGGCTGTCATGGGTACCATTAGTTTGAAGGGAATGGAGTTTAATGGAAGCACAAAATCTCTGGCTGGAGAACCCATGGCTGTTAGGGGCCATTTGGAGCACTCAGTGGCTGCCTTATTCCTGACTTTCCCCATCACTGCCTGTGGAGCCCTGCAGGGCAGCTGGGCCCAATTCCTCAGGGACCTAGGACGCCTGCAGTGATGGATGCTGAACGGAAGCTTGCCTCTCCTTGAGTCGAGATGCAGGCAGGGATCAGAAAGACCCCGACGGGGCTGTAGGGAAAGGGAGCCTTGTGCAGAGAGCTGAAGGGGAGTCAGCAGGGAGGAAGGGCTAGCAGGTCCCTCTTAGACTCCCGCGTTCTCTGTCGTCTCCTGTCTCCTCTTCTGCCCGCCTGGGCATGTGCTTCCTCTCGCATCCTTGTTTCTCTGTGGGCCTGTGTCTGTGCCTGTGCATAACTGCATGCTCTGCCCATGGCCCACTCCTTCCCCCTGCTTCTCTGTGTCGTCTCAGCTTCATTGTCTATTCTCTTCTACTTCCTGTCCTCCCCACAGGCTGCCTGCTGACACCACAGCCACTGTCGAGGACATGCTGCCTTCTGTCACCACCGTCACCGCTAACTCTGACACTATCACCGAAACTTTTGCCACTGCTCAGAACAGCCCCACCAGTGAGACCACCACCCTGACTTCCAGTATTGCCCCCCCAGCCACGGCCACACCTGACTCAAACTCTGTGCCCGCTGGCCAGGCCACCCCTTCCAAGGGGCCCGGCATCACTGCCTCCTCCCCACCCCCGGCATCAGCCCCCAAGGTTGCCCCCCTCGTTGACCTGAGCGACACCCCGACCTCAGCCCCTGCTGCCAGCAATTTGTCTTCTAGTGTCCTGGCTAACCAGGGGGCTGTGCTCAGCCCAAGCACCCCTGCCGGTGTCGGGGAGGCCTCCAAGGCCCCTCCGGCAAGCAAGCCGGCTCCTGCACCAGGCCCTGCCTCCACAGGGACAGCCAGTCCCCTAGCAGCAGCAGCTGCTCCTGCCACAGAAGCCCCCCAGGCCAAGCAGGAGGCTCCCAGCACCAAAGGCCCGGACCCCGAGCCCACCCAGCCAGGCGTGGTGAAGAGCCCGACCGAGGCGGCCACAGCCCTCACTAGCCCAAAGAGGGAGGAGGCTGCCTCCGTCAGCCCCACAAACCCTGCCCAGGGCGAGGACTTTAAAATGGACGAAGGGAACTTCAAGACCCCAGATATTGACCTTGCAAAGGATGTTTTTGCAGCCCTGGGCTCTCCTGCTCCCGCCGCTGGGGCCAGTGGACAAGCCCCTGAGCTTGCTCCTTCCACTGCAGACAGCTCTGTTTCGCCTGCACCAGCAAAGACCGAGTACGGCCTCTCTTTGTCTGCTGTCGTCGGGTTGTGTCCCGTGGTGGTGTGCGTTTGTGCTGTGCTGTGTCCTCCTTGTTAGATGCGTCTTCAGCCTAATCCAGGGCTTCTCTGAGGCGACTGTCAACCAAGGGGCTGGGATAAGGCAGAGAGAGCGGGGACAGCAGCAGGGCCCAGCAAGCAGCCGCCTGCTCACTAATTAGGCCATGTTAATTATGTCTTATCCTTATCATCCTAGTGGTGGCTTCTGTTTTCCCTGGGGGAGCCCTTGCAGTCGGGCCACTGATGAGCATAGCTTGGGTAGTGAGCTAAGGAGGCCAAGGTGCCCTTATCGGCCACCCTGGGGCCCACAGACAGTCAGTGTGTTATCCAGAGCCAGGCTGAGTCCCCATTGGAATGGCACCGTTATGCAGGAAGAAAAGGCAGACCCCAAGGCCCATGGGGAGAAGATCTGGTCCAGGAGGCTCTGTCACACTCCCACCAGATGCCCCTCACACTCACACCACCTTCTCTTGCTTCTCCTGATCTTGGGCAACCGGGAAGACTCAGAACTCCTGAACACCGAATGATTGTTGGAGTTCCAAGTTCAAGGAAGATCCTTAAGCTTACAGGTTTCTTAAGTGCGATGCCAAAATGCTGCGGCACCAGCTGGGGCTGGGGTCTGAGCCTGCACCAGTGCGTCCTTAGACCAGACTCTTGCTCCTGGGTCTGATCCAGACAGAGTCAGGCCTGGGTTTTTATAGAGGCTCCTGTGTCTGCCACCAGATAAGCTGTGGTGCTGCCCCCAAGAGCTGCAAGGGGACCCTCACCAGGAGCCCTGAATCTCAGTCAGGAAGTAAAAGGATTCCGATAGCCCTGCCCACTCCACCCCAGTCATCTCCCCCCATAGCATGGAGCCCACTCTAGCCTCTCACCAGACTCCCAGTAACAAAGAGCATTTTCTCACCCTGCCCAGGCAAGCCACTGAGGCGTCACCATGAAACACAGAGCACAGAGTGAGGTGAGGGTGGGGACAGGCAGAGCAGGTGGTTTACAGAGGGGTCCCCTGGAATCAGTCCTGGGGAGCCCAGCCCAGCATGCCTCATTTATACCAAGCTGGGCTGCTGCAGCCAATGAGCGTGAGGAAAAGATGTCATCTTATACCCCCTTCCACCAACCCAGGTAAAGACCAAGCCCCTGGCTTTGCATTAGGGCTAGAACAAGAAAGGTCTCATTCCTCTGAGTCAGTGGCTCTCAACTTTGGCTGCACATGAGAATCATTTGGGTGCTTTTAAAAGTCACCATGTCCAGACCAATTAAATCAGGATTTCTGGCGGTACAGCCCAGGTGTCAGTGATATTTAGAGCTCCCAGGTGATTCAACGTGCAGCCAAGGCTGGAGACCAGCGCTCCGACTGGAGCCCCTCCCGAGGGACTGGCTGAAGGGTGAGTTACTGCAGACGCTGGTCTCAGTGCTGTTTTTCTGATTCTCTGCAGGAAGGGCCCCGTAGAAGCAAAGTCGGAGTCCCAGGAGACAGAAACGAAGCCAGCGCCAGCCGAAGTCAAGACGGTCCCCAACGACGCCACGCAAACAAAGGAGAACGAGAGCAAAGCATGATGGGTGATGAGAAACGAGCAAAGATCAAAAAGAAAAAGTGACACAACAGCTTCACCAGAGCATTTCCAATATCACACACACACACACGCACACACACAAACACATCTCATTCCTCTAGTGTCTTTTGCCTTTAAAAAAAAAACTAAACAGATAAACATGGAATCTCCTTTTTGTAGGTTTATAGAAAGGGTTCCTTTGTTGCCCACTCACTTGTAAGAAAATGAGACAAAAAGGTTAAACCCACAGCCAAACTAGGACACTCCGTTCCCTGAAACCATTTAAAAATCAAACAAAAGGACCCCAAATTAAGAATCTAGGAAGCTCAGAAAAAAAAAAAAAATCTAGGTTCAGGAAGACCACACGTGGTGTTGCCCGATTGGCACAGACCAGTTGCAGAGAAATACTTCCAGGCACTAAGACTAACCGAATGAACAAAGTCCAAGTTTATTTTTATACTTTCAGTCGAGTTTGAACTCTGTAAAACCTCATAAATAAGTTATAATTTCTGTTCACTTTGTAATTTGTTCAGTATGCAAAGTGTGTCACCCTTTCTAGCTGAATTCAGTTCCCACGTAGACTCTCGTTTTGTAGGAAAAATGCCAAATTGCAGCTTCTGGGGGTAGATCTCAATTTGCAGTATTTGGATTTCTTTTTCTTTCCTTTTCTTTTTCACTCCTGTTTTTTTTCCCCCTTTCTGCCAACTTTGTTTTCCAGTGTTTACAAATTGACAAATGTTTGACTTTGGTTGTGTTTAAATATCCGTGTAAAATAGCTGCCTTTTTTTTTTTTTTTTTTTAAAGTTACACATACTGCCTAGAGGCGGGCAGGATCCTCACAGGCTTGCTTTAGCACAGGACAACTTTACAAAATATGATTGTTTACAGTGGCTCTTTCCCCCCAGTCTCATTGGAAATTTTTGCCTGTGTGCAACTCAGGTGAAAATCCATCTCGTTCTGGAATGGTTTTGCTTTTTCGTTCTCGGTTCTTTGTGTGTTTCCTCGGGGGTTAGACCACTTTCTGATTAGCCACCACCTGGCCTGTATCTGTGAAAAGGATCTGCTCCCCAGGCATCCAAGTCCTTCCTTTTGAAGGACTTCTTAGGCTTTGTTGAATGAAGCAGAGAAGATTGTATAGTTGGGGCTGGTCTTGGTGAACACACATTTTTACCCCCAACATCCCCTTTTTGTAGAAAGCCAAATAAAATATATACATACAGTTTCCTTTTGAGCCCAGAATCTAGATTTGAGCAAAGAGGATGTGCGCTTCAGGGAATTAGTGTCATTTTTTGGAAATCTGTTGAAGTCAAGTAACATCAGCCTTCTGTTCCCTTAGGCAGCATTTGTAGAAACAAAAGAAAAAGAGAAAAAAACGACCTGCTGTCTGGAGTCATAACACAACTTTCCTGGATTGGAAACCAAGTGGGAGAAAAAAATACAGAAACTTTAAGGGGGATGGGAGGGGGGAAAAGGGAAAAGCCAGCCCTTTGTATAGAAATTTTGCTTTTTTTTCTCATTCTACTTTAGACCTGCAAGCTTGTGCACTGTGGATGCGTGAATATTTTAGTGTGAAACGTGTTTTTGTCATAGTATTGAAATAAAACTTCAACATAGTTTGGTTGTGGAAGGTATAGCAGATAGTTCAGAAAAAAAACTATTCAGGAAACAAAAATAACTCTTCAAAGGAATTGAAGCCTTTAAACAAAGAAAATGGAATAAAAGTGATGATGAGGATAAAGATGATGCTAGGTCAACAGAAGCCAGCCCCCTGGCACGTGTTCCTTTCCTAAGGTTCAAAGCAGCAAGAGGCGAGGGGAAGGCCTGCCCCGAGTCCATTGTGTGGGCCTCGCTCCCCCATGTTCTCACACTTCTGCAGTCTGATCAGTGGCAATATGCTAGATTTTCATTTCAAACTGTGAAAAAATAATGGTCTTGTCATTTGCTCAGTGTCGGGTTATTTTGCATTTTCTCAGCTCCTGGGGATGGAGATGGAGGATCCCACTGTACCCAGTTCTGGCTCCTTTGATTCTAGGGCTGGCACAAATCTATGGTTCAAATGCCCAGGCCCTCAGGAACAAGCCACGTGAGGATGGCTCTTAGAGCACACGGCGGAATGGGAGCCGTGGGGGTCTGAGACGGAGAGGACCCAGTGGGGCGTGGTGGGCACATCCCGTCTCCAGGATGTCAGTGGAATCAGTTCTGCATCTTGTGATGTTAACGGCTTTGACTACCTAGGCCAAGCTCACACCATACCTCATCGAGACTGTGCGTTTCACTCCGAGTGGTTGTGGTTAGGCAAACTGATTTTGCTTCTGATGCTTAGGAAGAGAAAGAGGTATAGTCAACCCTCAGATAACCTGGCCCAGGGCAGCCGAGCCCCTGACCCGCCCAGAAACCTGGCTCCGCCATTAGCTGGAACCCAAGATTCTGCCCACCTTTTGGTCTGCCCCTGCCCAGTTATACATAGATTCGTCTCTGCATGCATGAGCTTCCCTTTCTTTAAAAAAAAAAAAAAAAAAAAAGCCGAAAAAAAACAGAGCAATGCTTTCTCTAAAATCAAAGAGGGAGTCACTTTATTTTCAAGATGTTCTATCTTTTATGTTAAGAGATAAAAGCTTATAGTTTTCCTTTTTTAATTTTTTGAAGGCAAGATCAACTCTACCAGTTTCCCACGTCTATGTGTCTATATGTGTATGTGCCGTACATATGTATTCACATAAATGCTGGCATGGCCAAGTTCTGCTGGAGGGGCGCTCGAGTGCCGTGCGCGGGGTCTCCAAATCCTGAAGGGCTGTAGTGTATCTAGTGCAGCTTTTGAAGTGGAACTCTCTTTTCACACTTTTCTATGGAGCCTTCCAAATCCCAGGTTTTCACCCTAGGCTGTCTGTCTGGATGGAGGTTTTCAGACCTCCATTAACATCCCTACCCAGCATTCCCTACTTCGGGGGCCTTCTCTCTTGTTATAAACTTTTTACCAAGTGAAACATCAATACCACCTTTGTTTCCATTCTCACTGGTGTAAATACTGAGTACTAACTGAGAATTTTGACTTTGCATTCTGTCAGAATACTTGTGTTCAATAAAAATTGAAAGAAAAAAAAAGCTGTTATGGTCCAACTGGGATTTATTTCAATTCAGTGAGAGCCTGTCGTATGAATGAAATGTGGAAATGCTAGTGGTGTTTTTTCAACCTTGTGAACAAGGTCAGTTAAACCCCGTGTCTTGAGTTCACGTTGCCTGGCTGATGGTGTCTAATTTTTTCTCTCAGGTTGATAGAGGAGTCCTCGTTTAGAAGGGCCGGACATCAGAATCGGAAAGATTTCCTTCAAATCCCGATTTCTCCCCCTTCCTTGTTGACCTCGGAAGAGTTATTTAATCTCTCCAAGACTCAGTTTGCTCTTTTGACAAACAGGAAATACCGAGCTAACAGAGTTGAGGTACTAGTTAACGAATGAAGCCAGGCATTCGCCACATAACGACGTTTCTGTCAAAAATGGACAGCCCGTATGACAGTGGTCCCATAAGATCAGTACCATAGAGCCTAGCTGTGTAGTAGGCTCTACCATATAGGTTTGTGTAAGTGCACTCTATGACGTTCACACAATGACAAAGTTACCTAACAATGCATTTCTCAGAATGTACACCCGTCCTAAAGCAATGCATGGCTATGTATGAAAGCCTAGTGTAGTACTGTCTTTATCACCAACTAGTGCGAGTTAGTGCTGTTGGCATCCCAGGTGTGTGATATCAGCAAACCCAAATGGAACAACAATCTACACCTGAGCTTCAAGGTTCCAACACTGACGTAGACACCTGAGGCTTATTCTAGAATACATGATGCCTCTCCTTATGACTTGGCCAAACCTCTCACCACTCAGAGCCTTAATTCAGCCCTTGGAGTTTATTAAAGTCTTGGATCTAGACAACGAGTGAAGGAAACTTTGCCTCAGCTCAGAATTCTCTTGCATATGCTCTGTCCGGCTGTGTTGGGAAGAAATAGCTGATGGCATTGAACTTACCTATTAAACCGTAGAATCGGGAGTTCCTGGAGAAGACCTGGCCACGGGGCCAGGACTAGGGTGAGGCAAGCTAGGCACCTGAGAGCAAGACAAGGCCTGGGGCAAGGAGGCCCTCTCAGGACCGACCCTGCACCTACACTAGTCTCAGGCATCTCCTTCTCTTGTGTCCTGTGTGCCTCTCCCTGGTCCCAGGCTGGGTCAGTGGCCTCCCTCAGGGGTTTTGTCCGCACCCATTCCCAGGAGTCATCCACTCCTTAGCCCTAGGGCCTATTCCGATGACACAGAGCCACATGCATCTATGTGATTTCCTGGGCCACAAATTTCCAGCTGCATATGGTGGGGTGGGGGATGATAGAAACACATTGCTTACCCAGATTTGGAGAAATCATGAAATGATGACCCTCTCCATTGATCCATGAGGGCTTGCTTCCAGAGCCTTCTTCCTTCAGGCTAGTCTCCTCTCAGATTCACTCAGTAAGTATTTATTGAGCCTCTCCAAGGTGCTTGGGATATAGCAGGGAACAAAACTCTCAGGGAATGTTAGTTCAAGTGTGAGGGTGGGGCACACAATAAGTGCATAGTGCCTAATATGTTGTGCTGGTCCTTCGGACTGTTCCCCGGTATTCCACTTCTCCTTTTCCTCCTTCCAGGCACGTGATAGGATGTCATTTCTCTGATCACTTAAAGTAGGTGTGGCCATGTGACTTGCTTCGGTCAATGGAATATGAGCAGAGTGGTGCATGTCACTTCTAGGCAGAGCCCTTAGAAGCCAGTGTGTGTCTGACTTGGCCCTCATCCTCTGCCACAACGACCAGCAGTGCTGCAAGTAGTGGAAGTCCATTGCCCGGGCCCAGCGTGAGGGATGGGAACAGATGACCCATGATGGACACAGAGTCTGCATGAGGGATAAACCCAGGGGTGGTCTGGTAAATGTTTAACAACCAGCTCTCTAAGGTGGGAGGGAAAGGGGATGTATATATGTATGGTGTGTGTGAATGTTTATTATAAACTTTACTGATATAAAGAATGCAATTGACAAATAATAAAAGATACAGTACTCTATAATGAAATTCCGTATATCCAATTGATACTCACAGAATGCTCTGGTTCATTTTTGCTGAAGTCTTGCACCCATAATCAACCTAGCGTTACAAGTGATGAGTGAGCGTAGTTCCAAGAATTTGGTTGATATTTTCATTTATGTTAACAAGTACGATGAAAGTGAAACGATGAAGATGTATGTGTCGGAACTTCACTCATTCCTCAATGGTGTGAGCGGCCTCATTGCTGGGTGTTAGTTGTTGAATACTAGAATAGTGCCTCAGCTTTTTGTGCTATTCACAGTGTAATGGCTGCAGGCATGGCACATTTTTAAGTTTAATCTGCATCATAAATATTTTCCGCATAATTTCCTTAAGTCTAGACAAACACACACAAAAAAACAATCAAGCCCTGATTTGTAGCATTTACTGATTTCAGTGGTATGCAAATATTCCCAATGTGGCTGATTTGAACATGTCGTGACTGGACAAGGAGTTAGGCAGAGATGCACAGCAGCACATCATTATATAGTATTTCCACCACACGGATAAAAGAGATACAAATAACCTCAAGCAGAGAGATAATAGCTATGTAGTAATGATAAACTATTAATATAGATTAATAGTAAAATAATTGAGAAGTGATGTATTTTGAGTATTTAGGGCCTTTATTTTTATTATTTATTTTATTTTTATTTTTTGAGGAAGATTAACCCTGAGCTAACATCAGCCGTGATTCTCCTCTATTTTTATTTATTTATTTTTTTTTGCTGAGGCAGATTGGCCCTGAGCTAACATCCATGCCCATCTTCCTCTGTTTTACATGTGGGACGCCTGCCATAGCATGGCTTGATCATTGGTGCATAGGTCCGCATCTGGGATCTGAACTGGCGAACCCTGGGCCACCAAAGTGGAGCGTGCGAACTTAACCGCTGTGCCATCAGGCCAGCCCCAAGGCCTTTATTTTTAATACAATTTTGTTAATTGTAAGTATGTAATTTAACTTTTAATGACTGTGTTAACAACTAGCTCACAAATTTCCTCAAAATTTAACAGTTGGCTCTCCTGAGCCAGTATAAGCTGGGTAACCCTTTATGTTATAAGTCCTTTGACCTTAGGATCTGTTAACATAGCATTATTTACCCTATCATGGTTAAATAAGGGGGCAGTAAGTGCTATGGATAACAGTAAATCCAGGTGCAGGGGAGATCAGAGTACTCTCTGAAAAGGTGACATTTGAGCAGTCACCTAAAAGAAGTGAGGGCCTGAACTTTACAAATATCTGAATGAAGATAGGCAGAGAGAACAGCAAGTGCAAAGATCCTGAGGTGGGGACTTTCTCCATGAGTTTGAGGTAGAGAAAGGAGGCCAGTGTGGCTGGAGAGCAAAGGATGGGGTGGGGCAGAGACAGAAGTGGTAGGAGACAAGTCAGAGGGATTCTGAGTTAGATTGCACAGGATCTCTGGGCTGTTATCAGAATTTTGGCTTTTCCTTCAAGTGAGATGAAAGCCAAAGACAAAGTTTCAGCAGAAGCCTGACGTGACTTTATTTTTGAAATGATCACTCTGGCTGCTGGGTGGAGAACAGACCAAGAGAGGAAGGAAGAATACGAATTAGGAGGCAATAATCTAGATGGGACAAGATGGTGGCCTTGGAGCAAGCTGGTTCCAGTGGAGGGTGGCAATGGCCAGGTTCGGGCTACCTACTGAAGGTAAAGCCAGCAAGATTGGATAATGGACTGGAAGCGGGGTCTGAGAGAGGCATCAAGGATGTCTTTCAGATTTGGGGCCTAAACAACTGAAAGGATGGAGTTGCCACTTGCTTTCTAAAAGGAGTGAAGGCGCAGCAGACTTGGAGGATGTACAGTCTGCTCTGGACGCTCTCAGTCCGGATCCTGTGAACACCCCAGTGGACACTCTGAATAGGCGGAAGTTCCAGAGGTCCAGTCTGGAGACACATGTAGGAGCTGTCAGCATAGAGCCTGTATTTGAAACCCTGGCACTTGGTGACATCACCAAGGAAATGAATACAGATTAAAAAGAAGAGAGAACTAAGCAGGGAACCCAGAAAAAAAAAATTCACAGGCAGCTCTAGGTCAAGGAGAACCGTCAGAAAATCCTGCTACACCATGTGCAGCCTCAGCTCAGGGGACAAGGGGAGGAGAGACAGTGACTCAGTGTCTTCTTCCCACAGTGGCCTCCTCTTCTTATTCTCCTAACAGGATTTGCCTCCATCTGTCCTGCTGGCTGGCACACATGGTCACTGCTCTAGAGTCTAGATTTTGACTTGTGGCTAGAAAAAGATGTCCTGGGATCCTTGTTCCCCTGGGTAGTTGCATGCCCACCTCCACTCCAGTGGGTGCCCTCCATTGCTGTCCAGGCCCTCCACCCCTGCTTCCTCCCAAACGGTCTTCAGAAACACTCTGATGCGGTCACCTGCAAGGACTGCCATGCATGAGTAGAGCCCCAGCCTCATTCCTGGTGCTTGGGGCAGGCAGAGTAGGGTGCCTCTGAGTGATGAGAGTCATGTTCAACATGGCCAGTGAAAGCAAGGCTCCCATGTACATCTCTGCCCCAGGACCTCTGAGCTTGGATGGCAGAAGCTGGATAATGAAGGGGTCTTATTGGATTTTTTCTGGTGGCCTCCAATGCATTGGCCTCACCCTGGACAGAATGACTTGTGCAGAATGTGAATTTCATGATGCCACTCCCCCCTCCTCCCAACAAGATCTTCAATAGCTCCCAACTACCCTCAGGAGAAAATGCAGAACCCTTAACAAGGCTAACAAAACCCATCTTGGTCACGGCTCCGCGCCCTGCTTACTGCTTCAGCCCATTCTTAGCACATCTCCAAACTGTATTCTTTGCTCTAGCCCCGCTGCCCTACTTGTGGGTCCTAAAATGATCCATCTTTTCTCCTACTTCTAAGAACTTACACAAATTGTATTTCATTTCCCTGCAATGCCTGGAATTGTTAAACACTTTTTACCTATATTTAGAAAGTGAACACACAGCTTATGGTGGCTTTAACAGAGTTTCCTAAGCATAGCTCAGTTGCCTGGGTCCAGGCGAGGTTGGGATAAAGGCAGCACAGGCATTCCATACGACCACGGAGACCCAGGAGGGCATGGAGCCTGTCACGTTCCCTGCACATTTTCATGGGGGCCCACGTCTGCTGTTGGCCCAGGGGGCGAGCCAGAGGCCTCCAGCTGAGCACCGGGCTCTTGGGAAAGGGGTCTCATGGTCTTGAACGGGGCAGGATGATGATGGCGGGTGGTGGGCCCAGTAGTGATGGCAGCAGAGGATATTAGGGAGACCAGGCTAGTACTTTGCACACTATTCAGGAAAAGACTTTCTCTCCAAGGCAGGGCAGCACATGGTCTAGTGCTTTGTGCTAGGTTCTTGATTCAATGAATATTCTAGAAAGCTTACTTGTAGAAGTTCTGCAGTGTGGCGGCATGTACCCATGTGCTGGGGCAATTGTCGTGGGGTAAATTGTATGCAAAGCTATGCATTAGGGTTTATTTCTCTTTGCTGTCTCCCTACAAGTCTGACTTATTCTCAAACAAAACTAAGGAAAGAAAGAAGGGTGAGAGCATGGCTGCCTTCCCGACTAGATGCGGTGGAGTAATGATTAAGAGTAATTCTAAAGGATGGAAGAACTGGGCAGAGAAAACATTCAGATTATACTTCTCTGCTCCCTCCCAAATTCTTCTCCTAGCCTCTGGAATTCCCATAAGACGATTAGCAAACTTCCCTACACTTTCACCTTCTCCATCGAAGAGTGTCTACGCCGCCCATCGTTACTGGTTCTCCCCTGGAGATTAATTCCTGGAGCCTGTACCTTAGGATCTGGGGGCAGGGGCACGGCTTTCTTGCTCCTGATTGTCCCCTCCAAATGACCATTCCCTCACCGCCCGGCAAGGCTGGTGTTCTCTGAGGCTTGTTCCCTGGAGTCCTCAGGCGGTCATCACCTTGTGCAGACTCCTGACGGTGCCCCTCATTTGAGAAGACCTTGGCTTTCGGTTCACGGTCCTCCTCTCTCCTGAAGTTCCACCAACACCCTGGGTGACTCTGGTGCTTTATGTGGACAACCCCTCCAACACACAGGCCCCTAAGTTTGACCTCCTCCTCTCCAGGGACCTTCTCCTTTAACATCACTTAAGCCACCTTATCCCTTAACCAAACCCGAGACCCGATTATCACCCCAGCCATCCAGCCTGAATCAGAAATGCAGATTCCTGCTCTCCAGCACATACTTTGACCCATCCAACTCACTCACTCAGCTACTCCCAATATATCAGTTCTATGTCCTTGCTGGGGCTTTAACAAGTCCCAGATTTTCTCTAATTTGCCACATACTTCCCCTCCCTTAACTTCAATCCCCTGCCCAGCACATCAACCACTCATTCACCAGTACGAAAAACTCCTCTGCCTCAATGTTCTCACTTTGCAGCTGTTTTGTATAACTCTAGCCCCAGAAAATCACCTGGCTGCTGTCTCTTTGCTCACCCCTGGACAGCTGGGTGCTGTTCAAGAAAAAAACACAACCACGCACATTAGTACCAACAGCTAATGACAGTCCCCCTCAACGAGGCTCGGACACCAGCTCTGCCCGACAAGCCTAATATGCCTCAACAACTGTTCATATTCTCCTCTGCAAAAATGTCTTCACTTTCCCCAAACCACCCCCACCCTCAGCCGCTCCTTTCATCTCAGCCAGTGGTCTGGCTTCCTCCTTCTAAGGGAAAAAAGAAGCTGGCAGAAAGGAACATTCGCAAGCCCCCCCACCCCCAAATCTACAAAGCCGCCTGCGTCCTTATCATCCCTCCCACCTTCACTCCTGTACAACAAAGCCAATCTCTTTCCTTGGCACGGCCCTCACTCTCATGCTTTCACGGGATCATTCTTCATCCACTTAATATGCACTCAACAAACGTTCTTCGAACACCTACCAAGGCCAGGGACTGTTCTAGTTGCTGCGGAAACAAAGACCCTACTCTTACAGACCTTACATTCTAAAGAAATATATCCAATAAGCCAGTGACGACAGTGCTGTAAGAAACACACAGTGAGGTAAGGGGGCTAGCAAGTGATGAAGGAGGAACTGCTATTGCACATAGGGTAATCAGGGAAGATTTCTCTGAGGAGGTGGCATTTAAGCAGGGACCTAAAAACATGAGAGAGAGTGTGTTCCAAGTACTGAGGGCCTCGCTCTCCCAAGCTTGTATGGTAGGTAAGACTCCCAGGCAAATATGAAATTTTTTTTCTAATATTGAACTTAATTTCTCCTTCAATCTACCATTCCGTGGGGTGGTAGAAATTTAATTTCTATCAAATTAAGGTCCCACCTCTCACCCTCTCACTCTTGCTGATGAGACCGCTAATTACTCTCCGTGCCCGTCTCACATTACTCTCCCTTCACAGTCTGTGCATGTATTTCCTTAACTCGCCATGCTCTTCCTCCCTTCTGGGTCCCTGTGTGCCCAAGTGCTTCTCGCTTTCCCTGGAACCCCCTCCAGCACCCCCTAATGGCCACACTCATTCTTGACTCTTACCCCATCCTCGGGTCTCAGCTTAACTATTTCCTGATCAGATAAGCCCTTCCCGACACCCGATCCAGGTTGCCTATCCCGCTGTTCTGCCCAGGGCCAGTCTACAGCTGGCGCCCGCAGGTGCAGTCATACCAGCTTGTTAAAATATTGAAACGCTTCTTCAGTGCTGTAAGTAGCTGCTGTCAGCCCGCCCCTCATAGGGTCCTTCAGATGGCCCCAAGATCTCGCCTCTCAGATGGTAGCACCTGACCCAGAGGAGTATCCCCAGCGTTCTGCTCGGCTGCCAGAGCTGGCATCCACGCACACAATCAGTAAAATATTTTAACATACCCTCTGGTTATCTTCCAAGACCAGGCACTTTGTTTAATCTCTGATTTAGTGCTTCTCTTTCCCACCGGCTCTGAACTCCTCCAGAGCAGGCTCTGTGTCTGTCTCATTCACTCCTTTATCCCGGCACCTCAGACAGCGACGACCCAAAGGAGGAACTTGATAGTGCTGACTGAGTGAATGACTGAGTGAATGAATGCACGGGTGGAGTGATCATATATATAGACACCAGCCGTGGTTACCTGCCCATGTTCATCGGTGTATGTGTGTGCATGTGTGTGTGTGTGTGTGAATGCAAACAGGGTCTATACCCGGCCAAGAAGATGCCTTTGAACTTGAGCCCCCCAGCAGTGCCCACTGCCCAGTATCCTGGAGGAAGTCTACACGGGGGACCAGGGTGGGGTCCCATCACAGGGCTCATATGTGGCTGGAGAGGGTCTGCGCTGCCTGCCCCAGGCCCTGATCATGGGTCATCATGGCCCCCACCTTCCTCCAGGCTGGTGACAATGCCCAGGCAGTGAGCAGCACCTGTGTGACGGGGGCAGGCTGGGAAGACTTGGGTTTGGAGACTCTGAAAGCCAGGAACATTGCCGCTGGCTCTACCCCTCACCGTTACTCAAAGCCACGGTTATCGGATGGACGAGGCTGACCAAGCAAAACCAGGAAAGCTTCCATGGAGTTTCCTCGACGGGGACAAAACTCTGGGCTGTGAGGCTGGGGAAGAGCAAACGGAAGGAGAACAGCGCAGTGTGACCTGTGAAGCGTCTGCTGGTCCCCAGGTCTAGGTGCCGGTGGTTTGGCTTCCAGGGGACAGCACAATGCTAAGTCCTCTTCCTGAGCAGGTGAGCCCAGCCACTTGGCTGTCAACCCCAGCTCAGAACAAGACAACCCACAGGGGTCTGGCCAGTTGGAGTTCTTCCCGTCAGGATGGCCGTCAACAGCCTATTGGAAACAGGGCGGTGAGCATGAGGAACAAAGCTGGGCAGGTCTCCCAGGCTGAGAGGGGATGAAACTCTCCCAGGGAGCCACAACTCGGAGCCCACGGATCCAGCACTCAAGTCCCACCACACTCCATAGTTCCGTGTCCTGATGCTGAAGGAGGAAAGAAAGTGGGTCCTTTAAGACAAGCAGAAGGTCTCTCGTGGGCAGCCACCAGCGCACCACGTGGCCCAGGCTGGGAAGTGAGCGGCAGCCCTGGTCCTCAGTCACACTTGGCCAAGCTCCCCATCGTCCCCGACACCGGGCTCCTGAGTGTCCTGAGACACTTACATAAACTGCGCATTCCTGGATTCCAGCCCCACAGATCTTGAGGCTGCAGGTCTGGGGCAGTGGGATGCCATCCAGGTGGTCCTCAGACCACGCGTGGAGAAACACTGGCAGGCAGGTGGCTAGGGAGCATCTCACTTCAACATCTCTGCCATGTGGAGCCTGGCCTGAGGACCCAGCCCCGTCCAGCTGAGGGCTGGGGAAATGCTCCTGCAGGAGGCTCTGCGGTACCACACGGACAGACAGGAAGTGGTGTAGACGAAGTGGAGGGTGTGGATGTCAGCAAGACACTTCCTAAGACTCAGCACTCTTCACCACACACGCTGGAAGGCAGAGTTAGCATCCAAATGAGCCCAGCCATTTGAAGCAATGAGCCACTGAGATGATGTAATGTCAGAGGGACCCATGTAAACTCCTGTACGCACTCGAAAAATCCAGCTGCTGAAACGTGTGTTCCCAGGGCTGGGGCTTAGCAGCAGAGCACATGGGAAAAAGAAAGAAAAAAGACTATGAGTTTTAAATTGACTATAAACTCAGTATGAGAAGATGCAGTGTAGACATTCAAAAACATGTGACACTGACATTGACAGCTTATTTATTTTTACTTAACACTTCTATAACACCATCTCAGACACTGTTCTAAGCACTTAACAAATATTCACTCTGTAAGCCCTTGTAATAATTCCATGAGGTAGATATCATTATTAGCCCCATTTTACAGACGAAGAAACTGAGGCAGACAGGTTTCATAATTTGCCCAACGTCACACAGCCAGTTGGAAGCAGAGCCAGAATTTGAACCCAGTTATGGGTTATCCACAGCAAGGAAAATGTGAACCAATGCTCGCTCTGCCCTGAGCAGACCACACTTAAGAAGCAGCACTGGCCACTTGGGTGTGAACCACTGGAGGGTGAAGGGACTCAAGACCAGGAGGAGCAGGGGGAGGCAGTGCGTACATTTACCCGGCAGCAGAGTAGGGGGGCCCTGGGGCAGAATACTGGAGACTTCAAATGATTGCCCGCACACAATTGAAGGGTTATCAACTACAAAAGGGAGGGCTTAATATGTAAGAGTCCCGAGGGCACAAGGAGAACCAACGTCATAGGGAAGCTGGCGTCACACACGCCAAAGGGAGATTGTTGTCTCAGGGAGCACAGCCCTAAAGGCAGACAGTCCTAAAGGCTAGGTGGCCACTCCTTGGGCACAGGGAGAGGAGATGGATGCATAGAGGATTCTGTTCAGATTCTGGATTCCTTTGATAGCAACAACTGAGCTCCCACCAAAGTCCGGAACACTGACTATAGAAGAAGCCAACTGTCAACGTGATCACAGCCATCGTTCGAATTCACCTTCCGGGGACAGCAGTTAGCTGAGATCCAGGTGGAGCAGAGGGGCTGGAGCTGGGCCAGCAAGCACGACCTGGGAGCTGAGAAGGGGATCTAAAGAGAGGGGGCAGACCTTCCAAAGACGGATTTCACCTGACATCTTACCAGGGCTTACCCCATCCCAGGAACGCTTCAAGTCCACCCACAGTCTGAGAACAAAAAGATTGCGGTATTTTCATTTATTCACTTGTTCAGTATTTATTAAGGTCAAATATTTATCAAGCACCTACTATGTGTCAGGCCCCAACCTGGGTAATGGGGGTACAGATAATGTCCCTGTCCTGACGGCACAGAGTCCAGCACATTGGAAAGATCATGGACTCCAGAGAGCAACATACCTTGCATTGGACTTGAGGCCCTGGTACTTCCAAGCTGTGTGACCATGGGCAAAGTACTTAACCTCTCTGAGTGTGTTTGCCTCATCTACAAAATGAGAATTTCTACCTCAGAGAAATGTTTGAAATTTAAAAGAGGCCTAGGACTTGGCATGTGATAAATCAGGGTTCGTACTTATATTAGTCTGGGTTCTTAGCTGCAAGCAACCAACGCTGATTCTGGCAGATTAAACCAAAATAGGATTTTACTAAAAGGATATCAGGTCGTTCACACAGTTGTGAGAGGCATGGAGAACAAGGCTTTAGACCAAGCTCCTAAAAGCAATGCCCATAACAATACTGCCAAAATCGCCTGATGAGAAAGCCACCACTGCCCGCTCTTCCCCGGGAATGCCACGTTTGGGTCAGGCAACAGACCTTCCGACTGCTACCACCTACCCTCCGCACCCCCACCGCCAAGAGAACGCCAACGCCTCGCTACATGGGTTCCGGACAGAACCTCTCTCCTCAAGCTGCCCCATGTCCAGATTGAGGTCTCACACCCGTGAGTCTGGTCGGAGGGGCCTGGGTCTCACCTCGGCTCCGTAGGGTAGCTGCAAAGAATCCTGGGAGTGGAGCGCTCAGGTTCCAACTTTGGGGAGGGAGGACTCAGAAGGCTGGAACTCGCCCCACCCCCACCCTCACCCCAGTCCCCGCCCCCTGACAAAGACAAAGCAAGGATGTTCCACAAATGCTATGCACCAGAACATGACAAATGTCCACTGGAATCCGTCACCCAGGTTGTTCACCAAATACACAGCCAGTCTTTCGCCAGCCCTGAAAACTCCCGGTGGAGATGTCCCAGACTCGCCAAAGCCTCCCAGCCCAGACCCTGCCACCCCGACACCTCTGTGAAGTCCGTGGTGTGCGTCCGTCCACACGTGACCCTCCATCTCCAGCACGAGGGCGAGTCTCAGGCAGGAGGTTGGAGGAGGAGTGGGGACCCTGAGGCTCCTGGGAAAGCCGGGGAGCGGACTAGGACCTGGCTGGGGAGGCGCAGAGTGGACTAAGCCTGCCACCAAGTGGCCATCTCGAGAACTACATGGGGGCCAGGACTTCAACCAAGCCGCCCAGGCAGAAAGCCCGGCCTCCCCGCGCTTGGGAGGTGAGCGCTCCTTCTCCTCTCTGCTCCTGAACTGGGTCCGATCTGCTGACCTCGGAATGAGAGAATGCTAGCCAACATTGGTTTGGTACCCTGCAGTGTACAAAATGCTTTCAAGCAGTGATAATAATTACACGACAATATTAATTATTATTATTATAGAAACTATCATTAATGGAGGGCTTACTATGTGCCAGAAACTTTAATCCTCACAACAAATCCATAGTGAACAAACATATTTCCCCAGCCGGCTTCCAGTTTTCCTTTTTCTCTCCACAGAACCTCAGTTTTTTGGAGGGGGATTCCCCTTCTGCTCCTAGGACTTTTGTTGAAACTACTGGCAAAAAGAAGCTCTATTCTCACTGAACCCATGAGAATAGAAGTTTTGAGCATCCCCTGTCCAAGACTGAAACGAATGCACAAGGAGCAGAACAAACCTCGGTGGCTTTGGAGCCCCCTGGATTCAGCCGTGCCTGAAAAAGTCTCTGGGCTTTTCCATTTCGTGAACCAACATATTCCCCTTTACTTAAGTCTATTTGGGTGGGAGGTTTTTTTTTTTAACTCATAACCAAAAGAATGCTATTAATTCTTATTTAGTAAAAGAGATTAGCATGTGGAAGTTGGGCATTGTAAGTAACAAATCCCAAAATAGGGAATTGTCAAAGTCAAGGCGGCGGGGGACATTTTTTCAACACCCTTTGCTGCTGCCTGTTTTGGGCACTGGATAGAACGTGGGCACCAGGACAGACAAGATCCACGCTCTCCTGAGCTGGCTTTCTCGTGGGGAATGCCACAGCAAACAAATCAGACAATAGCAGGGGCGGGAAGTGCCATGCAGAGAGTGAAAACATTAAAACATCTCTGTGCTGTGATAGAGTATGACCAGGGGGTTTCTTTAGATTGGGTGGTCAAGGACTGGTGTGATGGAAATGCACTCTGTCAGCTTGGTTACCCCGGGACCTACATTCCCCAGAACCCCCTTCCTTGCATGGTTCCAATTAGAGTTGGCCGAAAGAAGAACTTGTGTGAGATTTGAAGGCAGAAGTGGTCCAGTGTCCATTACTCTCTTAAGGACTCTTTGCAGTCGCACGCAGGGGTGGGCAAATGCATTGGGACTCAGTGAGTTCATCACACCTTTGCTCTCCTTCACGCAAATCCAACTGACCATCAGCATCCTTCTGATCAACCACAGCCTCAGGCCCTCTGCCACCTGGCTGTAGAACAGACACAGGGAGCAGCCTCCCACGGACCTCTCTATGAATGTCTCCTTCACAGCCCCACGGAGGTGGTGGCCTTTAAAAAGAGGTGGTAGCAGCAATGGAAAGGGAATAGGTTCAAGATCTGTTTTGGAGATGGACTTGGTAGAACGTGCTGGTAGGTTGGATGGAGAGTGAAAGACAGAGGGGAATCAGGATGACTCCCAGGATTTTGCCCTAAACAAGAGAGTGGATGTTGGGGGCCATTTTCTGAGACAAGAAGAAGCATATCTAGTGTTGGAAGCAAGAGTTCTATTTTGGACACTGTAGTAGATTGAAAAAAAAATAGCCACAATATTTTTATTAGATTGAAAAAACTGGCCATAGCCCCTCCCAATCATAATCATAAACTTACATAAAAGTTGCAAGTACAGTACAAAGAACTTTCTTTTTACTGAACCATTTGAAGATCAGTTTCTGACCTCATGCCCCATTATGAGCAAACATTTTACTATTTCCTACAATCAAGAACATTTCCTCCCCTACCTAACCGCACTCAGAATCAAAATCAAGAAATTAATGATGATAAAATACTATTATTTAATCTGCAGTCCTTATTCCTATTTCTCTAGTTGTTTCACTAATGATCTTTAAAGCTATAGAAAAATAATTTTTGTGTCCACCATTCACTCCAGGAACACGTGTTTCATTTAGTTTCATGACTCTAACGTCCTTCAATCTAGAAGATGTGTTCTTTATTGTTTACTATGATCTTGACATTTTTGAAGAGTACAGTCTGCTTATTTTGGGTAGAATGTTTCTTGATTTTTGTTTGTCTGAAATTTTCTCACAGTAAAATTCAGGCACAGCCTCTTTAATTGGGGTATCACGAGTGGTAATGGGTTTTTCTCATTGCATCCCATAAGGTGGACAGTTTCCTTTCTCCTGTATCTGATCAGGTTCACTTTGATCGTTTGATTAGGGTGGTGTCTGCCAAGCTTCTCCCCCGTAAATTCCTCTTTTCTCCCTTTACAGTTAATAAGTATTTGCTCATCGTTGAAGTAAACATCATTAATTGAGGGCTTAATATGCGGGGAGGTACTTAAATTTGTAAATATCCCATATCTCATTAAACTTTCCATTGGTTTGTTCTTTGTTTGTATCAGTATAGACTAACAGTTTTCTGTTTTTTTCAGTGAGTTGTTACTCTCATTATTTATTTTGAGGCTCAAATTGTCCCTTGTCTGGCCACTCAGTGGAAGCCCACCATTTTTTGAATACTTCATTGCTTTCTGGCACAAGATAAGATGTTCTAGGCTCATCTTGTACTTTCTCCACCTCAGCATTGGAAGCAACCATTTCTCCAAGGAGCCCTGGTTCTAAGATCTGCAGGCAAGAGGTGAGGCTGCTCCCAGGGCTTCTCAGTGCACACACACATACACATGTGTACACACACACATACACACAAACACACACACATGGATACCTTCCTGTCCCTTCTCCAGCACCAACTCCCCATTCCCGGCCATCTCCCCAAGAGGACACCCTCCTCATCCTGCTTGGAATTTAACACACCCTGCCAGGCCAGGCGACTCCTCTATGGGGACACCCTGCTCCCCAGGACAGGCCACTCCTCACCATACCCTCTTCACTCCGCACAAGCTCTGATAGCTTGCACTGGCCCACCCCGCTGCCAGAATGCCCTTTTACCTCACCCGGGCTCTGACACCCATGCCAAACCACATCCCCAATGCTGCATGGACCCTACTTCTCCATCCTACTTCTGCTCTGACACTCCGTGCCAGGCCACTCCACCTCCTCGGAGAGATGCCCTTTGCATGCCATATGCTGCGATTCCCAGGCCAGGCTGTCCTCCCTCCCACCCGCCTCACCCACACCTTCCTCACTCAGGTGCACATTCACTGCTCCAGCCTGGCTCTTCCCAGGAATGCCTTCCTCACACTACTTGGGCTCAGACACCCTACTCTGGGCCACTGTGGCTGGCCTTCCTGTAATGGCTTTAGCCCTCAATTGCTCAGGAACAGGGGTGGGGAGGGTAAAAGCCATATTAAAGTTTTAAGGGTGCTGTTTTGCTAGAGAAAGTTCAAGTCTAGAAAAAGTAAAATCTGGTGATTGCTGAAGCCCTAGGCTAATTCTAGATCCGCCCACCCTATCCCCATCCCTGCCCCCACCATACCAAAGACGAATGAGCTGTTAATGTAGTGCACAGACCCCAGGAAGGAAAAGTCCTCCAATGTCCTTCTTAGATGAGATCAAGGAGCAGAGTTGACAAGCGATAGCTTTCCAGAGAGTGTGACTAGGGGCAGCTGGATTGGCTGGTCAAGTAACACACTCCATTCTCCAGGCAGGGACTACTTCACGTTCCCAAACTGCAGGATGGGATATATCTTATGGACCAGTGACTCAATGGCTCACATTTTATCAATGAGAATTTTCATTTGCAGTTGTCCAACCTTCCCACCATTGTTACACACGGAGCATCCAGGGCTGATTACATGTATCACTTGGCTACAGGCCGCAGGACTATGAGGACTCACACCTGGACCTGATCAGGAAAGCACACATCACCCAGAGACCCCGGACCTGGAGCTTTGACATCCAAGAATAGGTGGCTTTGGACCATCTCCCTTTGGGCAGACAATGAGTGAGTGTTTAGTGGTATAAGGGTGAAGCATTTTTCCAATTATTACTTGGGAAGAAAGGTGTATAGAGGGTTGGGCAGCCAAGCGATGAACTCTAGTGGAATTGCTTTTTCCTGCTCAGCATGTGTTTCCCTTTCTTGGGGTAATAACACTCTGGTTTTCCTCTGGGGAATTCACCCTTCCCCACTTTCAGTCCGTCTGGGTTGAGTAGGGCTGACCCAGGCTCTAGGGGTGGCCATGCAACCCAAGCCTGGCCAGTCAGCCTATTTCCATTCCTGGCCTTATGATTATTTAGATATGGGCAGATGACCCGATTAAGCCAATGAAAGACAATTCTGATTTTTTTTTTTTTTCTGGAACTCCTAGGAAAGAAAGGTTTCTTTCCATTGAGGTTGCCAGGTGGAGAGGATGCTGGATATCTGGGACTTGAATTGTGTGGGAAGAACATGACTGGGAATGAAGCCAGCAGAGAAAAGCAGGGCCAAAATGGGAACACAACCTGAGCCCTAAGGTTGTCATTTGAGACCCAGAATTGAACTGTGATCAAAGCCAGATATTGCTCTAGAGTTTTCACTAATGAGCCAGTAAATTCCTTTCTTAGTCTGAGTTCAAAATGGCTTTCTGATACTTTCATTAAAGGAGGGCTTAAGACATATTCCTTGGGGAGCAATTTTTCACCATATTTTACAGATGGGGAAGCTGAGACTCAGAGAACTTGAGTAACTTGCCTGAGGTCACATAAATGGTGTGATGTGAGTCTTATGTGTCAACTTGGTTAGGTTCCAGTACCCAGTTGTTTAACCTAACACTAACCTAGGCATTGCTGTGAAGGTATTTTGTCGATGTGGTGAACACCTATAATCACCCAACGTTAAGTAAAGGACAGTATCCTGACCCAAACAGTTGAAAGACCTTAGAGCAAAAACTGAGGTTTCCTGAAGAAAAGAAATTTTGCCTCAAGACTTCAGCATCAACTTGAGTTTCCAGTCTGCTGGCCTGCCCCATGGATTTTGGACTTGTAAGCCCCCACAATTCCTTAAAACGAATCTACCTATCTATCGCTATCATCTATCTACCTACCTATCTATCTATCTATCATTTATCTATACCTATAATCGTATCTATATATCTATGTATCTATCTGTATCTATATATGTCTGTCTCCTATCGGTTCTGTTTTTCTGGAGAACCCTGACACGGAGGGTAAGTGGTAGAACTGAAACTTGGATCCTGATCGATCTGGCTCCAAGTCCAGCGCTCTTTACTTTTCACAATTAAAGCTGGCTTGAGAGAAACAGTCATGCATATGTATAGGATGCCTACATGTATCCTCTTGTGACAGGATGCTAGAAATATGCTGACAACCTCCCATCTTTATCTCCATCTCAAACTTTTCTTCCAAAGCCCACATGTGGACAGATAACTGTTTCCCCTGCATCCCACATTGAAGCTCCTCATCATCCCTTCCCTCATCTCTCCTCCTTCTCTTCCTGTTCCCAACTGCAGAGAAGGACATGGCCATGCACTCACTTCCTAAGCTAGATAGCTTGCATCACTCCCAAATCCTTCCCCTCTCTCCCTTCCCACTTCCAACTAGTCAATGTTTTCTATTGATTTGCCCAACTAAACATCTCTTGTATCCATTTCCTCCTCTCAATCCACACAACTGCTGACCTGGTTAGGCCCTCATCACTTATCCAAATGTGGTTTTGCAATTGTTTGTACCTCCTTACGCACAGGCAAAGGCCAGGGGGCTGAGCACTGGCCACAGGACTAAGAAGTCAGGAAGTGAGAGTTGAGTAAAGGGCATGAGTGTACATCTGCAGAGCCATCTCCACAGGAAAGTGCTCGATCTGAGGCTGTGTAGATGCTCTGAGGTAGAGAGAGAGGAGAATAAGGGTGTGCAGGCAATAGGGCCCAGACCAGAGGGACATAACAGGAGAGAGGACTCACAGCAGAAGAGCCTGGGCTCATTCTTTATCCCGTGGCCAGGGAGCCCCCACCTTGGTCCACTCCTTTGTGCACATGACAACTTATCCCTCTGTGGTGCAAATCTCTGCCTGACTTGCTCAGGATCCTCCAGTTGGTCCCCTTTACCCACAGGATAAAATTTAAATCCCTGGAATGTTTGCACCTGCCTTCCTCCCTGGTTCACTGAGCACAACTGCCCCTTGCACTACATCCTCCTACAAGACTGAACTAGTCATGGTTTCCTGATGACACTATGCTCTCACACCTCCATCCTTACACCTGCTCTCCACTCTACACACAGTGACTTGTTCGCCTGGCAGCTTTCTACTTCTCTTTCCTCTCCTAAGCTTGTGTTGCACACTGCACACATCTCCACTGACGCATTCAACACATTGCATCTTAGCTGCCTGCAGGTCTTGTCAGTTTGCATGAAAGACTGTAAGTTCCTGTCTTCTCATCATTATCTTCACACTTCCGCCCAATCTCCATGCCACAGAGTAGCTGTTCAATACGTGTTTGTTGAGTGGATGAATGAATGGATGGGTAAAATGGAAACTGGGAGGAGAGACTGATTTGGGACAGGAGGTTTTTAAAAATTGATTTACAGAACAATTGTAAAGATAATACAGAGAATTTCTGTATATCCTTCATCTGGCTTCCTCTAACATTAGCATCTTACACAACCACAGTAGGTTTATCAAAACCAGGGAATTAGCATTGCTACAATACTGCTGACTAAACTATAGACTTTAGATTTCACCGGTTTTTCTAATAATGTCTTTTTCTGTGTAGGATCTAATCCAGGCTACCATGTTGCTTTTGGCCATTATTTCTCCTTAGTCTTCTCAGGTCTATACAGTTTCTCAGTCTTTCCTTGTTTTTCATGACCTTGACGCCTTTGAAGAGTACAGGTTAGGTAATTTGGAGAGTGTCCTTGAATTTGGGTTGCCTGATGTTTCCTCATGATTAGACTAGGGTTGTGGATTTGGCAGAAAGAATGTCACAAAGATAAAGTGCCTTCTCATTGCATCATATCAGGGATGCGTGCCATCAACACTTCTCACTGGTCATGTTGACCTTGGTCACCGGGTTCAGGTAGTGTCTGAAGGGTTCCCCACTGTGGAGTGACTCTTTCCCTTTCCATGTGCTGTTCTTTAGAAGTGCATCACTAAGTCCACTGAACACTCAAAGGGAGCACAATTGACTTCTATCCCCTGGAATGGTAGTATCTACATTCATTATTTGAAATTCTTCTAGAATGAAGATTTGTAGGACAGAAATTTTGAACTTTATTTTTGCTATCACCCCACTGGTGAAGCCTATGGACCTCTTATCAAAATAGTGTTTTAAAATTTAATGTATTTATTTAAAAAAACAAGGGGTTACAAAAGAAAACAATTTATATTGAAATACAATTATCAAAATATTTTATAAATAAATTTGTGATATGGTAATAAATGTGTTTGTTCATTAACACAACAAAACACAAGTTCTAGCAGCATGTCTAATACTGATTGTAGTTTCAAAGTGTTGCTGAGCATAAATGGTGTCACAGCTACTGCTAATGCCACTGTGGCTTGCCGCCCACATTAACAATGAAAGGAGTGCTACTTCAGTGACAGGTTTGCAAAATTAAGATATAATTTTTTTCCAAAACATGTTCACAGACCCCCTGAAGTCTATGCATGGGCCCCTGGGAGGGTCCCTGGGCTCTCAATTAAGAACCCCTGATTTAGAGGCCAAGACAGCAGAGGTGTTCTACGACTGTGCAAAAGGAGGTGGAAAGTACCACAGCAGGTGGGGAGCAGTAAAGAGACTTCACCCTCACTAATAACAAAAGACATGCAAAACAAGCCAAATCTATTTTTCATATCACAGATTTATTTATCATTCCACTTATCATCTTTGAGATTAGAAAAATTTAACACTCAGTGCTGGTGAGGATGTTGTGAAACTGACAGTCTCCTACCTTACTGGTTGCCAGGCTAATGTGTGCAAATTGATGCAACCCGATGGAGAAGCAATTAGGAAATATTAACAAGCATAAAAATTCAAACTCTTGATTGAGAAACCCACTTCCGAGAAGGGACCCTAAGAAATTAATCCTAGATATATAAAAGTCATATTTAGAGATGCCTGTCACAGCAATACTTACATAAGCAAAAAATATTAGCAGCAACTAAAGATCTAAAATGATGGCAAATAGTCAGGTGAAGTGCTGTGCATGGATCAATGGAATGGATGCAGATACTAAATGATAGCTTCTAGAAGAAGGCAATAATGCGGCACAGACTTACGAGAGGTGAGAGATGGAGGGACTCCCTCTGAGCCTCAGTTGCCTTGTCTATAAATGGGGGAATAATACCATCTCCTAAGATTGTTATGTGGCTTCATGAGATGACATTTAAAACCCCTAGTAAAGGGCCTGGGACATCACAGGTGCTCAGAATGTATCGGCTGTTATCTTTATGATGATACTGTGCTGTACCAATCGAGTAAAACATAAGTCAAATGTAAGCATGGATACATCTTTGCCAAAACATGCAGGAACTAGATAGAAAGGAAATACTTCAAAATGCTCATAGTGATGGTGTTGGGGTAAAAAAAGATTATAAATGATTTTCTGTTTTTCTCTATTTTCTAATTTTCTATGATATGCTTTTAATATACTATTAAGCTGTTAATACAAAAAGAAGCAAAGGCTTTTGCTAGGAACACACATCCCCACTCTTTCGTAACAATGGAGATGGAGCCCATATCAGGACAGTACTTAACTCTGGAGTCCTATATTTCTCTCTGTGTCCTTTTGTCCCCTAAACCTTGGAGGCAAAGAAAATCCCACTACACAAAGTTGATGCATCTGTATAATTTCTGAGTGGTCTAAGTCACCCCTAGATGAAAGGGCCTCAAATAAATTACAAATAAATAAACATTCACTAGAGCCTAAATTGTTGACATCATTTAATTCACTAGCCAGAGACGGAATCTCAGCAGCAGCAACAGAAGGAGCCTGGCCAAGTACGTGACACACAGTAGGTGCTCAACAAACCTTAAATAAATACCTGGCCTCTGGCCGACAGCTTATGTAGTCCCCGCCTCTCTGCCTCCACGGTTGTCCAGGTGCAGCCAGTCTGCCCACACGGTGGCAGTGCTGCTCCACACTAGGTAGAGTTGGGTAGGCCCAGTTTCTACCTGGCACTAGATAGATGCCCAACTGCCCCTTCCTTCTCAAGTGGAGAAGTCCTGTGATGCACAGAAAGGCTCCAAAGGAGGGCATCGTTGTAGTCACCCCGTCTTTCTTATCGGAGTAGGAGACATGGCCCTCTGGCTATAGGAAAGATGCATCCATCACCTTTGGAGGTTTAGTCCAGTCTGTGAGGTAGACGGAGCACCCTGTATGGAGGTTTATACATCCATGAGGCCAAGCTAGGGCCAGAGGCTGCCGGGGTGGTCACTGGCCACAGTAGTTTAAAACAGAGCTCTCCGGGGCAGGGGAGGCAGTGTGGCGAGATGGCGTAGTGTGAGCTGCAGGGAACTCTCAGACCAGGGTTCACATCGTGACTCAGCCTCTGGCAAGTAACCTCGCCAGCTCCATTTTCTTATCTGTGAAATGGGAGCGAGACCTTGTAGGGCCATTGAGAGATCTAAGTTAGACAATGTGTGTCAAGGATGGAGCATGATGCCGGGCACATGGCAGCTCAGTGAGTGTTAGTTGCTATCATTCTTGTTGTTATTGTTGCTGTTGGTAACAACTGGGGTGTTATTAATTATGTATAGAGATCCCAAGGAAGATTCTTGCCCCGGGTGGACACACAGACCGAGTCTGTGACTAGATCTTGAAATTATTTCTTCATCTATAATAAGATGGGAACTGAAAGAGCAAAGAGTGGGTCCGAGAGGCAAGAATTTTAACTACTTTTTTCTTTTTAGTGAAGAAAATCCATTCGGGGAGAAAATTCACTGTGATTTTTTAATTTTCTTTAAGGTGAGAGACAGTGCTAAATTCCTTCAGCTTCCCCTCCCTCTAAATCTTGAAGTCAAAGTTAGCAAGTGAATTGTGGTCCCAGCATCCATGGTGAGGGGTTTTGTCCAACAGGACATCTTGTAGTCTGGCTCCTGGCTCCAGGCTGACCTCATCTACACCCTTTACTGCCAAAGGTAAGATGCCTTTATTCCTCACACAGTTGTCCTCAGAGAAAAAAATTCGTTTTCTTTGTCTCTCCTAAGTTCATCAAGTATGATTGATAAGAAAAGGCAAAGAGTTAGAATTGTTTACACAAAAGGGAGAGCAGAGTAAAAGAGAGGAGAGATGGCTTTTAATAATCTCTACATCTCAGATTTACTGCACAGTGGAAGGTTACCAAATGTTCTCCAATTTTTATTGAGGACATAAACAAAAAGTAAACCTTAAGTACCACACGAGGGATGTAGGCTGGGCAGAAGTAGCAGTTGTGAAAGTATGACTCATAAAGGTTGTCTAGGAGGGATATATTGGAAATGCGAGTCACACGCATTTTAAACGTCTGTTTTCCTCTGTGTGTTCGAATATGTATGAAAATGCAGACGACACTTAAAAGGTCAATCACAAAGATCATAATCGAGGTACATTCATGCACCAGGTCCCTAGATTTTCTCATTGTGGCAAGGGAAGAACAACGGTCTGAGTGGCCATGTTAGACATGAAAGGGTATGTCATGCTGCATAACAAACAGGTCCAAAATTTCTGTGGATTATAACAAGAAAGGACTATGGCGCACTCGTGCTACATCTCCATCAAAAGTTATCAGGCGTCTCTGGTCCACGTGAGGACTCGAGCACTGAGGCAGACACAGCCCCCACCATCTGCTTGCTGCGGCAGAGGGCAGGGCTGGCTGAGTATGGTGAGTCACACACTGGCTCCCACAGGCTCTGCCCACTTCACTTCCTCCCACACGGTATTGAACAAGCAAGCCACGTGGCCACAGGGAAGCGAGATCCTACCACGTGCCTGGATGGAGGAAAACCGCAATCTTTGCAGATAGCCCAGTGACCACCTGGGGCTTACAAGGCTTCTGACATTTTAAAGTGACCAACCTGTCAAGTATGAGATTTGTCCTAAAACATATTTTGTGTAACAATGTCTGTCCTCCGGGATGGACCTCTCTGGGAAGCCCGAGGTAGAGAAACTATAAATACCCTTGCTCCTATTGCATTAGAGTAACTTAGATTTGAGCCTTCCTCCATTCAGAGCAAGGGATTAACTCACTTATTCAACAAATCTTTATTTAGCTCCAACTAAGCACCAGTGCGGAGAATACTAAGACAAAATAAAACAAAATCCCTACTCCCAAGAGGGGCATAGTCTAGTTATCCTGTGGGATTGCTAGGGCTGGGGCTGGGAGTGGGGTCTGGGCTCGACAGAGATTCACGCAGGAGTCATCAAGATGGAAGTGACTTCTGAAGAAGCCACAAGCATTTGTGGCTGCTGAGAATTGTTATTCCAGCTTCACCGAGGAGCAAACACACCTGCCCCCTGTTTGCATCCCCTGCCCTGTCTCTCACATCATCTCTTCCTTGCTTCCTTCCCTGATACCCTGTGCCCTACCCACGTCTCTGGGCTCACCCCTCACCACTCTTGCCTTAAACTTTCCCGTTTTCTCCCACACAGAAGGATGTTTCCTGCCTCTAAACTTCCGCTCATTCTGTCCCCTCTGCCAGGAGCACACCATGCATGCTCAGCTTCTATACTCACTGCGTAAATTCCTATTCCTGTGGGGCCTTGCCTGACACCATTTCCTCCTCCTTCCTGCTTCCTTAAGCACTAGACTGTCACTGCCATCACCACACTGTTCGATAATAGTTTGTTTATGCATCTACTATCTTCCTCACTGGACTGCGGATTCTCTGAGGACAGAGGCTGTTCCCCTGACCTGTAGCATGGTGTCTGGTTAAAGCAGACACTCCAGCAATGTGTACTGATATTTCTGTGGCAGAGAATTATGGATGGGATGATCCGTGAAAGAGATTCAAGCATAAAAATATCCTATATTACAATAGTATTCTGAGTGTGTGTGTGTGGGGGGGAGTATAAAATAGAAATATGACTTCAAGGAGAAAAAAATAACCTCTAACCATAAAAATAACTTCTAACATAAAGAAGACATTATTCATATGCTTCTTAATTACATGATCTCAGTGGCAAATTGCACTGGTATTTAGAGTCCACTGGACACAATTTATTTAAAAATTGATATGTTTTATTATTAAATATTTCCATTAGGCCAGCATAACATCATTTGGACTATTTGGACTTGTGATGAAAAAAATTTGACATCAACCTAAAAAGTATTAGTTGAATGAATGAATAGTGCCTTCGATATCAGTTAACATTAGGTTTGGCTGGGAGTGTCAGAAAACTCAACATAACAGGGACTTAAGACAGAAGTCTTTATATTCTCAGAGCCTGACATACTGTTGGGGTTAAATGGCTCTTACATAAAGAAATTTGGAGTTAGGCAGTCCAAAACCAGGACGATAACCCTATGACCATCAGAACCCAGGCTCCTTCTACTTTGTCACTTTCCATCCTCAACATACTGCTTCTACCTCATGGTCCAAAATGGCTGATCCAGCTCCAGCCATTGTGTCCACACTCTAACCAACAAGAGAAGGAAAGGTAAGGAGAAGGGAATCCTTTTTTAGGACACTTCCTAGAAGTAGCACCCACCATTTCTGCTTATATCTAATTGATCAGAACTTAGTCATGTGGAAGGCAAGGTGAGAAATACAGTCTATTTTAGGTACCTTGTGCTTTGCTAAAAATTGGAGGATCTGAAGAAGAGAATAAATATTAAGGGACAATTTTCAATTTATTCGACATCTACACTTGAATAACTCATAGGCATCTTGAACTGCATATGCCAAATCTGAACTCATTATCTTTTCTCCAAACCTGGCTCTCCTCCAGTCTTCTCTATCTCAGCCAATAGACAGCCCCATTCCGGCTCAAGCCAGAAGACTAATGTCATTGCTGATATTTCTCTGCTGTCAATTCTCCCTCCAAAATACATCTCAAATTCATCTAATCCTCTCCATCCCCTCTCCCAGTCCCCACTGTCAGCAACCTCCTAACTTGTCTCCCAGTGTCCTCCTTGCCCTCTTCTGATCATTCTCCACATTACAACCAGAATGATTTTCTAAAAAGAAAAAAAGTCTGAGCATGTCACTCTTCTGCTTAAACCCCTCAAAAGCTGCGCGTGGCACTTAGGATAAAGACCGAGAACCTTCCAAAGGCCCTGTGTGATCTGGGCCGTGCTTCCTCTTGCACTGCTTGCTTTCTGCTCTCTAAGCAGCAGCCAAGCTTGGCCTCCTGTGGCTCCTCGTCCATGCCAGGCTCCTTCCTGACCGCCCGTGCTGTCCCCTCTGCTTCCACCTCCCTCTTCAACTGGGCGATGCCTGCTTGCCCCTTACACTCAGCTTAAACACCATGTCGGGAGGGAAAATCTCCCAGGTTTGACACTCGGCCTTCATAGCATCCTTTGCTACTTTTGTTTGCAACCTTTACTTTTCATAGCACTTATTGCAGTGAGCATTTCAATGATTATTTGTTTACTTACCTTTCACCCCCTTAGGTGATAAGCTCCTTGGGTCTGGTGACTGGGTACTCGGGATGTTTCATTTTATGTGTCAACTTGACTGGGCCACGGGGTGCTCAGATATTTGGTTTAAACATTATTCTGGGTGTGTCTGTGAGGGCGTTTTTGGGTGAGATTAACATCTGAATCAGTAGACTGAGTAAAGCCGACTGCCCTCCCCAATGTGGGTGGGCCTCATCCAATCCGTTGAAGGCCTGAATAGAATAAAAAGCTGAATGAGAAGGAATTCACTCTCTCCGCCTGGCTGCATTCAGCTAGGACGTCAGTCTTCTGCTTTCAGTCTCAGACTCAGACTGGAATTTCCACCATCAGCTCTCCTGGTTCTCAGGCCTTTGGATTCGGGCTAGACCTTACCCCCCTGGCTCACTGGGTCTCCAGCAGCTTGCGGACTGCAGATCGTGGACTTCTCAGCCTCCATAATCATGTGAGCCAATTCCTTACAGTAAATCTCTTTATCTATATCTATAGATATATCTCCTACTGGTCCTGTTTCTCTGGAGACCCCAGACTAAGACGGTACCACTTGTACTCCATTGCATCCCCAGCATTTAGTAAAGTGTCTGCCCTTTACTGCTCACTGTGGCCCACAGTCCACAAAGAGCTATCACTACAGAATCTCTGTCCCCAGTCCCGCTGAACCAGCATCTGCAATTTAACAAGCTCCCCAGGGAATTCTTATGCACAATCCAGGTTCCAAAGCAGTGGTCTAATGCGTATTAATCACAGTAGCGGGAGTAATAGTTAATAACATTTACTGAGTCTTGATCACGCTCCAGGCGTTTTCTAGGCACCTGACCTATATTAACTCATCTACCTCTCACAGCAACCCTATGAGATCAACCCTATTCCATCTTCATTTTTTCAGATGAGGAAACCAAGGCACAGGAAGATTAAATAATCTGTCAAGGTCCACAGCTAGGAATAGGAGAAGAAAGTAAAGAAGAAAAAAAGGCCTCCAGCACCTAGCTCAGTAAAAGAAGCTTGGGAGGTGCTTAGCAATATTTTAATGACCGCTGTGTGAACCCAGACAGAACGGTTCCCGAGCCCCAGCTCTTAGCCACTCAGCGTATGATGAATATGTGTCATGCACCCCGGGGAATTCCTACAGCACCTGGTGCACGGCAGACCATCCACGTTTGATGAATGAATGGTTGTGTGGTGTAGTCAGTTGTGGGCAGGCCTCTCTGGAGTCCAGGTGCAGGAGTTTGGTAAAAAGAGTAGCGGAATAGGAAGTAAGTGATCTGGAACTAAGACTGTCAGCCCCAAAGTGACAAGAAAGACCCTGAGGTTGGAGACTATGCCTGTGTGTGCTCAAGGCCTCTCTATGCCTGAAAGGAAAATGAGGTGATACTAACAGTAATAACCTGTCGCTGGTTCTTGTCTCCATCAATTCCCACCGGCTATAAGGTCACCGTAAAGTACCCCGTGTCTTCCTGAGAATTCCAGGGTGCAGAAGGCACTAACAATGCTGCTCTGCCAGACACCACCACTCTCTGCTTCTTCTCATGAGGCATCTCAGTCCCTCAGGACAGCTGCTGCGACTGCACTGCTGGGTCCCCCAGGCCGCATGGCCTCCTGCTGCAGCTGATGTGCTAAAAGACTCACTCTGCCGAAGCTGCACCTGGTCTGCTGCCAGGAGAATGCCCTGGCCACCTTGTGCTGGAGTCCCCTGGGGGAGGACCCACGCGGGACTGCACGAGCACCAGCACCTGTGGGGAGTCAGTCAAACAGGCCCCTCTTCTCCACGGGGCTCAGACATGCATCTGACCGGGCCTAGGCCACAGGACACAGCCACAGTCTGTACTCAGAATCAATGTTGATCTAGCTGGCTATGCCCGGCCCCACTCCCCTCTTAGTAAGATCCATCCCCAAGGGGCCCCTCAGGCCCTACCAAACAGGTTTTTGTAAAAAACCCACAAACTTGCCAAGAAGTCCCAGGTGTTTCTGAACATCAGCTTAAACTCAAGATGGGACTTTCTCCCAAAACTGCTTTTCTCCCTTTTAATCCGGCATATAATACTGAACTTTCATTAAAAAAAAGTAGACTGCAACCTCTTTAAGGGTGTGTGTGAGTATTCAAAGTGTGACCATTGTCTCATTCTGCTCTAAATTCTATGATTTTCTGGATAGTAACTACCACTTATTCCTACTGACTAGGTGCCTGGTGCTTCAACCATAAAACTTAGGAGAAAGTGCCATTTCTCCATTTTAAAGATGAGGAAACGGAAGATCACAGAGGTTGCACAGCTCTCCGAAAGCCTCACATTTCCCAAGAAGCAAAACCGACTCACACCCAAGCCTGGCTCTCTCAAGTACATTTGAGATTTTCATCCTTTTGGGCCATGGATTCTATGGATATTATGGGAGTGAGACGGCACTCCTTAGACGAAAAGGAGGCGAAAACCTGGCGCTGATTTAGGGACCAGGGCGGATCAGTCTGAGCTTCTTTCGCTTCCTCCTCGTTCCCGGGCCCCCACCGGGTATCCTAGACCCCAGCTGGGCCTTGAACTCGGCTGAGCTCTCCGAATCTAGAGTGCGAGGGTTGTGCGTCTGAGCGTGGGCCACGCCCACCCCTGGCCCTTGGCCCCGCCCCTAGGCCCTGAACACTGCCCACCCCAGCCCAGGTCAGTCCCCGCCCGCCCACAGCCGCCATTTCCGGTGCAACCCTGGGCGCGTCAGGTCAGTGCAGCGGGGTGGCCCGGGGTCTGCCCTGGGACCTGGTCCTGATCTGGCCGTCAGAGCTCAGCAGAGGACGCTGGGCTGGGCCCCAGCAGACAGGACGGTATCGGCTGCGGGCTGCGGGCTGGTCCCTCCCTGGCGGGCAGGGGGGCCGGTGGACGCTGAGGAGTGGTTGCCGGGCAACGGTGCCATCGGCCCCGCCCCTCTGCGCCGGGCGGGGAGGGGCGTCGTGGCGAGCGTGTCGGCGGGCTCCCGCCCTGGTCCTGGCCGGCTGCAGGCTGCTGTTCAGTGAGCCTCGGAGCGCCGGACGCCTTGGGCATCCCTCTGCCTTGGCCTCTTGTCCTGTCGTGGGCTCCCTGCCCAGGCAGTGCGCGCCCTTAGACCCCTGTTCTGGGAGCAGAGGGGTTGGCGCCTGCCCTGGAAGTTCTGCGCCTGCCCTCTGCCCGTGTAAGTTTGGGCGAGTTAACTCACTTCACTAGGCCTCCTAGTGTAGGAGGGGAGTGTAGAATGTTAGAGCTGGGAAGAACCCTAGTGGTCTTTTATTTAAGCCACATAACCCCACCCCGTTTTATAGATAAGGGTGCCTCGCATTTACTACTCATTGCGTGGTGCCTGGCCCTTTAAATTAATCCCCAGAATAGCCCTCCTGGTTTCTACTACCTTTCCATAGAATGAATGAGGACTCTAAGGCTCAGAGAGGTTGTGACTTCAGCCAGGGTCACACAGCTTGTAATTGGTGGCACCCCAGAGAGATCAAATAACTCACAGCTTGTTTGCGGCAGATGTCAAATTCCCAGTGATAGGTGCATTTCACGACTACAGTGCTACTAAACCTAGCTGTAAATCAGAATCAGCTGGAGGGTATTTAAAACTGCGTTTCTGGCTACTCTCAGGCTTACCGACTGAGAAGCTCTGGCACTAAGACTGAGGACCCTGTATATTTTACAAGTTTCCGGATGATTTTTATGGTCTATGGATGAACTTTTGGGAACCACTGGGTACACCCTGAGGGCTTTTCACTTAAAAACAGCTGAGAGGTAGTAAATCTAAAGGACCTGGAGAGGAGAAGAGACGCAGATGCGGCTGCCGTCAAGTTCTCATCCCTTCAGGCAATTTGTAGCTTCTCTCCAGTCCTCAGAAACAAGCCAGAAGCTTATATTTTAAACAAGTATGGACATTTAGATGTAAATTGTCCCGTTTCTGGTTATCTGTTGCACAGCCAGCTCCCAGCTTCTGTCTGGGACAGCCTGTCATGATCAAAGTCAGGCGCTAGCATCCTCTTCCATCCCTGGTGGCCTGTCGGCTGCTCTCCTCCTGGGCTCCTTCACGCTGGGTCCCTGAATCACAATGGTTGATGTCGGCTTCGGAGGAACATTTTGCAGAGCAGCTTCCCCAGTGGAGGGAGGGCTGGCAGCTTTCCGGAAGTATCACCACAAATAATGAGTGTCCCTTGGCCTCACCAGCACTTGGAGTGAGATAGATCACCCTGCTGCTTTTCATGACATTTGTAAACACAAATCCATCTTAAAAATAATCACTTGGCTCTTAGTTTTAGAAGGGTAATCAGCCTGACAAATTCTGTTTAGTGCTTTATTATTATTAATTTTCATCATTTATGCTGCCTCCCTCAGGGGTTCTGTTTCACAATGGCTGACAATCAAGAGAAAGACTTGCAGAAATTTCTTAAAAATGTGGATGAAATCAGTAAGTACCAGTAAATCATAAACAAATTAAATTCTTAAATTAAATTTAAATTTTTAGAGAGGTGGAGTGACTAAAGAGAAAGCATTATTCCAAGTTAACTCCTGGGTTGCCTGACAGATTTATGACTCAAGAAAAAATGTAATCGAAATTAAACAGAAAGGGTATTGAGAGTCAAGTAATATTAGAGCCTGGGGGTAGTATTGTCTGGCTGTTAATGGCTATCAGAGAACTGCTAACATTCTGATTGGAATTCAGGCTGACAGCTCTCTTCCATATTTTGTCCCCTTCCGTGTAGAATCAGGTCAAAAGGAGCTGCAGTTTCCCCATCGCCAGTCAGCCTAGCTGTTCTCTTCAAGGGGATCACTCAGGAGCCCCTGATCAGTCTGGGATCCCTCTTGTTTTAGGGCAGAACCATTTCTGGTTTTGAGCTGCAAAACCAAACGACTTTCCCTCCGGCTCCATAGATTCTATGGGTGGCTCCTGGTTGTCATACCCTTGTCTCTCGTCCTCTGGGCAAGAAGACTCCTTCCCCAGCTCAGACAGGTGGGCTCTCAGAGGACATTCTCTGATCCCACAGATCACATTCAGGAGATTCCAGAGCAGTCAGTTCCTGATCACACTTCAGGGACCTTGTTCGGGGATGGAAACAAGCCAACCAAACATCAAACAAACCTTACATACCAGTTAGAAATATGTTGAAACTGCTGCTTCCAGAAGACTGAGGGGTCCAAAGAATAGAACAGTTTTAAAATAGTTAGGTAGGGGCAGGCCCGGTGGTGCAGCGGTTAAGTTTGCACGTACTGCGTCGGCGGCCCGGGGTTTGCCGGTTCGGATCCCAGGTGCAGACCTATGTACTGCTTGTCAAGCCATGCTGTGGCAGGCGTCCCACATATAAAGTGGAGGAAGATGGGCATGGATGTTAGCTCAGGGCCAGTCTTCCTCAGCAAAAAGAGGAGGATTGGCAGCAGATGTTAGCTCAGGGCTAATCTTCCTCAAAAAGAAAAATCGTTTGGGTAACTTCATAAATGATATATCCATAATGTGTTCTTTGTGCTTATCATGGGCCTCTCCTCTGCTCATCCCTAAATGCTATTCCCTGGAGTTCTGGACTTGGTCCACTGCTTGCTTTTCCCTTCAGGTGATATAGTCCAAGCACATGATTTTCACAACTATTTGCTGATGATCCCCACAGCTCAGTTGCCACCCAGCCTTCTTTTCTGAGCCTCAGCCTCTGTGCCAACATCACATCCACTGTATCCCACAAACACTGCAAACTTCATGTGTCCAAAATGGTGTTGATCATCTTTTCCCCCTCTGTCCTCCTCCTCTCAAATAAAACCCACTTCTCCTACCTTCCTCTTCAGTCTAGTCTCAGTTGGTAGCACCACCATCCAGAAATTTACAGGTCACATGGGACTCTTCCCATCTCTCAGCCCTACATTCAATCAGCCATCGACTTTGGCTTATTTCTCCGGCTCTGTCCTCTCCAACCCTGCCTTTGTTCTGGTTCTCTTACCCAGACTTTTTCAACAACCCCCTGATTGTTTTTCCTGCCTCCAGGCTTACACTCCCCACAGAGTAATGTATCTAAAATGCAAATCTGACCCAGACACTTCTCTGCTTGGATTCTCTCCGCAGTCACAATAAATTTCAAGCTCTCATCAGGACTTAAGTCCTCCCGTGACCTTGTCCTTACCTCTCGCCTCTCCCTAACTCACACTTGAGCAGCAACACACTGCTTCCAGTTGCCCACACATACCCCGGTGGTTCATCTCTGCGTGTTGCCCTTGTCATTCCCTCCGCCTCCCCATCTTTCTTTACCTGGCTAACTTTCATTCATACTCAGAGTTCATTCAGGTGTCATTTATACCAGTGCTGTCCAACAGAATGTTCTGTGATGATGGAGATGTTCTATAATCTATAGTGTCCACTTTGGTATGCAATAGCCACATGTGGCTATGGAGCATTTGAAACGTAGCTAGTACCACTGAGGAACTGAATTTCTAATTTTATTTCATTTATAATTAATTTAAATTTCTATAGCCACATGCGTATAGAGTCTATACATTCATTTTTTGAGCTCTTGTTACGTTTTGAGTATTGCTAGGCACTGGAGAGTACAGTAACAATAAACAAGAGTTACCTTCCTTCATGATATCTACAGTCCAGTGGGCAAAACAGATACTAAACCAGCAATTTCCAGTGTGATGTATGATACAAAGAGAGACTTGCAAAGTGCCAGAGGCTCTAACTCAGGTTAAGAAGTTGTATTAGTCTCTTTGGGATGCTGCAACAAAGTACCACACACTGGGTGGCTTAGGCAACAGAAATTTATTTTCTCATAGTTCTGGAGGCCAGATGTCCCAAGATCAAGATGTCTCCAGCCCTCTCTCCTTGGCTTGCAGGCAGCCTTCTCACTGTGTCCTCACGTAGTCTTCTTTGTGTGTGTGTAGTCCTGGTGTCTCTTCCTCCTCTTATAAGGACACAAGTGCGATTGGTCTAGTGCCCCACTCTAATGACCTCATTTAACCTTAATTACCCCTTCGAGGGCCCCTTCTTCAAATACAGTCACATTGGGGGTTAGGGCTTCAGTGTATAACTCGGGGAGGGAGCATAATTCAGTGCATAACAGGAGTCAACTAAGGCTTCCCTGAAGAATGAGATTTAAACAGAAGTCTGAAGCCGGAGTAGGAGCTGGCCCTCGGGGAAGGGGCAGAGGAGTTTTCTAAGTGGGAAGAGGGAGGTAGGAAAGCTGGGAGTTAAGAGAGAGTGTGGTGCTTTTGAGAACTGAAAGAATAAAAAGTTCCATATGGTTGGAGAGAAGAGATCAATGAGCGAAGGGTCCCATCTGAGTCCAGAAAGGCCAGAACTGGGAGACTTTGGAAGGTATGATTAGGAATTTGTGTTTACCCAGAGAGCAATGGGAATCGTGTGGAGGGTTTACTCAGAGCAGGGACATGATGAGGTCTATACCTTAGAAAGTCTGTCCATGGGGTGGATGTAGACTGGAGGGGAGGAGAGGCCAGTTAGGAGGGGCTCACAGTGCTCCAGGGAGAGAGGCTGGCTGGGTTTAGAGTTGTAGCAGTAGGAATGGACACAAGTAGACAGACTCGAGATATATTTAGCAGTTTTCCTTGGCAAGACTTAGCATTTGATGGCTGTGAAGGCAGAGGGAGAGCAAAGACTCAAGAATGAGTCCTGAAGGTTTTGGGTCAAAGGACAGGTTGGGCCGTCTGCTGAGAGAAGGGGCATTTGAAGGAAGAACAGTTTTTGGGGGAAGAAGATGAGCAGGTCAGGTTTGGTGAGTAAGACATCCCAGTGAAGATGTCCAGAAGGAAGTTGGCTTTGTGAATCTGAGCCTAGGAGAGAGACTATAGCTGGGGATGTCAATTTAGGAGGAGCTGGCATATAGATGGTGTTTGGAGCCATGAGAGAGAACAGGAATGCCTGGAAAAGGGGTATAGAAAAGAGATGATGGCTCAGGCGAGCCCTGAGGATCACATAATTTAAGAGGTACGTAGGTAGGAAAGGGAGAGCAGGAGCAAGCAAAGGAGACCAAAAAGCAATGGGCAAGAGAAAAATGGGGAGAATTTTGTGTTCTAGAAGCAGAGGGAAAAGATAATTTCATAGAGAAGGAAGTGGTCAGCATTGTTGGTTGTTTCGGAGAGCTGGATCCAACCAAGCTTCACTAAGTGTAGTGACATGGCGATCATTTGTAACTTTGGTGGGAGCCGTACTGGAGCAAGAGAAACCAAATTTTAGTGAGTTGAAGAGTAAGTGGGGCCTACCATTTCCAGCAATATTACTTATGATAGAATCTAAAAACTCTCCCCCTGCAAACATCTAGAAAGGCTGGGTAAAACATCATAGACGTCAAACTTTCAATTTTGTTAAGTATGTTTGCTAAAATGATAGAGGTTACCATTATAAGAATAGAAATAAAGTGTAAGATCTAAACTTGTAAAGTAAAAAGGGAACAAAGAAGCTCCATGAATCCAATGAAGACAGGAAAGGAAGGAGAGAATCACAGGAGTGAAAGGCATGAAACATGGTAGAGATTAGTGCAAATACTATATCAGTAACCATAATAAAATAAACTAGTTTCCAGATTGTCAGATAGCTTTTTAAAAATCCAGTTATTGTGCTATATAAAACAGACACTCCTAAACTTAAGGACTCAGGAAAGTCAAAACTTTACAAATGGAAAAGTATTCACAAGGCAAATACTGTCCAAAGAAAGGAGATGTTAAATATTAGCATCAGACACAATAGACTTTAAAGCGGAGGCTATAATTTAAAAGGAAAAATTCACCAGGAAGATACAAAAATTCTAAATTTGCAACCTTCTGATAAATAGCTTTAAAATCTATACAGCACAAATAAATTAAAAAAGAAAATCTAAGAGCAAAACTTGGCAAAATTATAAGGAAGAAAGGAAAAATCCACAGAATAATGGGAGATTAAAATACTGAGCAGCCAAAGAACAATAGAATTTTAGAAGATTTAGGCAACACAAGTAATAAGCTTTGTTATTGGATAAATAGCCCTCTATCCATCGATTTCCCTTTTCAAAAACCATGGAGCGTTCACAAAAAGTGTGAACTTGGCCACAAAGCAACATATACTGAAGAATCTGTATCATATGGACCATGTTCTCTGACCATGAATCAACTGAGTTAGAAATCAATTAGAAAAAGATAAGCAACCTTTTCCTCTCCTCCACCCTCTGTATTAGATGTGGGTCAAATGTAAAATTTAAATAACTAAGTCACACATGAGTCAAAGATAAAACATACTTTGTTTTATCAAATATCAAATGTCTAGAATTGAATGGTATCTGAACTTATGGGATGTGATAATAATTGAAATGTATACCATAAATGATTGTGTAGAAATAAAGACACACATAATTAATGAGCAAATTATCCACCTCAGAAAGTTTGAAAAAGAACAAAGAGAATAAACCTAAAGAAAGGAAATAATAAAGGCAACAAATTAATGAAATGGAAAAAAATAAAATGAAAAGATGGACAAAGCTAAAAGCTGGTTCTAAGAAATTAGTAATTAAATAGACAAATCTCTGGAAAACCGTAAGTCCATACTGATATAAATTAAGAAGTATGTAAAAGTTTGATGAGGAATGGGATTTTTACTTAGTCTCAAAGTATCTCCCCACAAAATATATGTTGGTTACAAAGGAAAAAATGGTAACTTTACAGTAGAGAAGTCTGACCAATATCACATTAATTTAGTGATCAAGGTGAACATTAGCAATAATGAGACAATAGAAATCGTGAGCCACCAATAGAGAGAGTAGAACAATGAGAAGGGCTCAGCATCACTTCTGTGATATTCCTGCCAAAGATGCAAATCCTCAGTCTAATCTCGAGGAAAGATCTGACAACCCCACATTGGGGACTTTGTACAAAATAGCTGGCCCATATTAAAGTGTCAAGGCCAAGGACATTAAGGAAAGACTGAGGGACTGTCCCAGCCTACAGGAGACTAAAGGGACAGGGCAACTAATAGCAGTCTCATGATTCTGAATGGGTCTGTTTATTGTAAAGGAGTTTTTAGGACAAGAGATGAAATTTGAATGGGAACTGAGGATGAGTAATGTATCAGTATGAACTTGCTGGTTTAGATGGTAGTATTGTAGTTATAGAGGAAAACAAGAATGTCCTTATTTGGAGGAAATGCCCACTAAAGCATTTGAGGGTGTTAGCAACTTACCCTCAAATGATTCAGAGGGGAAAAAAAGGCCCTTGTACTGTACTTTCAACTTTTTTGTGTTTGAAATTGTTTTAAAAAACAAAAAAGCACTAGAGCCATATAGTTTTACAGCCAAGTCCCTCCAAATAGTCAAAAAACAGATAATTCTGATCTTACACTAATTTTTCCAAAGAATAGAAAACAGAGAATACTCCCCAATCATTATATGAAGCTAGACCCCTTTGACAGCAAAAGGAAAAATGTGTTTACTAGAAGAAAGTACACAGCAATATTATTTATGAATATAGTTAAAGAGTCTTAAATACGTTAGAAAACCAAATCCAATGATGAAATAAAACATAATTTATTATGATCAAGTTGATTCGTCTGAAGAATGGCTTAACACTAGAAAATTTACTAATATGATATTTTATTTTAACATTTTAAAAGAGCAAAGACAGGAGCTGGCTCAGTGGCACAGTGGTTAAGTTCGCACTCTCTGCTTCGGTGGTCCAGGGTTCATGGGTTTGGATCCCAGGCATGGACCTACACACTGCTCATCAAGCTGTGCTGTGGTGGTGTCCCACATACAAAAAAGATAGAGGAAGATTGGCAACAGATGTTAGCTCAGCAACAATCTTCCTCAAGCAAAAAGAGAAAAGCCATGTGATCATCTTAACAGATACAAAAATTAAAAATAAAACATTTGATAGAATTCATAACCCACTTATGATAAAAATCCATACCTACCTGAGAATAGAAAGGAACTTACAGAATACTGATTGAAACTCCTTTGAAAACATCATACTAGTGGTAAAACAGAAGGATTCTTTTACAAGTCGGGAACAAGACAAAAATACTCACTATCATTGCCTTTATGTAATGTTTTACTGGATGTTCTGGACATAAGACAAGAAAAATGAATAAACATTAGAAAAATTTGAGAGGATGAAACTATCATTATCCCTGAACAATGTGAGAGTCTACAGAGCAAAATTCAAGAAAATTTACAAATAAGTTATTAAAGTAAAAAAGGAAATTCAGGAAGATTGTTGGATACAAAATTAATATATAAAATTCAGTTGTATTCTTACATACTTCCTATATACTGGCAACGGTGAAAAGAGGTAATTTCAAGTTAGACTTCATTTATCAGGCCAAAATAAATCCAACAAAATATATACAAAATCTTTATGGAGAAAATTATAAGATTTAGTTGAAAGAGCTCCCAATGGTCAATGCTGGAAGAATTTGAGCAACAAAATAAACAACATAGTATTGGATCATAATCCAAAGTATAAAATAAATATCTACGAGTCCGTACCAATATTAATGATGACTAAATACATACATACATATATACAAAAGGCAAATCTCCCATACAGAAATCTGAATAGTTTATGTAGATATTACCCCCTCTGGGAGGTAGAACATAACTCTTCACCCCTTAAATGTGAGATACATTTAGTGACTTACTTTCCAAGAGTACAGTCTGCAAAGGGAGGGGGAAAGGTAACTTTGAGGTGGGAAAAGCTGACAAGCTCTACCTTAGATAGGTGATCAAGGTTAACATCACGATAGATCATGTTGACAGCATGTGCCCCTGACATAATGTGCTATGGTCTTCTTTCCAAAATCCTGTTAACTCCAGTCTGTGAGAAAAACATCCGATAAACCTGAGTTGAAGGACATTCTACAAAAAATACCTGACCAGTACTCCTTAAGACTGTCAAGGTCATCAAAAACTGAGAAATTGTCACAGCCCAATGTGACAAGACTAAATGTAATCTGATATCCTGGATGAGATTCCAGAAAAGAAAAAGGACATTAGGGAGAAAGTAATGAAATAAGAATAAAATATGGAGTTTAGTTAATAAAAAAATTTCATTAAAAAATATAAAAGATCTAAATAAATGGAGTCATATATTTTATCATGGATGAGAAGTCTCATTTGGTAAAGATGTCAGTTCTCAGATTATTCAGTATAATTTAGATCAAAATTCCAAAAGTGTTTTGCTTAGAATTCAACAAGCTTATTCCAGAATTCACAGAGAAAAGCAAAGAACCAAGTATAATCAAGACAATTTTGAAGAAACATAAGAAGATGAGACAACTCTCCCTACTGGATGTTCAAGGTTTGTTATAAAGCTACAGGAACATGCATGGGAGTTTTGGTGCTGGAAAAGACGAGTAATCCAGCAGAATGGAGTGCAGAGCCTGGAGCAGATTCACACGCTTAACAAGGACAACAGGTCACATCAGTGGGGAAGTCAAGGGCTCTTCAATAAATGGCGCTTGTGCACTACACAAAAGTCCATTCCACGTGTGTTAAATACTGTGGTGAGAAAAGTGAAACTTTATAACTTTTAGGAAACAATACAAGAGAATATATTTTTAACCATAAAATACACAAACAAGATAAATCATAAAGGAAAAGATTAGTATATTTAACAAATTAAAAAGAAAATATCTTCAATAACACATTCCATAAAAACAGATGAAAAAACAAACCATACCCAAGGAGAAGATGTTTGCAAATACACGCAACAGTTCAGAATACATAAAGAAATCATGACAAGAAAAAGACAAAGAATCCAATAGAAAATTGGCCAAGAATAGGAGCAGGCAGTTTGCAGAAGAGGAAATCCAAATGGCCTACAATCCAATAAAAGCATGCTCAATCCCAATCATATTCAGGAAAATGCAAATCAAAACATTAATGAGATACCATTCCCATCCATTATAGTGGCAACAATTTTAAAGGTTGATAATAGCGAGTGTTGACAAGGAAGTGGAGGAATGGGAACTCTTGAATACTGCTTGAGGAAGCAAAAATTAGGGCAGCCACATCCTGAAGAATTTGCACAAGGAAATATGTACACACATATTCTCTTATTTGCTCTAGCAAAAAATGAAAAAATACCTGAATGTTTGTCAATAAGAGGATGGATTAACTATGGGATATACAGTGACTGAAATGAATCAGTTGGAACTACATCTATCAAGGACAAATCTCTAAAGTATATTAAGAAAAAAAGTAGGTTGCAAAAGAATACATTTTATAAAACCATTTATTTAAGATGTTTAAATACATATACATACACAAATGCTCCAGTAGATTGCAAAAGTAGTCACAAATTCCCTGCTTCTCATCAAGAGTGGAGTCTGTTTCTCCATCCATCCGTTCTATCTGGGTTGGCCGTGTAACTTGCTTTGGCTGAAGGGATGTTTGCAAAGATGACACCAGCGGAGACTGAAAAGCGCATGTGCGTCAGGGCTTGCTCTCGTGCTGCAAGATGAGACACACTTTCCCGAGTTCTCCCGTTACCCAGCCAAAAGCCAGCCAACCTTCAGAAGTCACAGCCACTTATCTGACTGACAGCTGACCATAGACATGTGTATGAGCCCAGCTGAAACCAGAAGAACTGGCCAGCTAAGCCCAGGCTGAATTGCTGACCTAGAGAATTGTGAACTAAATAGATCGCAGTTGTTTTAAGCCACTGAGTTTTGGAGCAAAAGCTCCAAATGCAGCAAAAGCTAAATGATACAAATACTAAGCGTTAAACATACTGGAGAAGGATACATATTACCTTACAGATGGTGTGGAAACCAAAAATGTCTGTGATATTATTTTCTGTATGTTTTGAAATATTTGTCAACTAAAAAATGTGAAAGCGAATTTCCTTGAAGACTCAGTGGGAAATGAAGAAATAGGAACCAGAAAATGCCTTTAAGAAGTTTAGTTGTGAGGAGGAGAGGTAGGGCATTGGAGAGATTTAAAGTGTATAAATAAGAATGAGAAGAAACTGGTAGAATGGGAGAGGTTGAAAGTATTGCAAAAATGGGGTAATTAATTGTTAATGCAAGGTTATGATTGTGCAAAATGGGATGATGGTGTCCTGAGCATAGGGTGATTGATTAACTTCACATAGAGAGACATTTTTTTCTTATAGTAGTAGGAAGTAAAGATGGATGTAGATTTTTAGTTTTGATGGTGGATAGTTGAAGGAGTTCCTTTTTGATGGCATCTCTTTCCTCCCTACATTAATAAGCAAGGTCATCTTTTTGAGATGGTCAGGTTTAGATTGGAGACAATTTTGTAAAAGTCTTTGGGAGGATGATAGGATGACTTGCCTAGGATAACATAGTAGGATTGCTGAGCATCATTGACAGTCCAGCTGAGTTAGGACCATTTCCCCTGGGCATCCGTCTGTCTTTCTCTGTCAGTTTTCAGCGTCCCTAACAGAGGCCTGGAGAAGTGACGAGTTGGATTCATCTAGAGATGGAGTTTTGTCTGGTAGGTGGGGGTGTGAGGACAAGGGAATTAAGCATGTAGGTGGGATGGCAGCCAAGTGATGGCCTTATGATCGAAGCTGGTTGGGCAGGAAGGGAAGACAGGTAAGGGCAGAGTTAAAGGGCTGTAGTTTTGTGATCTCAGAGCTGCCTGTATTGACCTGTTTGTCTCTCGCACAAAACTAAGTTCTTCAAATATAAGGGTCCTTTTTGCTCATCGTTGTTGTCTATAGCATTCAGCATAATATCTAACTCATGATAAGCTCTGCATAAATTGTGGAATTAAATAAATGGCTTAAAACTCTGTTCATTGAAGGCCATAGTTAAATTTTTCTGCAGCCTTTTCCAGGCAAAGCAAACCTTATTCTTAATTTTTTTCTCGTTGGTTCTAATTGCTCTAATTTTTGCTTTCTATTCAGAATCTTCTTTAAGAAATGGGGAGATAGTCAAAGAATACAAACTCCCAATTATAAGGTTAATAAGTTCTGGGGATGTAACGTACAGCATGGTGACTATAGTTAACAATTCTGTGTTACATACTTGAAATTTGCTAAGAGAGTAAATCTTAAATGTTCTCACATACACACAAAATTGTAATTATATGAGGAGAGGGATGTGTTAACTAACCTCATTGTGGGAATCATTTCACAATATATACATGTATCAAATCAGCACATTGTACACCTTAAACTTACACAATGTCATATGTCAATTATATCTCAATAAAACTGGAAAAATAAAAGTTCCAGTGAACTGTCCTTCCTTTTTAAGATCTTGTTTGAATGATTCACATCTAATTTCTCCTCTAGCCAATTTAATCCAGGAGATGAATTCTGATGACCCAGCTGTACGAGAGAAAGCTGTTCTTGAGACAGAAAAGAGACTGCTGTTTACAGGGGAAGACCAAGAGGAGGACGAATGCAGGACCACCTTGAACAAGACCATGATCAGTCCTCCAAAAGCTCCTACAAAGGTTTCCTTTTTCTGTGTTGGAGTTGTATAAGTGGATACAGTGAGGAGGTCCTTATTGAAGCAGAGGGAGTAGTAGTTTAATCTCAAAATATCTGGTGAGGCTGAAATAGTCTTTTGTATTTTAGATTCGCTAGATTTATTTTGCACAAGGAAGTACAAATTCTATTTTTTGGTTGTTTTGGTCCTTCTGGGTCATCTTTAAACAACTCTTTGGGTTTGTTTTAATGAAAATCTGGCCTCTCCACCTTCTGAGCTTGTGGCCACATTTAAGCTATTAAAATAATATATTCTACTAACTCATATTTTCCACTCATACAGCACAGTTGGTATCCCTTGACCTACTCACCTTTATTTCTACAGACTTAGCCCTGTAACAATTGTGCCCATGATTAAATGTCCTGATAAAGCAAGCCCCCTGCATTTTGAGCCCTTCAGAATTGATAGTGAAAGGAAATGACCCCCCTCCACAATTGTAATTGATCTGCATTCTTGGTTTGTATATGTGTAAATCCGAGAGCGGTTTTTGAAATTTGTTTCTTTGTTTTTATGATGACCTGTGCCCTGCAGAGTGCAGATGAAATAAACTCAGGTAAGGACAATAACTCGCTTTCTAAAGTGTATTAATTTATTTAGGATCAGTGTTTATTGATTGTAGCTTCCAGACGCTTCAATTATAGTCTTTAGGCTTAGAAACACCCCATGAACAAGAACCTACCCATCACCCAGTTCTGTTCCTAGTGGTCAGAAGGGATGGCACTCAGAGGTTTTTCTCTCTTTTCTCCTGGCCAATCTTTTGTAAACTGAACTGTTATTCTGTATCATCCAATTTACTCTCAGCTGCTCAAGGGATCCAGATAGTTTCTCTGTTGCTCGGCTCAGAAGCTCATTATGCTAAATGGAACAAAAAAGTCTGTCTTCAAAGAAAACCTCTTTTAAAAGGTGTAATTCATATTTGAAGCACAGACATAGCCATCATATATAATAATACATCACACAGATTACCATTTTATGTCAAATTAAGAAAATGTCATTTTAGTTGCCTCAGAATCTCTGTGTGTGTGCCCGTGTGTGCACGTACCTTCATGTGTATGCATGAGAAGTGTGGCTCTAAAGCTCTAAGGTAGCTTTCTTCTGAATTTGAGCTAAAGAACTGATTATAGTATTTGGATTTTTCTTTTTAATATTTGAAATTACTCTGCTGTCAGAGGCCTTCTTGGCATCGATGGAGAAGGATGCAAAGGAACGTGCCAAGAGAAGAAGGGAAAACAAAGTCTTAGCAGATGGTAATTGTCAGCCTTCACTTTGCAAGAGCTGGGCTGATTTGTACTAGAAAGTGCACAGGAGTCTATGTGCTGATGTTTGAGGATATCAAGCTTCCCGTTTGTTACCAAGAGAGATTTTTAAAACGACGGTGGGTTCATGATGGGCCTGAGGCAGTGGGACCCAGCCAGGTAGGAGCCATTGGTGAGCTGTTCTCTGTTTCTGCTACAACAGACAGGGAGTCGGCCGTGCCCTCGGTCAGCCTCCATGGTCAAACCTCTTTCTCAAGCATGTAGATAGCTTTAGCATATCAGATTGAGCAGTACTAAATAATACAAGTAGGCAGGGATGGGAGTGAGGTACCCCTGGCTAGCCTGAGGCATAGTTGAAGAAGTAAAAAAAGAAAATGAAACAGGAAAACAAAAATGTGAGAAGGGAGAGGAGACGTAAACTAAAAGGACAGGGTTGTGTGTGTGGCGGGGGACATATAGGACAGAGGATGCTTTCAGCACCTGGTTTGTACTACCCGGTGGTACGTGTGCTGCAGATCTGAATGATTCCCTATTTGCTAGAAAGTCAGTTGCTTGGCCTACCCCATGAGACGTTGAATGTGTAGACTTAATCTTTGTGGCTTGGAGTGGTTCTGAGCCTTTAGGCAGAAACATTTACTTTTTCTGAGAAGCTACTTAGAAGACTTGGGTGGATTTGGAGAAAAAATAACCGATCCTGAAATATCTGCAGAGAGAAACAAGTGACACGTTCCCTTAGGATAAATGGAAGCTATGACCTTTAGAGTTGGAAAATCAGGGGAATAAAGTCTGAAAGAATTTTCCATTGTGTGGTGAGAGCTCACCTGTATGGCTTTTATTCTCACAGCCCTAAAAGAAAAGGGGAATGAAGCGTTTGTCAGAGGTGATTATGAAACGGCCATCCTGCTCTACAGTGAGGGTCTGGAGAAGCTGAAGGACATGAAGGTGCTGTACACCAACCGAGCCCAGGTCAGTGAGCCAAGACTGTGTCCTTGGGGTTTTCTCAGGAAACGGTAGCCACTAACCTTGTGAAATCAGAATAAGATGAAACTACATGGTACCAGTGGTGTGCTGGTAAATGTCTGACAACTGGCTCTGGTCGGGGTGTGGGGGAAGCTGATCCGTATGGAGCATTTGCCAATTCCATGGTGTAAGTGCGCTCACCATGGCCCAATTTCAAGCTACCAACTTGAAATGATTGAAGGGAGACTTGAGAAGAGCTACACACAGTCAGTTCTCTCCATAGTGTAAGTCAGCTCCAGAACATCACTGATGGTAACTGGGCACTTTTCTCTGTGTATAAAGGAGAAAACTAGTGGAATGAAGTGACCCATGAGACCTTGGGATTCTGCCACCACTGGATTTGTCCAGCCTGCTTTTGGATGGTAGTCTGAACTCGTCAGGGTTACTCTCCTGTTAATTTCTTACTTCTTGTATCAATCTCTGTTTGATTAAGATTCTATGACTGGTAGATTGGATAGCTCATGGGCCTAGAAATTTTGAGTTTGTGAAATCCCTAATACCTCAGTTTTGTATCACAGACGAGCTTAGTTTCCTGGAACGCCAGGTAAAAACCATCACCCAGATGTTTATTATCTACTACTTAATGAAAGGACAAGGTTGATAGTTCTTCACTTGAAACAAAAATGTCACCTCTGACCTTTTCTTTGAAAAGTACTTGGGTTTGTGTGTGGTGGAGCTCTCTGTTGCTCAGGCCTGAAAAATTGGCAGATTGGCAGACGTGATTGATGGTCAGGATGTGTCAGCCGGACCTGTGTGAAATGAACTGGGTGCCCTGTCATTCACAAGAGGGTGAAGATGCAGCAGAGCTCTCATCAGCTCCAGTTTCTGTAACTTACAATTAAGAACGTCCCACTGTGGTACGTGGAGGACGAGTGTTGAATGGAAGGCACAGGACATTAGGAAGTCAAAAAGCCTGGGAAGTGACAGTGATTTAATGATAAATAAATCCCAGCACGGTGTAACCTCCTTAGTTCAGCAGTTTGGATCAGTCAGACTGAAGTTGAGGTGTCACTTACCTGACCCCAACTGTGGAGAAAAATTGTTATAAGGACGTGAATTGGTAAATAAAATGGACAGAGGTTGATTTAACAGTGTACATTTTATCACCCTAACAAGATTAGAAACTGTTTGAGGGCAAAATCTGCCATATACTTTTCCCCCTAATACTTTATTTATAACAGATGTTCAATAAATCCTTGTTGAATTATATAACACTGGAGGCACATAAGTCCAATTAAGGGAATTAAGTTTCTGTTGACACTTCAAAAGAAACATTTGAATGAAAACAAATTTTTATTTATCACCAAATTTGGTCTGCAAAACATTTACCTACGGATGCTTGTTGCTCTGAAGTTATTTGAAAGCAGTAAAATTGAATTGCTTTTAAAATGTTATATAATTCAGAATTATGTCTAATTGAGACAATCTCTAACCTGATTCATTTAAATTAGATACATTTTTACTGTACTCAAGTTTAAGCAGCACTTTGATTAGTTCTGGAGAATCACGTTAAGAATGTGGATAAAAATAAGTAAATGCAATGAAAAGCTTTGGGGAAGCAATTCCCCCCAGCTTTCCCAAAGAGAAAGCTTATTCAGAGACAAATAAATGCAAAATGCATT